>NC_134401.1:135997993-136359868 GCF_050003625.1 Haematobia irritans | reverse complement strand
AATGAGCACCAAAAAAAGGGTCGAAATTTTTTAAAACAAATTAAATGTAATTATAGTGTTTCTTTTATTTTTTAGTTTATTTTATATGTGTACTGTATGTCTATGTCAATTTACAATAGAATTATACCACTTTAGTATTTGAGAAATTTTCTATGGTAATAATTTATAGACCTCATACTGTTGTATGAATGACGACTCTAAACTCGTGCAAAAAAATCTAACAATAACGACAACAACAACTAATTTCCCAATGCATGTTTGCACATTTAAATATGGTTAACACATTTCATCACTTGGCGACAGAGGTTTTTCTACACACATGATCATCTTTTGGGAGACAATTCAACTCATGGTGAATGATGAGTGAAGTGTGGTGTGGTGGGATGGGGAGATATGAGTTTGCTATAAATCCTGCTTCCTACTCCTACCTTCATAGAGTTGAGAGCAAATGAAATCAGTTTGTGTTTGCCTTCAAATGCCGAATGTGGTGTTAATCATATAATAATAATTAATGCTAATAAAACAACGAATTTAAAGATTAAAGTGCATATTTTTTAATGGATAAATCATGAATAAGTGTTAGTGTAAAAAAAAAAAGACATAAAAACACAAAAATAATTTGTACGGTTCCCTGAAGTAGTAAGTATTAAAAAGCCTATATATATTAGCTAGTGATGAGACCCTTCTAAATAGAAATTTATAAAATTGAAATTTTATCAAATTCCTTAATCCATAATAAATTTATTTGTTTTCATTATTAAAACATATCAATGACATATTACCAACTGAATGCCAACGTATTCTATGCTTTAAACGTTGTCCGTGTAGTCAAATGATGATCAAATCGTCAGTACACTGTGTATTTACATTTGTTAGCTGGCAGTTGTTGTTGTTGTTGGTGCTTTTTCGTTTGCTTAGTTAAGCTTATATACACACGTCTGTTTGTCATTTAGGGGAATGCCTCTGCTCACTGTCAACAACAACGAAACGAAAAGCATAGTCTTTGTGGGCTTCCACTTACCCCCCCATCCACCACCCACCATTTACACAAAAACACTCTTGCTCATCTATACGTGGTCTCGTGTTGTTGTTGTTGTTGTTTTTTTTTTGTTTTCATCATTTTACCGCGAGCGCTCTCATACTAAAAATGTGTTTTGGTGTCGCCAGCCTGTCGGGTTTTGTCAAGTGCATGATATGTAAGTATTAACATTGGTATTCGTTTCATTTCGAGTTCTTGTTGTTGCTGTGTGTGGTGATGCGGTTTGGCTTGGGTGGTATATTAAAGATATCATACATATTTCGTGTTGATGATGATGATGTTGTAAAATAAAATTTAAAAAAAAAACACCAACAACAACAACAACAAAATACGAAAAACAATAAGCAACGTTTAATGTTAACAACAAGAATTTTTAGGTCAAAATTGCATAATAAAATTGTGTATGTGTGTGTGTTTACTTGATGAAAACGAAATGGTCATGGTGTGTAAACCACAGTTATTCATTCATTTAAGCCTATATATGAAAATGTACGAATGTTAATGATTGTGGCCCATAGTGACGTCGTTGGGGTTACAATAAATGGAAAAAAATGAGTCGAGAAGCATATAAAGGGTCAATCTCTCTGTACGTTACAACTAATTAATGACGTTTGTTTATCTTTTATGTAACCTTGAAATATGACAGATAGAGGCAAAAATTAATGAAAATAGAATACAATTATAAAAAATGGGAATTTTTAATATAAAAACAAATGATTGCAAGTAATGAAAGAAATTATAAAAAATGGGAATTTTTAATATAAAAACAAATGATTGCAAGTAATGAAAGAAACCCAATTTTTCGTTATTTTAAATACAACACTAAATGTAAGTTTAATTTAATTAATTTATTTACTTAATTTAATTTAGTTGATTTATTTTTACAAAATTTAAATTAAAATGATATTAAATTCAGATAAATAAAATTAATGTGAATCACTCAAATCAAGTTAACTTATACTAAAATAATTTAAATTAAAATTAAATTGATTGAAGGAAATTACAATAAACTATATGTATATATTTTTTAAATTTTAAATACAAAACTAAATGTACGTTTAATTGTATTAATTTATTTAAACTAAATTTAAATTAAATTGTCGTGATATAAAAATCAGAAAAAATAATTAAATTTAAATGTATAATTAAATGAATTATTTAAATAGAAAAGAAAAGTTAAGCTGTACTTAAATAAATTAAAATGAAGTGAAAATTATATTAATTAAAGGAAATTAAAATAAACTAAATGCAACAATGTTTTTAAGCGTACACAAAAAAAATATCACGAAAATTTTACCAATTCAACCAATTTTGTAATTGATACAAAAAACAATCACAAAAATTTGTTATATCAATTAACTTTTTAATTGAATAAAATTTTCAATTTTAATTGACTTTTCTGTGATTGAAGACATTTTAATTAAAAATTAATTGGATCAATTAATTTCGTGATTGAGGACAAAATATATTTTTTTTTGTGTGTACAGTAGGTAACGGATATCAGCACATCTCATATAAGAAAAATATGTATATAAGAAAGTTAATAAAAAAAACACCATACATGCAATGAAGAAACAAAAAGTGTGTATTATTCCTACTGTAGCAAGTAAAAAAAATGAGATACATAAAATTTACCCTGAAAGTATAAATGCGATAATCCAAAATATGTTTCAAGAGCCTATTGTTACATTTTCTCAGAGAATATGGAACAATTTTGTCCCAAAAATATTGTTTTCTCGCCAAACCTAACATATTTGCGGAAATCAGATACATTGTTTCAATTAAAGTAACATATTTGCGACGAACATGTTACATGTTCTTCCAGAGAAAGTAAAATTATACTCTTGAAACCTGTTTGGCGTGAAGGTAAAATAAATAAAATTAACATAAAATTAAGTTAATTAAGACAAACTAAATTAAACTGTATTGTATTGAAATATAACAAATATAAGAATTAATTCAATTGAATTAAATTAATTTAATTCAACTAAAATAAAATTAAACTTAAAATAAATCATTTTATATTACAAAAATATAAATTAAATTTAACAATCTGGGGAGACAATTAAGCTATACCACATCAAAGAGATTTTCTATTTAAATTAATGTCAATAATAATTTTTTATTTATTAAATTTTACTATATTCTTTGAATAATAAAAATTCATAAAATATATTCAGCCCACATTTTTTTTCTTAGGAATGAAATAATTTTTCCCAATTTATATACCATTCGCAAGAAAATAATAATTTTCAGAAAATTATTGTTATTTTATAGGTATTTTTTTATATATAAATATATATTGTCGTGGTCGAATATATCTACAAAAGAATCTCAGCATGAATAAATCTCGACAGGAAATTCCCAACAAATGACGTCAAATATAAACATTTAGCTGATGATTTTCTTACAACCAAACAGCGAAGAAAAATACAATTTTTCACAAAAAATCACATTTCTTTATATCAAGAAGAAAAACAAACGCAAAATCCCCCAAAATACTGAATTTTTAAGATATTCATAATTTATGAATATACTAAAGTTTATCCGGTTTTACCTCCCCTCCAACTAATAGCCATTCAAAAACCATCTAAGAAAAATTTACACAAGCCCAGGGCAAAAAAAAAAACATTTTCACAGCAAGCCAAATGATCGTGTTCATTTAAAAGAAAATTAATGTGAAATATTTCTCAAAAAGCCAAAACAAAAATCTACGTCAAATATTTCACGATTTGTTTTTTTATTTTGGTTTGTTTGGTATTTTCCACAGTCGGCTCGTTGTGCCCCTCGTTTGTCTAAAAATAATTTAGCACATTTTTTTCGTAAATGTGAAAATTTTGAAAATTAAGCAAATAGAAATGAAAACTTTTGAAATTCTCTATGTGGGAGGTAAAAATAATGAATACTTTTTGTATTCGCTTTATTGGACATAAACAAATACTAGATATGTCTGAAAACAGCACATATAGACGATTATAGTATTAGAAGATTTGCCGAATAACACGTAGGAGGACGCGTTGATCTCCAATGGTTCTTGGCAAAAATTAAAAATATTTCACAATTTCAAAGGTGAATAAATATGCGATGTTTTGGAAAATTTTTGCAAATTTGTAAAATCAAAGGAAAACAAAATAAATTTTAGAAGAAATATTTCGTATATGAAAAATGATTACAGTGTCGAGGTCCCCATCGAGGAATTTATTGTTAATACTAATTATTTAATTTTTTTTTTCTTCAAAAATTTATTTATCATGTTTACCTATTTTATTTAATTTTTAAGACGACTTTATTTTATCATGTAAATAAAATTAATTCAATTTAATCTAGATAAATATATCTAAGGCGAGAAGTTAACCTTGCCCATTGTTTTACAGATAACACATTCATTACATATGGATACTGTAAAATCTCACAGCCATATGATCACCATAGATATATGTGAGTGTATGTTATTCGTGTGCGTGCGTTCATATAAATCTCCTCATTTAAAAAAGGGGTATTCCTCATATTTTGGCATTATGTTTTATTTGTAACAACGTCATATCTACTCCTCCATTCCATGCCTCGAAAACATGTTTTATATGCCCACGCTCATATTTACGTAGCATTAAATTTTGTATGGATTTGATTTCAATAACAGCTGCTGTTGCTCTTGCCGTTGACGTTGCTATACATGCATGTGATGGTTATTCACCTAAGTTTGTAGGCTTTTATTAAACAAGCCCTCGGGCCATGCAACAGTCAGCCAACTCACCTCTATCTCTCTCTCTCTCATTATCCATGTCTAGTTAACATTTGTGATCTATGTGTAATAAGTAGGAGTCACATACCACAGTTAAGCATTAAAGAAAAGTATTTGTTGAGGTAAATTATTAATCCTTATCAAATTTCTGAAATGGCATCCCTAATATTAATATACTGCATAAAATAAAGTTTGTTGCCGTCATTTTTTTTTGCAAAACAAAAAATTAAATCCAGTTTATTTGTTTTTTTTTTTTTCGCCGACATGTCTTGGTTATGGGTTAGGCATACCAGTCGTTGGCGACTGGCTGGTTGGTTAATCATGCCATAGCAGAAAAAACATCGTACATCACAATAACGTCTTTAAGTCTATATAGAGCTTAACATACCTTCATACTTATAAATATATACATACATATTTATAAACTAAAAAAAATACGTAAATATATTCATAAATTGATTTGACCCCCTACTGCGTCATATTTACGATTTCTATTCATGAGTGTATGTGTGTTTCACCATGCAATTCTCTCTCCTTCTGTCAGATTTGTTTATTTTTTCGAACTTTTTTTTTTAATTCTTCAGAAATTTTACATTTTTCTTAGTAATTAAGTCTCATTTTAATATTTGTGTTATATTGTAAACTATGGTCAGAGAGAAAAATACTTATTGAGACAATTCCCAGAGTATGAACCAATTTCGAATGAAATGTGTGGGCAAATTAACTGTGCAAAATGTTGTGGAGCAATGCATCGTCATATCTTCAAGTGGTTATTGTCATTTAATTGGAATTTGATTCAATAAATTAAATAATTTTATTGTATAAATTTCGTGGAAACAATTTAAAAAGCCTCATCACTAATTTTAGTATGAGAAAATGCATTTCATTATATAAGAGAACGACGTTTTATTTTTATAGAAAATTTTGTCAAAATTTGATTTCTGTAGGAAATTTTGTAAAAATTTTATTTTTATGATTTTTTTTTTTGCAAAAAGAACAATTTATTTCTTTAAAAAATTTAGTCAACATTTTTATTTTCAGATGAAATTTAGCAAATTTTTGCAAAATTTTATTTCTATAGAAAATTTTTTGGAAATGTTTTTTACTATAGAAAATTTTTGGAAAATGTTATTTGTATAGAAAATTTTTGTCAAAATGTTATTTCTATAGAAAATTTTTGTATCATTTCTTTTTATTTTTATAGACAAATTTTCAAAATTTTATTTTTAAAGAATTTGGTTTTGGGTAAAAATTTTATTCTTATAAAAAATTTTATTTTTATAGAAAACTTCTATAAAATTTTTGGTTAATTTTTTCTATAGAAAATTTTCTCAACATTTTATTTCTATAGAATTTGGTTTTGGGTAAAAATTTTATTTCTATAAAAAATTTTATTTTTATAGAAAACTTCTATAAAAAAATTTGGTTTTATTTCTATAGAATACATTTACAAAATTTTAGAAACTTTTTGTTAAATTTGAATAATGCAGGGAATTTCTAAAGAAAAGAAAAATCAATCTCTTAAAACAATTTCAATAGGAAATTTTTACAAAATGTTATTATATAGAAATATTTTGCAATTTTTTTTTTTTTTTAAATATTTTGCAAAATTTTATTTTATAGAAATAGTTTGCAAAATTTTATTTCTATAGAAAATTTTTTGCCAAACTTATTTCTATAGAAAATTTTTGCAAACTTTTATATCTATAGAAAATGTTTGCAAAATTTTGTTTCTATGAAAATTTTTGTCAAAATTTAAATGTAGAAAATATAGAATATAGAAAATTTTTGTATCATTTCTTTTTTACGGAATATGTTTGCACAATTTTATTTTTATAGACAATTTTTAAAAATCTTATTTTTATAGAATTTGTTTTTCTATAGAACATCGTGTTAAACTTTTATTTTTAGAAAATTTTTGCAAAATTTTATTTTTATATATATTATATATTATTTCTAGAAAATTTTCTATAAACATAAAATTTTGTCAAAATTTTGTTTTTATGGAAATTTTTGTCAAAATTTAATTTTTACATGAAATTTTATCTAATAATTTGTTTATACAGAGAATTTTATCAAAATTTTATTTCCATAGAAAATTTTGTCAAAATTTTATTTCTATAGAAAACGTTGTCAACATTTTATTTCTATGGAAATTTTTGTCAAAATTGAATTTTTACAGGAACTTTTATCTAATAACTTTTTTTGTACAGATTATTTTATCAAAATTTTATTTCCATAGACAATTTTGTCAAAATTTTATTTCTATAGATAATTTTATCAAAATTTTATTTCTATAGAAAATTTTGTCAAAATTTTATATTTATAGAAGACGTTGTTTGTCAACATTTTATTTCTATAGGAAATTAAATCAAAATTTTATTCCTATAGAAAGTTTTGTCAAAATTTTATTTCCATAGAAAATTTTGTCAACATTTTATTTCTATAGAAAATTTTTGTCAACATGTTATTTCTGTTGGAAAATTTTTCAAAATTTTATTTCTATAGAAAATTAAATCAAAATTTTATTCCTATAGAAAGTTTTGTCAAAATTTTATTTCCATAGAAAATTTTGTCAACATTTTATTTCTATAGAAAATTTTGTCAACATTTTATTTCTATAGAAAATTTTTGTCAAAATTTTATTTCTGTTGGAAAATTTGTCAAAATTTGATTTCTATAGAAAATTTTGTCAACATTTTATTTCTACAGAAAATTTTTTTCAAAATTTTATTTCTGTAGAAAATTTGGTCAAAATTTTATTTCTATAGAACATTTTGTCGAAATTTTATTTCTGTAGATAATTTTGTCAACATTTTATTTCTATAGAAAATTGTGTCAAAATTTTATTTCTTTTGATTTTTTTCAAAATCGTATTTCTGTAGAAACTTTTCTCAAAATTTTATTTCCATAGAAAATTTTGTCAAAATTTTATTTCTGTAGAGGATTTTATAAAAATTTTATTTCTATAGAAAATTTTTACAAAAATTTTTTTTAAATATATTTTTGGATTGAATTTCAGTTCTTTAAGAAGTTTTAATTCACTTTCATAATATCTTCCAACAAAAACTTTACAATAGAGCCTCGTATGCTGATGTATCTTGAGAGTGGTATCATTTTGTCTTTCTTCATGGTTGCGAGTGAGGCGTGTGTTGTATTTTCTTGACGTCCGAGGTATTTCCTCACGAAATATTTCACAGTCATTGTTGTTGCTGTTGGCGATGGGGTTCCTCGGTCTGTTGTTATTTTATTTGAGTTCAAGTATGAGAGTTTTGTTGGTGTTGTTGTTTATGATGTTGCTGTGTGCCTGTGTGATGTCGGATATTTTGTTTGGTTTGTATCGACGTCATATCGTCATCGTCGCCACTGCCGTTGTGTGTTAATTATCAAAATGACCTTCTTCGTCTTCTATGGATAGCTATCATTCTCCTCTTCTTGTTCTTCCTTGGGTATACACGCTTAAATGTGTTCCTCCTTTGTATGGCCAGAGAGCTTGTTATGCATTTTTAAAAGTGAATATTTATGATGCATTTTGCCTCCTTTTCCCTCCTACCATCACACACTTGCTCAGTGTTGCCAACCCCCCACGGCCAAAAAGCACCAAAAATATATAATAAATTCTAACATACCACCTTCCACCACAAAATCGAAAATTAAATGCTACTAAAAAAAAAACAAAAAAAAAAAACTTCCGAAGATGTATTATAGAACTTTTGTGAATTAAATTTTAAGAAGTGGGCATTAAGATCGAGTTTAGCTGCTAAAATAGTCATTTTTCACAATTACTTTTCTTTAATAATTCATTTTAAGGAATACAAACTTTGTGAAAATTTGCTTTTGGCCATTATAATAAAATTTTCAGCAAATATCCATAATTTTATGCCTTTTTTACTGATAAAGTTTTCACTTTAGCGGCAAAACTCGAACTTAGTACTCACCATTATGAACCGCTATTCAAGTATACACTTTGATCAGTTTTAATGCTTTCGTCCAATTCATTTTGATCAGTGATGTATTTCAACTTTCAAAATATTAATATGTGGAAGGAGTCTATTGCTTATTTCAGTTGTGCGTGCTTTTGTGAATTTAATACAAACGTTTTTAATGACATCTTTACCAAATTGAAAAATTCGACACTCATCGCTCGACTTTCCTACAGAATACCCTAAATAACAATATTAATTAAAAAATAATCAATACCAACTTCATAACAATCAAATTCTATATTTGGCAATAAATTTGAGTTTCTTCGGCTCTTGAAAGTCTAATCCTAATTTTTGTATCAATTAAACTTAATACTGTTCAAAATGAAAAAAGCACCAAAAGCACTAAATGAAAATGCCAGAAAGCACCAAGTTGGTGCTTTTTTTGAAAACGCACCAAAATTGCAATTTGGTGCTTTTTAGAAATCAAAAAGCACTAAATTTGGTGCTAAAAGCACCAAATTGGCATCACTGCACTTGCTTCACTAATCTCTTACAAGAGAACCCCCTACTAACCTCACGGAGACACCAAGCCTATAGAAGAACAGTAACAGCAACAACGCAACGGCAAAAATCAAAATCAAGCATTTAACACATTTTGGAGAGGTTCTCACACACAACCTAAACAAAAGATATGTATGACGTTGTAGATGAAATAAACGAGATTTCTTTCAAAAAAAAAAAAAAGAAAACAAGTCACCCCAGAATGAAGTCCTATTGTTACATGTCCGTACCACAAAGCCAGCAACATTGCATTGCCCTGCACCATAAACGGCCGTACAATTCAAGCAGGTATCCTGGCGCCGCTATAATGACTTTTTGTTGTCTGTCTCCCTGACTGTGTTATGACTGTGATGTGGTGGCTGGCAGGCTATGTTTACCATGAGGCAGGCCATGCAACAAGTTTTGTCTGGGATCTATGGATGGTTGGATGACGACGTTGTGCTATGGCTACCCAATATCAAGAAAAACAAAAACAACCAGAAATCCATATTACATGGAGTATGAACTACGCATACAAAGTTCAGATATGTATATATGTGTGTATGAGTTGTCTTTTTCCTCATTCCTGATATGATTATATGGAATTTTGGTTACTCGTACTACCGTGTCCAACCATTTTACCCATTCTAAATCCATCTATCCCATATCCCATAGTGTCCGTCCAATCCACTTGTGTTTCGTCTTTGTCATGAGTGCGTTTTGTTATTTTTCTTCTTGCGAGTACTTCAGCTCTCAAGTGTTCTCTGTTGCCTTTTAAGTTCGTTGCATTCTATGGCTATGACGTAGATTGCTTCCTCCAAACAGTTGGAATTAAAAGTATAACCATGGGATTTTCTTAGGATATAGAGTATATAGACATATGGTGAAAATTTCATATCAGTTCCTAAGGAGAGTTTCTTAGAAGTTTATATAAAGAAATAATGATACATGGTTTAGCATCATACGCTAGCCATCAAATCGAATCCATAATGAATTCAGAAGGCTTTGGAATTAACGAACAACCAACATTTCATCAATGTCTAAGATTTATTTTGAACCTCCCTACACAGAAAAAATATTTTTTGTCTTCAATCACGAAATTAATTGATCCAATTAAATTTTAATTGAAATGTAATTACAGAAATGATAGCATCAATCATCACAGCCAAAAAATTAATTGTCCCCATTAAAAAAATTAATTGATACAATTAATTTTTGTTTCAATTAAATTGGAAAAATTTTAGTTATATTTTTTTCTGTGTAACGATACAATTCGACGTAACAGATAATTCCACAACCCGCAATATATATGTCGGTCATGATAGCCATTCCAACATTGTGGATGATGTTGGTAAAATTTTAGAATAATTCACAAAGTTGGTCCATACAAACTCCAATAACTTTGGTTCCATTTAACACTATTGATCCTAACATAGAAGCACTCAAGCCAAGAGTAATAGGATACAACCGTAACCTAAACATAAAATATCGTGTATTTCTCATACATGAAAAATTTCCATTGATTAAGCATTTTTATTAACACAATGAAAATATTCGTTCATACACAGAAAAAAATTTCACGAAAATTTTTCCAATTAAAATTTTAATTGAGTTTTAAAGAATATTCAATTAAAAATTTAATTGATTGAACAAATTTTTTAATTGAAACAAAAATCAATCACAAAAATTAATAGTATCAATTAATTTTTTAATTTAATTTATACTATCATTTCTGTGATTGAAGACATTTTCAATTAAAAAATTAATTGGATCAATTAATTTCGTGATTGAACCAGAAAAATTTTTTTTGTGTGTAGTACGAATCGTTTCGTTGTAATAACGCTGGCTCAATTTTAATTACACATTTCGTTAATATAATGACATTTTTTCTACCAGTGATCGTACGGCCTTTCACATTGAAACACTCCGAAATGTCACTTGCATTACTGAGAGCAGATAAATCACTCTTGAGAAAAAATTTAGTGGGCATGCTAACCATTTCACCACGCTGCTACCCTATTCGGGGTAGTCGAACGTAAGCGTACGTTACGGAAATTACGGGGAAAATTGACTGTAAATTCATTGGTATAAGCCGTCGATCTGTATATCAGGTCTGTGACATTAGGTCCATCAAATAATTACGAACGACAGTTGTAAGACATTCTAAATTCTTTGTGGGAGTGACCCACAATCAAATCAACTCTCACAAAACCATAGCTTCCTCCAATCCACCTTTCTTGAGAGCCCTATGCACATTTCACCTCTATCACTACGAATCTCTTACAATGCAACATCTACAGTATGTTATAGTTTTCAACTCAACTGTAAATGAAAGTAGCGATTATGAGAAGATACCTATTAGGAGGGATTCCTCTTTGTAGCAGCTATGTTTATTTGAAGTACTTGATGCTTTTGTTGTTGCTTTCATATGTTTTCAAAATAAAAACTGAAGAACAAAAAAAACACAAAAAAGAAAATTCCCTAGAATTTCTTAAAATATTCTTCGAATCACTTTACACACACACCACACACAGAAAAGCATTTTCCCTCATCCCAGAGTTATTGGGTGCCTTTGTGAGTGAGAGAGAAGATGCTGTTTTGTTGTTGATATTGTCATCCATCCCTTTAACCGATTGTGAATGACCGACTGAATGACTATCCGACAACCGATCAATATGAATCTGATCTTTTGTTTTGACTTTAATGTTTTTGCCGCCCCAGGTTATACTATGTGAGTGTGTGGTGTGGTGTGGGGGGATTTGAGAAATCACACGATTCTTATTTTGTGTTTGATGTGTGTGAGTGTGTGTTTTATGACTTTGGCTAAAATAATGATTTTTTCTTGTTTCCACTGACATTTCTTGATTATCTACATATATACATATGAAGTGGTGCGGATCAGTAAGTGGTGATAAAAATAGATGAAGAATTTCGATAACAATAAAAAAATATATATAAATATAAAAATAATACAAAAAAGAGAATACACTCACTTAGTATAGATTATAGATTTTCTTTTTGTTTGGTTTGGTGGTGTTAAGGAAATCGAAATGTATCCCTTTAATCTGTGATTGAAGGGATTGGTGTATAATTTGCCTCCAAATCGGTGGATTGCTTTAGATTTATTTAATTTTTTAATTCATTCACTCATTCTTATGAATATTTTTTGGTTTTTGGGTGTGATCATAACACAATACCCCAAAGTCTTTATTATTAAGGCACATTTGGGTATTATTTTAAGGAACTCTTTTTTTAATTTTTGTATCACAAAATAATTTTCTTAATCATTCATTTACACTCCCACTTAAACATTGTTAGGTGTTACAAGAAAATCCATAACCAGGAATTTTTAGGGTATAATAATATTTTTTCAAATTTTTTTTATTACACTGAAAAAAATATTGTCGTGAGATCAAAGATTTCGTGTCTTTAAAATACGAATGCAAATTTTGCTTATCATAGAAGACGCATTTCTCTAATATAAAGTTTTTTTCCTTGTCCAAAAGTCGATAAACTTTTCAATGAAGTCGTATTGTCCTTATAATTAAGTGATTTGGCTTAAAAATGGGTATCATAACATGAAAGAAAAAATGTTTGGGCTAAGGTCAACTTGACTTTAATAATTAAGAAAAATTCTTTAAATTTAATGAAATTGTCTTTAAATTTGTTGTCTTTTTGCATCTTGACTACAAAGCAAAAAATCGTTCAGATATAGGACATGTTTTTCAACACTTTATTTTAAAGAAGCTTTTTACTTGAAACATAGCATAATTTCTACTGGAAGTCGAGTCTTAACTTGTTAACTCGTTTTTAGAGGACTTTGATAGCATATGAAGAAAAAAAGCTGAGAAAGCGAAAAATTAAAATTTGCTTCCTAGAAGCAAGTACACAAAACCCAAATTTAAAAGAGAATTGTGTCTTAAAAGTATCCTTACTCGTATTCTCCGCTTCTTTGGCTCGGAATCAATACCAAATTTTTTAAAGTAAAGACAAAATCTTTGGAATCGGGCATGCTTTTTTTTCAGTGTACATATTATTTTTTATAATTCAATATTTTATTCCATTTCCTTTGTATACAATTTTTCTATTTATATATCTTATGCCTATGGTTTTGCACTTTTCTTCACTTATTAATTACCTCAATTAATATTCAATTAAATTTTCAACAAAAAAAATCACAAAAATGATTACACAAAATTCATTACCACACATGCATGCACTCGCGATTGTTTTCCCTGTTCGTTGCTTTTTTTTTTTTCAAACAATAAAATTAGACGTAATGTTTGCTTTTTTTGTGTGTAAATATCAGTTGCAGCCGTTTGCCGATAAATTAACGACAAATACAAATAAATAGCAATAATATGAAAGACAATTTTAACGATAATACGCGCGCACATCCACAAGACATTGCCAACTCAAAGTACGATCAACAACTGGCTGGTTTGCTACCGTAATCGTTTGCTTGCTTGCTCACTCGCTTACTAGCTAGCTGGCAGGCTGGTTGATCATACAATCCAACTCATCATTGTCTTCACACAATCAGGCAGTCAGACTGCCGCCGCCCGACCGACAAGCCACAACAACAAAACTAACGACACTAAATATATAGCCAGTTGTAAGAAATATCAGCAGGTACCTAGTAGGGCATATAGTTGGAATATGGGCCTTGTGTTAGGCCTTTTACATGGGATAAGTACTTTCATCTACCATTATCATTATCATTAAAAATATGAGCAAACAATGGAGATTCTGAGAAATAAGACACACTATTGCCTGGTACTCTGAAAAAAATTTCACGAAAATTTTTCCAATTAAAATCATAATTGAATGTTAAAAAATATTTAATTGAAAATTTAATTGTTTCAACAATTTTTTTAATTGAACCAAAAATCAATCACAAATATTAATAGTATCAATTAAGTTTTTAATCGGATCAATTAATTGTTTTAATTGACTTACAATTAATTTTTTAAACATATATTATCATTTCAGTGATTGAAGACATTTGAATTAAAAAATTAATTGGATCAATTAATTTCGCAATTGAATCAGATTTATTTTTGTGTGTATGTGGTTCATGTTCATGAAATTTTGATACATGCACAAAAAAAATTGTCTTCAATCATAGCATCAATCACCAAAATCAATTCAAAAAAGGTATTGTTCCAATTAAAAAAATAATTTGTATAGTTAATTTTTGTGATTGATTAAAAAAAATTTTGAACCTATTAAATTTTTAATTGAATTTTTTTTAAATTCAATTGGAAAATTTTTGGTGATATTTTTTCCTTGTAGTGAAGGAAAATCATAATTATAAAGCATACGGGGTATGGTACAAATGCTCTTGGTAAACAGATGATCAGCATGTCTTGCATACAAATGGTAATGGATTCTATGGTAGTTTTGGATACCATTATTTTATTGGGTGTCCAGGGATAAATAAATTCAATTAAAACAATAAATAATGTGACATTTGATGACCCAACAATTTCTTGAAAAAAGTTTTGTCAAAATTCGTTTTTATTATTTAACATAGCTCCCTTCAAGACCGATACAACGATTATAACGACCTTCCAATTTTTTGATACCATTTTGGTAGTACTCCTTCGGTTTTGCCTCAAAATAGGCCTCAGTTTCGGGGATCACTTCTTCATTGCAGCCAAATTTTTTCCCTGCTAGCATCCTTTTGAGGTCTGAGGCCAAAAAAAGTCGCTGGGGGCCAGATCTGGAGAATACGGTGGGTGGGGAAGCAATTCGAAGCTCAATTCATGCATTTTTGACATCGTTCTCAATGACTTGTGGCACGGTGCCTTGTCTTGGTGGAACAACACTTTTTTCTTCTTCATATGGGGCCGTTTTGCCGCGATTTCGACCTTCAAACGCTCCAATAACGCCATATAGTAGTCACTGTTGATGGTTTTTCCCTTCTCAAGATAATCGATAAAAATTATTCCATGCGCATCCCAAAACACAGAGGCCATTACTTTGTCAGCGGACTTTTGAGTCTTTCCACGCTTCGGAGACGGTTCATCGGTCGCTGTCCACTCAACCGACTGTCGATTGGACTCAGGAGTGTAGTGATGGAGCCATGTTTCATCCATTGTCACATATCGACGGAAAAACTCGGGTGTATTACGAGTTAACAGCTTCAAACACCGCTCAGTATCATCAACACGTTGTAGTTTTTGGTCAAATGTGAGCTCGTGCGGCACCCATTTTGCACAGAGCTTCCGCATATCCAAATATTCGCTATCTCGGTCAACTTCATTTTACGGTCATTCAAAATCATTTTGTGGATTTTTTGATGTTTTCGTCGGTAGCCACCTCTTTCGGGTGTCCACTGCGTTCACCGTCCTT
Organism: Haematobia irritans; assembly: GCF_050003625.1. Taxonomy (NCBI): domain Eukaryota; kingdom Metazoa; phylum Arthropoda; class Insecta; order Diptera; family Muscidae; genus Haematobia; species Haematobia irritans. Next base: position 136,344,264 of record NC_134401.1, on the reverse strand, counting down.
CGTGCTCATTTCACCACGCTTGAATTTTGCATACCAATCAATTATTGTTGATTTCCCTGGGTCAGAGTCCGGAAACTCATTATCAAGCCAAGTTTTTGCTTCCACCGTATTTTTTCCCTTCAGAAAACAGTATTTTATCAAAACACGAATTTCCTTTTTTCCATTTTTTTTCACAATAACAAAAGTTGTTTCACAAAAGACGCTCTATCTCACAAACTAATTGACTTACAGACGTCAAATTTTGACACGAATCATGTGAAGGTTGGTACTATATAAAAATAATGTGCATTTAATACTAGCAACGCCATCTATGTGTCAGACCGGGGACTTATCAGCCAACTTATTAATTAAGACTATATTTAAAAAGGCCCTCCAGGACCTTAGACATTTCACTTGTCACAAAAAAAATTAAAACAAATTAAGAAAAATATAAAATATTAGGGATTAATATTTAAAAAGTGAAAAAGAACTGTGGCATGTGCTGGCATAAAATTGTCATGCCTTGAAAAAAAGTCGAAACCATAAACGCAATCAAGACTAGACTTAAAAAGGCCCTCTAGCACCTTAGACATTTCATTTGTCACAAGAAATTTTTTTCAACACTAGAACCAATATTGTTCAAATAAACCACACCATGCTTGTTGACTCGGTCATACAAATTCCCCACCGAAAAAAAATTCGTTGTTCTCACTCCATGCATCCATTCAAAAAGCGTCAAACGTTCGTTCCTTCGTTCGTTAGAAATAATAGACGTATGGCAAACGGTCGTTCAGATAGGTAAGCATTCATATACCAGCGAACACTTAATAACGTAATGTTTAGATTTTCTCTATCAGCAGCAAGTAGTAGTAGATAGGTAGGTATTTACCATGAGTTAGATTTAGCTTAAGCTAACCAGCTCTAGCCAGATAGTCATAGCGGCATTAAACTCTAGACACCTAGTCACAGTCACATCCCAAGAATAAGAGTCAACCTAGCTCTAACACAATCTGGTCATCAACATCCACATAAAATCAGCAAATTTACATATGTGTGTCTATGCGAATGTATACATTCACTCTCATTATTTGATAGTTTAGCTACTCTCTGCCTTTCTCTCTCTCGGCAAATGTGGAATGCTGCTTAATTGATCGAGTACATCGCGTTATACCCTCTTACTTGATGCTCAGTTTAATGAGCGTGTAAATTTGTGGATTGTTTAGATTAGACAATTCGCGTTGTGTGATTAGTTTTGAAAGATAGCCGATGGAAAGCAGAGACATTAACATAGGTATTGCCTTAGGAAATGACCCCTGATGCAAGCATTTGACAAGTGATGATGATAAGAGGTATTTCGCTTAATGAATTATCTCTCTCTCTCTCTCTCTGGGTTGACTCGAAAAGCAGAGAAATATGAGATAACGGATAATGAAGAATTTCGTGGTTTTATCGTGAACAGAAGTAAGGTTGAGGGGATTAGCAGGAACACAAAAAAATCTGAGAGTAGTTGGACAAATATAATGGGGAAGTGATAAAATTGTCAATATTTAGGTTAAGGATATAAAAGTCGAATATCGACTTTTTGACTAAATGTTTTTTAACGAAAAAATCGAATTTGCATTGAAAAGAGAAGGTTATGTACGGGGTGGATTACATGTAATGCAACAGAGTAAAGTGCAATATTTTAATTTTATTTAATTTTCTTAGAATCAGTTTAGATTTTTTCGAATTGGCTACCCTTGGTACGAGTTATGGCCTTCAAAAAGGCCGACAAACCCATCACACACTGCCCGAGAGTGGTCCTGCGGTATTGTGGCCCATTCCGGGCGAATTGACGTCTTGACATAATCGACACTTTGGTATTTTTTAGTGCCAACCTTACTATCCCAAAGTCCAACGGATTGAGATCCGTAGATTTTGGTGATAATTTTATGGTAGAAATAAGAAAATAAGAGAGATGTTCACCAATGTGGTATCACAATGGACTGAATAGTCTAAGTGAGCCTGATACATCGGGCTGCCACCTGACCTAACCTATGGTAGAAATGAAGCGAGCAACCTCCTATTTAAACCATTCTTGGTCGACTCCATTCTCGGTGAACGCGATGATATTGGAATGTCCATGGTCTGCGGCTGAAATATTTTCCTATACAGGGCTTCAATAAAGTGTAAATGGGTAAACCACCCAAATCATGCCACATCCCGGAGGGTACCATGTGATCGAACCAAGGGCGGCATACACGGCAGTGGTTCAGAAGGCTGATAAGTCCCCGGTCTAACAAAGAACAACACATTTTTTTTTGTCAAAATTCGTTTTTATTATTCAACATAGTCCCCTTCAAGAGCGATACAACGATTCTAACGACCTTCCAATTTTTTGATACCATTTTGGTAGTACTCCTTCGGTTTTGCCTCAAAATAGACCTCAGTTTCGGCGATCACCTCTTCATTGCAGCCAAATTTTTTCCCTTCGAGCATCCTTTTGAGGTCTGAGAACAGGAAAAATTCGCTGGGGGCCAGATCTGGAGAAAACGGTGGGTGGGGAAGCAATTCGAAGCCCAATTCATGAATTTTTGCCATCGTTCTCAATGACTTGTGGCACGGTGTGTTGTCTTGGTGGAACAACACTTTTTTCTTCTTCATATGGGGCCTTTTTGCCGCGGAGCCACCGTGGTGCAATGGTTAGCATGCCCGCCTTGCATACACAAGGTCGTGGGTTCGATTCCTGCTACGACCGAACACCAAAAAGTTTTTCAGCGGTGGATTATCCCACCTCAGTAATGCTGGTGACATTTCTGAGGGTTTCAAAGCTTCTCTAAGTGGTTTCACTAGAATGTGGAACGCCGTTCGGACTCGGCTATAAAAAGGAGGTCCCTTGTCATTGAGTTTAACATGGAATCGGGCAGCACTCAGTGATAAGAGTGAAGTTCACCACTGTGGTATCACAATGGACTGAATAGTCTAAGTGAGCCTGATACATCGGGTTGCCACATAACCTAACCTAACCTTGCCGCGATTTCGACCTTCAAACGCTCCAATAACGCCATATAATAGTCACTGTTGATGGTTTTTGCCTTCTCAAGACAATCGATAAAAATTATTCATCCCAAAAAACAGAGGCCATTACTTTGCCAGCGGACTTTTAAGTCTTTCCACGCATCGGAGACGGTTCACCGGTCGCTGTCCACTCAGCCGACTGTCGATTGGACTCAGGAGTGTATGTTATATTCCTACCAGTGCAGCGTTGTTCTGGATGGAAGACCACCACATGTCAGCTGACGAGAGACGGATGCCTAGAGAGTTCAGGTCGGTGCTATTCCAGTTACGACTTGCATCTCCACGTTTTTGAACAGTTACCATTCCCTTTTGAGGGGCTATAACAACAACGACGGCGCCATTGCCATTGGCCGATCATTTGTTTAGTCAAAAATTGCTCAATTTAGAATGGTTTCGCATCGGCGATAACCAAAATCGTGCAAGCGAAGCAACTCGTTGGCTCTTTCCAATGTAACTTTTTTGTGCACTTTTTGGAACTTCAAAGACTTTAGTCCAAGCTCAGTTTTGCTTAGTGATATGTCCAGTTCACGAGCAAATATTCTACCACTACGGCGTAGGTTTCAAGCAAATCTGACCATCACTTCAGATAATTTCTGGTGTCGAAATTGTCTTTTTTTTAATTTTAAGTCAAAGTAAAAGAGTAGCTTTTTGCAAAACTCCAATATTATTATTCTGAATATTATTAGTAGTTGGTCGGGAACTATAGACTACGGATGATCAAGAGTTATCAAAAACATAAATTTCTAGGTGATGAACTCGGGAACTGGAAAATCCATCGATTTGTAGGTGATAGGAAGGTTGAATTTATCATTCGCAAACTAGGGACTATCATGTGTGGAATTTTGTGAGTTGCCAATATATAAAACTTCTCTCCTGGGGAGTCGATGTACGGTCAGCAACAATTTGAATTCAAGTGTTACCTTATAGAATGAACCACGGCAATTTAATTCAATGATGATACAATGGCAACTCTATGGGAATAACTGTTGCATGTACGTATTGTTATTTCAATCGTAGTTGATTAACAGCGTATGTTTGTATGTATGTACGTATGTTATGTTCGTTGCAGCTCCTTTGTTAAGTGCAATCACTTTGGTTAGTATGGAGAAATATGACTGAGCATTTAAGACTTCACCACCACAATTCTTATTGTAGTTCTTTGGTCGTACATGATGTTGCCAGTGTGTTTGCTATAGTTGTCAGAGTAAATTTTGTTATTTTTATTTGAACGTTAACGTATGGATACTGTAGGTTTTCTTTATGGGCCCCCATCTAGAAAATATCCATTCATGTTCACTGACCGTCTCAAAGATTTCTAAAAATGAAAAAGAACTGCAATAATGATAGCAACCATTGACCACTACTATCATACCAGTCCATTTGTCTCGTATTATGGGGCCGATCCTTGTACAGTGGTTTCAAAACGATTGTACATCGGTTCATATCATCATATTTCCGAATAGTAAGGGTTGCCACTTGAGCCAAAAAAAAAAACAAAATCTACCAAAATTTGGAGGAAATTTTAGCAAAAAAAAAACTACAAAAAAGAAACAAAATCTTATTTTGCAAAATTTTTATTTCTATAGAAGATTTTGTCAAAATTTTATTTCTATAGAAAATTTTTGCAAAATTTTATTTCTGTCAAAAATGTATTTCAATAAAAAATTTGTGGATCATTGTATTCCTTTTTTTGTTGCAACATTTTTTGTTCAATAAAAATTGTATTTCTATAAGAAATTTTTACACAATTTTATTTCTATAGAAAATTTTTGCAAAATTTCATTTCAATACAAAATTTTTGCAAAATTTTATTTCTATAGAAAATTTTGTCAAAATTTTATTTTTATAGGGACTTTTGTCAAAATTTTATTTCTATATTTTTTTTCAAAATTTTATTTCAATAGAGAATTTGTGGAACATTGTATTCTTATAGAAAATTTTTGCAAAATATTTCTATAGAAATATTTTGCAAACTTTTATTTTCATAGAAAATTCGGTCAACATTTTATTTTATATAAATTTTTTGCAAAATATTATTTTGTCAAAATTGTATTTCTCTTAAAAATTTTGTCTATATATTATTTCTATAGAAAATTTCGTCAACATTTTATTTCGGTAGAAAATTTTCTTTTTTTTTCCAAAATTTTATTTCTATAGAACATTTTCTCAAAATTTTATTTCTATAGAAAATTTTTGCAAAATTTCATTTCAATACAAAATTTTTGCAAAATTTTATTTCTATAGAAAATTTTGTCAAAATTTTATTTTTATAGGGACTTTTGTCAAAATTTTATTTCTATAAATTTTTTTTTTCAAAAGTTTATTTCAATAGAAAATTTTATTTCTATAGAAAATTGTGTCAAAATTTTATTTCTATAGAAAATTTTGTCAAAATTTTGTTTCCATAGCAAATTTTTTCAAAATTTTATTTCTATAGAAAATTTTGTCAAAATTTTATTTCTATAGAAAATTTTCTCAAAATTTTATTTCTATAGAAAATTTAATCAAAATTTTGTTTCCATGGAAAATTGTCTCAAAATTTAATTTCTATAAAAAATTTTCTCAATATTTTATTTCTATAGAAAATTTACTCAAAATTTTATTTCTATAGAAAGTTTAATCAAAATTTTGTTTCCATAGCAAATTTTTTCAAAATTTTATTTCTAAATTTTCTCAAAATTTTATTTCTATAGAAAATTTAATCAAAATTTTGTTTCCATGGAAAATTGTCTCAAAATTTAATTTCTATAAAAAATTTTCTCAATATTTTATTTCAATAGAAAATTTACTCAAAATTTTATTTCTATAGAAAATTTAATCAAAATTTGGTTTCCATAGCAAATTTTTTCAAAATTTTGTGTCTATAGAAAATTTTGTTAAAATTTTATTTCTATAGAAAATTTTGTCAAAAATTTAGTTCTATAGAACTTTTTGTCAAAATTTTATTCCTATAGAAAATTTTGTCAAAATTTTATTTCTATAGAAAATTGTGTCAAAATTTTAATTCTATAGAACATTTTCTCAAAATTTTCTTTCTATAGAAAATCTAATCAAAATTTTGTTTCCATAGCACATTTTTTTTAAATTTTGTTTCTATAGAAAATTTTGTCAAAATTTTATTTCTATAAAGAATTTTCTCAAAATTTTATTTCTATAGAAAATTTAATCAAAATTTTGTTTCCATAGCAAATTATTTCAAAATTTTGCTTCTATAGAAAATTTTGTCAAAATTTTATTTCTATAGAAAATTTTGTCAAAATTTTATTTCAATAGAATTTTTTATCAAAATGTTATTCCTATAGAAAATTTTATCAAAATTTTATTTCTATAGAAAATTGTGTCAAAATTTTATTTCTATAGAAAATTTTGTCAAAATTTTGTTTCCATGGAAGATTGTCTCAAAATTTAATTTCTATATAAAAAAAATTCTCAATATTTTATTTCTATAGAAAATTTACTTAAAATTTTATTTCTATAGAAAATTTACTCAAAATTTTATTTCTATAGAAAATTTAATCAAAATTTTGTTTCCATAACAATTTTTTTCAAAATTTTGTTTCTATAGAAAATTTTGTCAAAATTTTATTTCTATAGAAAATTTTGTCAAAAATTTATTTCATTTCATTTCAATCAATAATCAAAAAGCCTAAATTGTCCTATACAATTATGCAGTTCTCCAATTTTTGACACTATAATTAATAATACATAAATACAATAACATCTTATGATCTAATAATTCATTGTTATTCCTAATACCTATAACTAATAACTGACTCGAATGTGGATGAGATAGCATTTAAGATATGGTTTACCATTAGCTTGAGCTGGCACTATAATATGATTTTTCAAATTAACTGTAACATGATGTTCCGAAATTGATCACAAGTCAATGCATAATTTCTTCTCTCGTAAGGAACGAACGTATTCCACAGTTGTATAGCGCGGACACGAAACGACCTTTGCATTATTATGGACCGATACTGTGGAACCTGCAGTGACTGTGTTCGGGCTGAATTGCCAAAAATGAATTTCGAAGATAAATAAGATGGTCTATTATACTTTACGGCCTTGTACATGAGGAGAAGTACTCTAAGTTTCACTAGATTCTCAAAACTACATCCTATGAACTGATAGACATATGAACTAATATGGTCACTGTAACGTAACCTAACCTAACCTGTAACGTAGATTATATACAAAACGAATTATCCTGTGGAAACACAATTTCAGGCGCTCAAGACTACCAATACAAGCTCCTGAGTAGACCTCTAAGCCATATAATATGTGGGGTAACAGTACAGACAAACCAACCATTTTCCGTACATCAGGTGGAAGAGATACACCAGTATTGTATAGTTTCCTAAGTAAAAACGATATTCTCGATACTAATCTGTTTATGTGTACATCAAACTTGAGATGGTTATCAATGTAAAACCCTAAGACCCTCATCGATGCTACATTATCAATAATCAAATCATTCAACGAGAATTGCAACGATGAGTCCAAAGATCCAAAAACCATGGACCGCGACTTTGATATATTGATATCAATAAAGTTTCCTCGACACCAGTCCACTATAGCTGCCAAATCTCTATTCACGCTATCCTTAAAAGTTTGATCGTCAGTGCGATTGTTGTGGGCAAGCAATTGCAAATCGTCTGCGTATAAGTACCCCCTCGTAACCGTCAGGACGTCAAATACATCATTCACATACAACGAAAATAATATAGGGGCCAATATTGAGCCCTGCGGCACTCCGCGAAATATCCGACGCTCCTCAGAGTCAACGCCATTATGCCGGACAAATTGCCTTCTTCCTCCTAGAAAAGATTTAACTAAACGGCATGCTGATGAGGAGAACCCATATACTTCATACAGCTTATTCATCAAAACGTTATGACTTATCGAGTCAAAAGCCCGACTTAAGTCCAAGCTTACTAACGCTACGGTCCTCTTTTCATCTACCGACCTTCTTAATTCATCGACAAGATCTACCATCAATGTCGTTGTACTATGCCCGCGGCGGAATCCCGATTGATACGATGATATTAAGTTTATTTCTATAGAACTTTTTGTCAAAATTTTATTCCTATAGAAAATTTTGTCAAAATTTTATTTCTATAGAAAATTATGTCAAAATTTTATTTCTATAGAAAATTTTGTCAAAATTTTGTTTCCATAGCAAATTTTGTCAAAATTTTTTTGCTATAGGAAAATTTGTCAAAAGTGACAACGTTGATCATAAATCTTCTTCTCCGATGTTTTTTTTTCAAAATTGTTCCAGAAGAAACTTTTGTTCTTGTCCTCCATCTGATATTTTAGAGAATTACAATACAATAATTCCCTCCGAAGTCAATAAAACAAACATTTTCTTTGCGAACCACAGTTCCCCACCAATTGTCCACCATATCGTATGCTTGATTTTTTGTTACGAATTTCTGTATGGTATACCCATACGTTGGGGCTAGCTTTACAAAACAAAAATGTAGACGTTGTGTCCATATGAGCAAGTACTGCTGCTGCAGCTGAACTTGGTTGGCGGCGACATGTTGTAGACATTGTCGCCGTTTCATTTAAATTTTTTTACTTATTGGCATAAGTCTTACGTGTATATAGAATGGACATTCATTCGTTGCTTTGCATGAAAATGCAGTGCATTGTCTATAGATTTTGGTGGGTTGTAAGGGGAAGGTTAATAACAGTATACATATGTGTGTGTGTGCATTTTGTCGGCTACTTCATGCATTGTCATTGCAGTGATTGTTTCATTTTCTTTTTGTTGTTGTTGATAATTTTTTTACATACATTCAATTCAATCGTCTTTCCTTCTGTCTTCGGCCGACTGCACTTTGTCCACAAGCAATGTTTCATTGTTTGCTTCGTTTGACTTGGCTAGCTTGTTGGTGTTGCATTTTATCTATTTTGTTGGCATGGCGAGGCTTATTATTGTTGTTGTTTTTGTTTCGCCCATATCTTATTGTTTTCATGTGCATGACAAACTCAGAGGGAATTCCTTGGTTTTTTGTATTGTGGGGTCACAAGCCGCAAGTGGGAGAGAGAGAGTAAGAGACATAGAGAATTCTCGCATATGCACATTTAATGATGATCTTAAGTAATACAAACAAAATACTGGATTGCCACAGATTGCTGGTGAATGTTTACTCTGTGTGTGTGTTTGGATATAGGTGTTTGGCTTTGCATTGGATACCTGCTTTTGTTATTGTTTCTACGTTCCTCGTTTTAATCGGCCGGATAATGATTTTAAATCTTTCACTTCGTTTGAACACGGCATTTATATTTTCACAGTAATTGCCTTCACGTGTGGGACATCCCTATGGATTGCCACTATTGCGGTCGCTAACTGTGTAAATTCGTATAGCCATCATTAGAGGTGTGCGCGTGACACGAAGTTTTCGTGACACGCGTGATTCACGCGTGAGTCACGTGATTCGTGAATGAAATTTTGACCAAATCACGTGAATGTGCGTGAATGGGACTGAACAAAAATGTGTCGTGCGTGATCGTGCGTGAACATCAAATTCTGTTCGTGAATGTGCGTGAGTAAATTTTTTTCAAAATCACGCCTACGACAAAATTCACGTTCACAAAAAAATTCACATTCACGAAAAATTCACGCTCACGACAAAATTCACGCTCACGAAGAAATTCACGTTCACGAAGAAATTCACATTCACGAAAACTTCACACTCACGATGACATTCACGTTCACGAAAAATTCACTCTCACGAGAAAATTCACGTTCACGAAGAAACTCACATTCACGAAAAATTCACGCTCACGATGAAATTCACGTTCACGAACAAATTAACATTCACGAGTTAATTCAGCCTCACGAGAAATGACACGTTCACGAACCTATTTACGCTCACGACAAATTTTATATTTACAAAAATGTCTTGCTCACGATAAAAAGTATGTATGGAATATCTGAAATACTAAAAATTAGAAATTGTATTGGACTTCATACTAGATTTTATTAAAAACAACATTTTCATTATTCATGTTTCGCAGCTAAAATTTATTTTTTAATAATTAGCTTTAAAAAGTAAGATTTACTCGAGTATATTTTACTAAAATTTTTAAACATGTACACAGTCTTACACAAGTTTACATACCCCTGAGTTTTTAACCTACTAACCAAACATCTTTCTTGTTGTTTTTTATAAACCACACTAAAAAAATTCTGAATAATGTGTTGGGGTATAACTGACGTCGTCATTCCGGTTGTAACACATTGAAATACTGCTCTCATACAGAATAATATTCTGGGTCGTGGTGAAACTCGATCTAGCGAAGCCGGTCCGCATGTTGAAACCAAATTTCCGAACGAAACAAGCTATCGATATAAAACTTGGTATAAGTAGTTGTTATTTATGTAGGTGGATGGTATTACAAATGGTCCCCCATATTTGGCTTCCGGAAGAGCAAATTTCCATATGGGTCCTTAGTTATATATAGCTCCCATATTAACCGCACTAGTAATATGATCTGCTTTGAATGGTATGATTTAGGGAAAATGCAACAACACACACAATTTAACGTAATTTTGGGCCTGGTTTACTTGCTAGATATGTCGAGGACAACCATTCGGACGAAAGATAGTTTTCTATGCATTCAAGACATTTTCTGCAGCAAAAAAAAGCCATATCTATCGCTATTCTTTATAACGAAGTCAATTGTTTCATAGTATTATAATTTCATGTATTATATGATCTTTGACTACATTTTTAAACATAAGCAGCATTTTATTTTTAGATATTGCCACAGATTAGATATCAATCACAGAATTAATAAGAAACAAGAAGCCTTATTTGATTAAACAATAATTGATTTCTTCCAGCACTTTCAATGAATTACTTGATTGGTTGTGGTCGAAACTTAATTTTTTAATTGAGGCAATAATTATTTATTGTATTTTTTGTTTATTTATAATTATTGGTTTCTTCGATGAAGGTAACTTTACAAGAGTTTACACTTTCTTATGTGCTTTCTGATTATATTATAGTTGGATTTTTTCTTTACACGAAAAAATATCAGTAAAATATTTCCAATTGAAAAGTTGATTGGAATTTAAAACGTAATCAATTAATTAATTAACTTATAAAATTAACTTGTTAATCAAAATAAATAATAAAACCAACTAAGATAATGATTGAACATTTTTACATTTTTAAATTGAAAACATACTTCCAAATATAAAATTAACAATTTTCGGAAATAATTGGTTTCATTGGTTCATTAAATTTTGGCTTAAATCTGAAAAAATAATTCTATATAGTATAATTGTAATATATGTAATTATAATATAATAAAAAATAAAATAAGTAAACAATAACACTATAAATCATTGATTGCCTCAATTAAAAATTAATTAAGTTTTTCGGACATAATCAATTCAAATTTTAATTGAGTTTATATTTTGATTTGATTAAAATGTTAATTGTATATGTTAATTTTTTAATTGAGTACGTTTTCAACTTCAGATTTTTAATTAGAAATATTTTGGCGAATTTGTGTGGGTAGCTCATTTGTATCACAAGCGAGAGTGAGTAAGTTTTTAAGTTTTGTAAGTATAATAGTCGTGAACGAGCGTGAGTTGATTTTACATCGTGAGCGTGCGTGAATAGTTTTTATGAATCGTGAATGTGCGTGAGTTGCATTTTACATCGTGAGCGTGCGTGAATAGTTTTTATGAATCGTGGGTTTGCGTGAGTAAGTTTCGTATGTCGTGAACGTGCGTGAGTTGCATTTTACATCGTGAGCGTGCGTGAATAGTTTTTTTTATGAATCGTGGGTGTGTGGAAGTACGTTTCATTGTTCGTGAACGTGCGTGAGTAGTTTTTTTCGAATCGTGAGTGTGCGTGAATAAGTTTGTTGTTCGTGAACGTGCGTGAGTAGTTTTTTCGAATCGTGAGTGTGCGTGAATAAGTTTGTTGTTCGTGAGTTGATATTTCCCGTCGTGAGCGTGCGGTAGTCACTATTCTGCAATCGTGAGTGTTTATCTTTGCAGGTTTTTGGTTCGTGAACGTGCGTGAGCGTGAATCAATAAAAACCTTCGTGCGTGAATGTTACGAATTTATTCGTGAGCGTGCGTGAGTGTGAGCAATTCAAAAACGGGCGTGCGTGATCGTGCGTGAATATTACGAATTCATTCGTGAGCGTGCGTGAGTGTGAGCAATTAAAAAACGGGCGTGCGTGATCGTGCGTGAATGTTACGAATTCGTTCGTGAGCGTGCGTGAGCGTGAGCAATTCTAAAAAAGGCGTGCGTGATCGTGCGTGAATGACATTTTGAATTTGTGAGCGTGCGTGAGCGTGCGTGAAAAATCCCTCACGCGCACACCTCTAGCCATCATATCTGTGACGCAAATTGTCTTCATGATCATTGATAGAAGAGAGATGCAATTTTATTGTTGTTGTTCTCATTCATGGTAGCATTCATTACATTTTGATTAAATATAATTTTTGACGTTTATAGGTTGATTTGAATACAACACTGATACATACAACACATGCATGTGTGTATATGTTTGTATGTACATTAATGTGTAAACATATTGCACACTTGCGTCCCATTTATAAAAGCGACGCAAGTCCATGTTCACATGTTCACTAAATTGATTTTAATTGAAATGGACTGAGAGGTTAAATATTTTTATTCGATATCTTTATGATCGCCGAAGAAAATTCATGATCAGACAAAATTTTTTTTTGAAATATGTACGGTAAGGTATAATAAAATGGGGTGCAAAAGAAAAAAATAACAAAATATTGTGTTTTTTTATATAAAATGATTTATAGATTTTCACTACGACCATATAATATGTTTACCGTAACCATCTTTAGCAACTGAACATAATGCTGAATACAAAAAATCAAAACTATTGTTATCCAAAATGCATTACATTTTTACTTTCATCTTTAAAAGAATAGTCTTACATCGGGCGCTGAGGCTTAATACTTATTGGACCACCTTCGTATAACTTAGAAAATCTTTTTTTCGAGTGCATTTCCTTTTATTTAAAAATTAATGTAATTTTCGGTTTGCTTCTTGGCGTTATACTCCGATTAGTCGATATTGACAAAATAAAAAGTGGGTAAGTCGATTTTTGCCATCGTAAAAGCATTTGTCAACAAGTAGGTTAGGTTAGGTTATGTGGCAGCCCGATGTATCAGGCTCACTTAGACTATTCAGTCCATTGTGATACCACAGTGGTGAACTTCTCTCTTATCACTGAGTGCTGCCCGATTCCATGTTAAGCTCAATGACAAGGGTCCTCCTTTTTATAGCCGAGTCCGAACGGCGTTCCACATTCCAGTGAAACCACTTAGAGAAGCTTTGAAACCCTCAGAAATGTCACCAGTATTACTGAGGTGGGATAATCCACCGCTGAAAAACTTTTTGGTGTTCGGTCGTAGCAGGAATCGAACCCACGACCTTGTGTATGCAAGGCGGGCATGCTAACCATTGCACCACGGTGGCTCCCTTGTCAACAAGTAAATGCCGACTAATCAAATAGTCGATTTTGGGTAAAATTAACAATTAATTGGTCGAATTTGAAGAATACAAAAATTCGATTTGGGCCGATATTCAAATGTCGACAGAAAATGCCATTTATGGTAGTCGATTTTGCCCGACAAGAAAATTACTATTAACCGATTTTCAATACAAAATTCCAATTAATCGATTTTAAGAATTGGATAAAGTCGATTTTCGATATAAAATGCCGATTTGGATCAAATTAAATTTATAGATTTCATTAGGTTATTGGTCTTAAGCGAACTTCTATGCACACAGACAAAAAAAAATTCTGATTCAATCAGGAAATTAATTTATGCAATTATTTTTTTAATTTTGTTTGGCATTAAAAAAAATTGGCAAAAAATTAATTGATTTCATTAGCTAATCTCAATTAATATTTTACATGATTCAATAAAAAATTTAATTGATTGATTGTACAATTCATATAAATTTTTAATGAAAAACTTAAGTATTTTCAATTACTTTCTTAAATGACATACGGCCATTTTCATGTAGCTCCGTTAAGCTTTAACTGCCAGTTAACAGAAAATAAATTGCAGATATCCTCCCTCCGGTTACATTTAACTGAAAAATTTTCAGCAGTTAAGTTCCTAACTGACATATGGAATATATAACCAAGATGGTAGAGAAGTCCATGGTATGGTTTAAAAGTTCGTTAGCTAACGTAGCACTAAAGAAGCTTCATAAAAATGGGGGTTAGTCTTCCGAGTTTGATTAAAAATTTAATTCCATCAATTGTTTTTATACCCTCCACTATAGGATGGGGGGTATATTAACTTTGTCATTCCGTTTGTAACACATCGAAATATTGCTCTAAGACCCCATAAAGTATATATATTCTGGGTCGTGGTGAAATTCTGAGTCGATCTGAGCATGTCCGTCCGTCCGTCTGTTGAAATCACGCTAACTTCCGAACGAAACAAGCTATCGACTTGAAACTTGGCACAAGTAGTTGTTATTGATGTAGGTCGGATGGTATTGCAAATGGGCCATATCGGTCCACTTTTACGTATAGCCCCCATATAAACGGATCCCCAAATTTGGCTTGCGATTGCTCTAAGAGAAGCAAATTTCATCCGATCCGGCTGAAATTTGGTACATGGTGTTAGTATATAGTCTCTAACAACCATGCAAAAATTGGTCCACATCGGTCCATAATTATATATAGCCCCCATATAAACCGATCCCCCGATTTGGCTTGCGAGGCCTCTAAGAGAAGCAAATTTCTTCCGATCCGGCTGAAATTTGGTACCTGGTGTTAGTATATGGTCTCTAATAACCATGCAAAAATTGGTCTACATCGGTTCATAATTATATATAGCCCCCATATAAATCGATCACCAGATTTACCTCCGGAGCCTCTTGGAAGACCAAAATTCATCTGATGCAGTTCAAATTTGGTACGTGGTGTTAATATATGGCCTCAAACTCCCATGCAAAAATTGGTTGAAATCGGGTCATAATTATATATAGCCCCCTATAAACCGATCCCCAGATTTGGACTCTGGAGCCCCTTGGAAGAGCAAAATTCAACCGATTCTGTTGAAAATTGGTACGTGATGTTAGTATATGGTATCCAACAACCATGCAGGAATTGGTTCATATCAGTCCATAATTATATATAGCCTCCATATAAACCGATCCCCAGATTTGACCTCCGGTGCCTTTTGGAGAAGCAAAATTCATCCGATCTGTTTTAAATTTGGTACGTGGTGGTGGTATATGATATTTAACAGCCATGCCAAAAGTGGTCCATATCAGTCCATAATCATATATAGCCCCCATATAAACCGATCCCGAGATTTGGTTTTGAAGCCTCTTGAAGGAGCAAATTTCATGCGGGTCAGTTGAAATTTGGTACATTGTGCTAGTACACGGATGAAAAAGACTGCTTTTCATATGTTTGGCTATAAACATTATATGTTTGGAACACAAATTTTTAAACACAATATTTTTGAGTGCAAGCATATAATGTTCATAAACTAGCATAACATGTTTGGGACATATATGTTAATATGTTAGAACATATTATGTTTGGGACATAAAATGTTTGATATTGAATTAAGTTGGTGGTTGTTGCTTGTTATTACAAAATTAACATTTTATTTTTCCTTGGGCAATTGATCAGATACTTCTTTGATCCTTACAAACTGTGTGGTCCGCTGTTCGAATCCCCGTCCGGCAAAAGGTAAAATTAAAATAAAAAAATCATAAAATTGAATAATTTCTTCTACAATGTTTGTATTACAGAAAAAGGTGCTAAGAACTAAAAAATCTCGTGGAAGTGAGAAAGATGTGGGGGAATATACAATTAGGCAGAAACAAAATTTTGAGCATTCAGGTCGAAAACCTATGTTGTTAGCACCTATATTACCTGTTTATTTTCATAATTCATTATGATTGTAAATATATAAATAAATAAATAAAATTTTGAGCACAATATTGTTTGGGAGAATTTTTTTTAAGCATATAATATTTTTGGGTGCAAAATGCTTCCAAACATATTATATGTTCACATAATAACATATTGTTTTTTGGAAGACAACATTATTGAATTTGGATGCAAAAATACAAAATGTTTGGAACTTAGACTACCCAAACAATATTGTTTAGACCAATATGCTTTCAAACATATTATATATTGGAAGAGATCAAACATATAAATGTTTGGGCAATACCCAAAAATGTATATGCTTGAAGCAAAATATGTTTGGGAGTATATGTTACAGAAGCGATTTTTTGTGAGGGTGTATATGGCCGTTAACAACCATGCCTAACTAGGTCCATATCGGTCTATGGTTATATATAGCACCCAGATAAATAGATCCCCAATCACACAAAAATTGGTCCATATCAAGTTCATAATTGTATATAGCCCCCATATAAGCGACCCCCATATTTCAATTCTGGCTCTCTAAGTATCGTGCAAAAAGTCCATATCGATTCGTAATTATTTGTAGATTTACCTATACATAACTTTGATATATACCACGTATGGACTAACTCACAATTTAGAAAACGATGTTAAGAAGTTTTAAGATACCACAACCCAAGTAATTCGATTGTGGATGAGATTCTTTCATAGAAGTTTCTACGCAATCCATGGTGGAGGGTACATAAGATTCGGCCTGGCCGAACTTACGGCCGTATATACTTGTTTTTAATTAAGAAACTTATTGTATCGATTAATTTTTTAATCAAAAATCTACAAAAAATGTCAATCAATGACTTAATAGACTATGTTTTTGATTTGATTATAAAGTTGATTGTATCAATTAATTTTGTAATTGAAAAACTTTTCAGCTTCTACAGAAGAAAGCAAATGTTTCTTGCTCAAATACTGAGCAAACAAAAAACAGTCCCTTTAGTCCCTCTCTTTTAGGTAGTATCTTCAAATCAATAGACTTTGCCAGTTTTTTTCAATTTAATTCTTTTTATGCTAATTATAGATTATTTTCTGTAGATCAACATTTGCTACAAGTGTATTATTGTAATTTAATTTTATGCTCAATCAACACCTTAGCTAATTCAACTAAATTGTTTGTTATTATTATAGTCTATATTGAGTGCTGCTATGTTCGTACGAGTATGTACATTCATTTTATTTATAGAATACAACGAAAAAAAAAAAAAATAAATAAATAAAAAACAATAGAAGCCAAGAAAATCATAGACGGACACTTTGTTAACACAAAACAAATAAAAGTATTTTAGATTTTGGCGCATATACAAATATATGTATAATTTATTCAAGCAAACATATGCTTGAATGTATATTTAAAAACAAAAATGTTTATACATATTTGAATATAAGTAATAAAATCAAATCAAGTGGGTTGAATACCAAAAAAAAAAAACTAGAAAAAAAAATTGCAAACAATAATCTAAACAAAAGTGAATAAATTCCAATCAAACTGATACGTACATACAGTATGTCAAGAAAGTGTTTTGACAATAAGATAAAAATTATGTTTTGTTCCAAAATTAAATATAATGAAATTTTAAAAAATATTTTATTATGTATTTTGCAAAGTATACATACGTACACAGCATTGCTGCAAAAAATATAAAATATTTCAAATTCAATTATTTCTGAAATTTGAAATATTTGGCCATGTCAAAATACTTTCTTGACATACTGTATATACAGATATCTGCATAAATCTCTGTATATACATATGTATTCAAAATGATCCATATGCCATATGTTTGTACAATATATTGTACATATATATATACCAACAATAAGACCAATAATAAAACAAACAAAAAATAAATAATTTCAAAAAAAAAGGAAGGAATAGAAAATCTAAACACAAAAATTCCTATCGTCAAATGAAACACAAATGGCGCTCACTTCAAGTGTTCAATGTTCTGCAAAGTGAACATAACACACCATTCAGCCAAACATTCATACACACACACTCGTTCATAAAGACGCAAGCATTCGTATGAAACACACATCAAAACACACCATAGACACATCACTGGTTAACGGCGGCATTAGTTGGCGTGCTAGCTAGCACCACATTGCTACTATCACTGCCGTCGCCGCCACCACCACCTACTCCACCGCCGATATCATACACAACAATGCGATGTGAGTGATGGCCTAAACAAGAACAACTCAATTGAAATAGAAAAAAGCTGTTTTTGTTTTATTTTTTGTATTTTTATTTTGCTAAAAATACACAACAAATTGAAATCGACAACAAAAAATCGAAATAAATAAATGAACAGTGTGGTAGACTAAACGAGCAAACTATATGTCTCTGGCTCTGGCATTCAGCAAGTGAACGAGACGACCGACAATCATAACAACAACTCTAATATCCGCCGCACATTCAAATAGAATTTTAAATAGTAGCAGCGGCGGCGTTAATGTCAGCGATTGAAGCAATGAAATACAAAACAAATGAAATGCTATTTTTCAAATATTGTTTTGTGAGAGTGTATGATTGCTTTTGTCTTTTTTATGCAAATGCCAAAAAAGCAGTAGCACCAACAACCACAACATTCACAATAAAAATAAACAAAGCAAAATAAGAAAAAAAAACTGACGTAGTTCTCAGCGTCCGTCCCTGTTCGCCTATACCACCAAGCTATCTAGCCATCCATAGCTCATGCATAAATACTTTGATCTAAGCAGACATCAACGATCACTAGATTTCGATTTAAATACTGATGGTGGGGTATCTATTGCTTTCGCTGATGAGATGAGAATGATGCTGATGTTTTTTTTTTCATACCGTATGGTTGTCAATTTCCATGCTTCTCTTCACAATCCCCTTGTGTCACCATCCATATCACTTTAGCTATTTCAAATCATGTTCTTCATTAGCAATTTGTGATCTCAACAGTGAATTTTATTTATGTACATTTGTGTGTTGGTTTTTTTGCATTCGTTGTTTTTTTTTTGCTTGCTAGCTCACTTGGCGTTAGTAAAAATATTTGAAATTACGGCGACTACCACTCGGTCACTAATTGCTTGTTTTGTAGAAACGATTATTTTTAATGCGCCAGCAAAAGTGGTGTTGGGGCTTTAAGTACCCTATGTTTAGTAGATTAGTAGTATATTAATGAATTTGTTAATAAAAATATGGCTCAACGTAGACAAATTCATAAATATTATGTAACTTTTCTTAAATAGAATGAATTGTTTTTTTTTTTTGTAATGAAAGGTTTCGTAATATGCAAGCATAGGTTAAGTTAGGTTAGGTATAGTGGCAGCCCGTATTTCAGGCTCACTTAGACTCTTTAGTCCTTTGTGATACCACAGTGGTGACAATGACAAGGGACCTCCCTTTCAAATTGCAGTGAAACCACTGCAATATGGAAATGTCAACAGCATTACTGAGGTGAGCATTCACCGCTGAAAAACTTTTTGGCGTTTGGTCGAAGCAGGAATCAAAACCACGACCTTGGGTAAGCTAGGCGGGCATGGTAACCATTGTACCACGGTGGCTCCCATATTCAAGCATAAGGGAAAGTAGCTCAGCAGCTTTCATAAGAGGTTGGCTGATAAGTCCCCAGGTCTGACACATAGATGGCGTCGCTAGCCACCGTGGTGCAATGGTTAGCATGCCCGCCTTGCATACACAAGGTCGTGGGTTCGATTCCTGCTACGACCGAACACCAAAAAGTTTTTCAGCGGTGGATTATCCCACCTCAGTAATGCTGGTGACATTTCTGAGGGTTTCAAAGCTTCTCTAAGTGGTTTCACTGGAATATGGAACGCCGTTCGGACTCGGCTATAAAAAGGAGGTCCCTTGTCATTGAGCTTAACATGGAATCCGGCAGCACTCACTGATAAGAGAGAAGTTCACCACTGTGGTATCACAATGGACTGAATAGTCTAAGTGAGCCTGATACATCGGGCTGCCACATAACCTAACCTAACCAAGTATTAAATGCATATTATTTTTATTAGTACCAACCTTCAAATGATTCGTGTCAAAATTTGACGTCTGTAAGTCAATTAGTTTGTGAGATAGAGCGTCTTTTGTGAAGCAACTTTTGGTATTGTGAAAAAAAAATGGAAAAAAAGGAATTTCGTGTTTTGATAAAATACTGTTTTCTGAAGGGTAAAATACGGTGGAAGCAACAACTTGGCTTGATAATGAGTTTCCGGACTCTGCCCCAGGGGAATCAATAATAATTGATTGGTATGCAAAATTCAAGCGTGGTGAAATGAGCACGGAGGACGGTGAACGCAGTTGACGCCCGAAAGAGGTGGTTACCGACGAAAACATCAAAAAAATCCACAAAATGATTTTGAATGACCGTAAAATGAAGTTGATCGAGATAGCGGAGGCCTTCAAGATATCAAAGGAACGTGTTGGTCATATCATTCATCAATATTTGGATATGCGGAAGCTCTGTGCAAAATGGGTTCCGCGCGAGCTCACATTTGACCAAAAACAACAACGTGTTGATGATTCTGAGCGGTGTTTGCAGCTGTTAACTCGTAATACACCCGAGTTTTTCCATCGATATGTGACAATGGATGAAACATGGCTCCATTACTACACTCTTGAGTCCAATCGACAATCGGCTGAGTGGACAGCGACCGGTGAACCGTCTCCGAAGCGTGGAAAGACTCAAAAGTCCGCCAGCAAAGTAATGGCCTCTGTTTTTTGGGATGCGCATGGAATAATTTTTATCGATTATCTTGAGAAGGGAAACCCCATCCACAGTGACTATTATATGGCGTTATTGCAGCGTTTGAAGGTCGAAATCGCGGCAAAACGGCCCCATATGAAGAAGAAAAAAGTGTTGTTCCACCAAGACAACGCACCGTGCCACAAGTTATTGAGAACGATGGCAAAAATTCATGAATTGGGCTTCGAATTGATTCCCCACCCACCGTATTCTCCAGATCTGGCCCCCAGAGACTTTTTCTTGATCTCAGACCTCAAAAGGATGCTCGCAGGGGAAAAATTTGGCTGCAATGAAGAGGTGATCGCCGAAACTGAGGCCTATTTTGAGGCAAAACCGAAGTAGTACTACCAAAATGGTATCAAAAAATTGGAAGGTCGTTATAATCGTTGTATCGCTCTTGAAGGGAACTATGTTGAATAATAAAAACGAATTTTGACAAAAAAATGTGTTTTCTTTGTTAGACCGGGGACTTATCAGCCAACCTGTAAGCACGGATGAATTTTATAGTGTAAGCTACCTTGCTTACATAGGGCCATGGGCTCAATCCAAGTTAGGACAATGTTTTTCAGTGGTGGATTATCTTCTCTTAGTAATGGTGGTGGCATTCATGATTGTATCGATGCTCTCTAGGTGGTGTCAACGTTTTGTGAAACGCTGTTCGGACTCCTCCTTGTCCCAGACTTTAAATTGAATCGGGCAGCACACATTGATCAGAATGAAGCTCACCATGAGGTATCACAATGGACAGAACGATCTAAGTCTCTATATATAACGGGCCACTATTCTTAACCTAAGATCGGTTGTAGACATTTGAGATGATGAATGTGTGTCAGCGTGGCACTCGAGATCCTGATAATATTCATAACAGATGATACTTTCCCGGTAAGGGTCGTTTCAGGGTACTGTACAGGATCATGGTAATACGAATTAACATTGGCAGCAAGGAGCGGCAAAACGTTTTCCAAACCAAAAGACAATGAGCCACAAAAGCGATAGGCGACATTCAAAATGGACTGAATGTTCTATGTGAGTCTGATATAACGGGTTGCTACTATATCTAACCTAACCTAAGATGAGACGATTCATGGCTCAGAAATAACGAAGTTGAGGAATGCAATCTACGCCAAGATATTGAAGATATTCCCAACAGACGTTAGTTTCCCAGTATCCGCTTTAAACATAACAGCAATGATTCCAGCCATTTGAGCAATAACAAGGTTTCCACAGTTAAAACCATGGATCGACAAAGTTAGCTAGAGGACATTCAATAAGAGACCTGGGGCGATAAGGCAAGAACGATGGAGAAACAAGACATGGTCAAGTTGGAGTAACCAATTTACAAATAAAAATTAAATAAAAAATCTCTGGAATGCGAATACGCTGAGATCTTGAAGAAATCAATAACAAATATCTACTTTCGTAGTGAGAGTAATTTAAGGGTCCCGTTTAGTATTGAGTCTAGGAATACAAGGAGAGAGATTCCAGCCAATTCAGCGGTGACAAGGTTTCCAAAGCTAAAACCATGGCTCGATAATGACGATAGAGAACATTCAATAAGAAACCTCTGGCAATAAGGCAAGGACGATGGAAAATTAAATTAAGAAATCTCCGCAATGCGATCTACACTGAGATCCTGAAGATATCTATGCCTAGTGAGAGTAATTCAAGGGTGCCGTTTAGGATTGCGACTAAAAATACCAGGAGAGACTCCAATGGTCCTAACGCCAATTACTAGGCAAAAAGTTTTCGAAGTCAACCAATTTAACCCTCTAATGCCCCAATTTTTTTGCCACCTGATTATATAATCAATGTTAACGACACAAAAGCAAGAAAACGAACCAACAAAGAATTATGCGGTAAAGTTCAGTATATGCTGCAAAGCCTCTTGAACAGATTTTACTAAGTTTTCTTTTCATTTTACCCATTTTTGTTGTCTTAAGGTGTGTTTTACTAAAAGCTTCCTGATTTTTCGAAGCCCGCCTAAAAGCGGGATTGGGCATTAGAAGGTTAAAAACTATGAGAAAGCAGAGGACATTGGAAAGTAAAGTTAGATGCTCTCCGGTCACAACAACATTTGGAAATCGGAAAGAAATCATGCAGACGTTCTTCAAAGGTTCCGTTGGGGAGAACGACGGGGAGAATTTGAGAACACGATTGCGAGTGTCTCGCCCAGACATGTAGTCCACAAGATAATGACGGAGTGAGAGAAACTGCGAGGCGTTGAACTTGTTCTTCAAAAGAAAAAGTCGATGACGATATGCCAACGTGAGAAGGAAAAGCAGGAGTTTGCATATAATCTCAATGCAGGGGAGAGTCCAAAACTAAATGATTCCAAAACGATTCAATTGTGGAATCATGCAGAATGGATTTTTTTACTGTCATATTCGGTTGTGTGAATTGAAGCTGGGTAACAAAACAATATTTTACAGTTGCCATGAGGCTGGTGCATATCTGTGATTTTAAAGAGTCCATTCCGAAATCGGCCATTTCTCAGCAATCCTGTGTTGAATCTTCCCAATATACCGGCATTGTAGAGTCCTCAGATAGTTTTACCTTACCTGGAGTAGTCGATTTGAGATTCCGTTTTCCGGCAGACTGAAACATCCTTGCCTTCCTCGGAGCACGTTTGCCGATGTGGACCAATGCAACGGTCGGAAGTGGAACGAAAGTACTATGGGTTGACCCAGATAAATAAAAGACTGGAAAGCTATTAAAGGAGTGTAGGACGTTAGTCAGGGGGATCGTGAGTATAATGACCGGGAACCTAGAATTGAGAGAATATCTGGGCCGATTTGGAGCAGTAGAGGAAGGTGCAGAATTGAGAGAATATCTGTGCCGATTTGGAGCAGTAGAGGAAGGGGCATGTAGGGCGTATTTTGACCTTGGAACACTTCCTTTGTGACAAATAGTTAATCAGCTGGGAATGAGGGACTGGAAACAAATTAGGAAATTCGTTAGAGACGCAGAGTTCCTGCAATAAAAGAAGGCTACAATGCAAAGAAGAAGTTAGAGCGCACAACAAGCCGAAGGTTGGCTTAGGTGTATGTCAGGCAACAAGAGGCAGTACAAATTGATTCATCTTTCCAACGTAACCTTGTATGGAAGGCATCCATTCCTTCGACAGAAATCTATTCCCCAAAATTCATGCAGGGCATGATTCAGGCAATCTTTTAATATGTCTCCCATCTGAGCTATTTAGCGCAAATTCAATCGGTATTCCGCCATGTTAATATCTGGGAATTATCCTCAAGGGGTAGTATTTTTTGCAGCATCTGGGCTTCATACGTCATAAATTGACATTTAAATTCTTTGAGAACATTTTTGTGTGTCATCTAGTACGAAATTAGTTCATTTACATTTCGGTTTAGTCCTGCAATCTTTTCTATTTCTATTTCCATTTCATTTTATTGGCAATACTATTTTTATTTAATTATTTGGCAAATGTTGGTGTTTTATTTAGAAAATTAAATGCGAAAAAAATCTATCTGTAGAAAGATATCTTTCAGATGGCCGATTCGATGCTTGCTGCTTGGATGGCTGGCATTACGTATGACAGCGATGGACGTTGTCATTTGTTTTAAGTTTTATAGCACAATTATTTATAGACCAAACATATACGATTTTCTATTTCACAGAGACATTAGAAGAGATGTGCAAATTCCATTGTAAAATTAAATAGCTAAAGAAACTGAAAAGCATGAAAATGTTTTAATAGAGCAGTTTGGCAATTAACCAGCCAAGCTAATAAAATTTCACAAAATTTTTAGTTGGACCGACCAAATGTTTTGCAATCCGTAGAAATTGTTTTGTGATCTAATTCTAGATCGGAAGAATTGGATCATTAAAAATTCAACGAAATTTGTTTAGATATACAAAAGAAGAAAAATAATAGAAAAAAAAAAAACAAATAAATAAGCAAGCAAATTTTAAAATTTTCACTTATAAATGTCAAAGATAGAGAAATTTTGTGACTAACTAAGATACTATTTAGATCTTTTAGTATATAGCAGCGAATAAAAGGACAATAGGGGGTCCGCTTGTCCTTATGAGATTGGTATTTGTGTATTGGGCATACAAAGAAGGATTTGTCTGGCACCATAAATGCCTATACATTTTTGTGATTCGTTTGGTTCCCTCTATTTACTAGTCCAATCCAGTGTTAGCGTCGATAATTTCCAAAGAGTGACACAAAAAGTGTCACAAAGAGTTGCGATATACGAGAAGTGCTGACAAGTATTCGACGCATATGTTCGTTTTTGCGTTAAGGCGCCGATCACGTCCGTAATTTTATAGGATGACAGGATCTGGAGAATTTACACAAACTCTTGCAATGAAAAGGGCATTAATTAAGAAGTTGCACACTGTGATAAAAAGTTGGCACAAAATTATTATAAATATTATGGCACTGCAGCCAAAAGGAGGGAGTTTCAACATCAGCACTTCTGTCGGCATTCAGTTTTTTTTCGAGGCCTTAGATATTTTAATGAGAACTTTAAAATCGTGGTAGGAAAATTTGAGAAAGTTCTTAGTACATTGTCCAATGCAAAACTTCGCTCGCTTCTTTGAATCAGTCACCATTATTTTGCCAAACGCGACTGAAATTCTGTCGTCGTTTCTTTTGAGGATCGAGAGATCTTTGACAGTGCTCTAAATCCTGAATCAGTCACTATTATTTTGCCAAACGTGACTGAAATTCTGTCGTCGTTTCTTTTGAGGATCGAGAGATCTTTGACAGTGCTCTAAATCCTACCAAACCTGAGCATAGGTTAGGCCTGGTATAGTGGCAGCCTGTTATTTCCGGCTCACTATTCAGTCCATTGTGATACCATAGTGGTGAACTTCTCTCTTATTTCTGAGTGCTGTCTGATTACATGTTTAGCTCAATGACAAGGGACTTCCTTTCTATAGCCGAGTCCGAACGGCGTTTCGTGTTGCCGTTAAACCATTAGGAGAAGGTTTGAAACACTCCGAAATGTCAGCAGCATTACTGAGAGGAGATAATCCCCCACTGAAAAACCATTTGGTGTTGGGTCGAAACTGGTGTTAATCGGAAAAATCTTTCTCTGTCTGTAAGTCCAGATGCTTCTGCGGGGAAATTGTGTTTCAGACCAGGCGCAATTAATCGGCTCGTTAAGGTGATTCTCTCTCTCTCTCTGTCTGCGAGTCCAACTACTTCTGCTGGGAAAATGTATTTGACCTGTGAAATTTGACAAAAGGCAATTTAGCGGCCGGTTAAGGGGTAATGTGGTAGTTTACTGAAAAGCCAATTGAAAAATTCCCTGAAGCTCTCCCAGTTGACTTTCCTATGACTGATCTAAGACATGCGTTCAGAGGTTATGAAATCGGTAGATCAGAGAATTTTGAGTAGGTGGTCTGTAGCAAATTAAATGAAGGTTAAGTTTGTATATCTCGATAGGTCAGACCCGACTGCTATCCCCTACTCATCTCAGTAAGTCAGGTGGCGGCCTGATGTATCAGGTATACTCAGACTATTCAGTCCATTGTGATACCACAGTGGTAAACTTCTCTCTTATCACTGAGTGCTGCCCGATTCCAAGTTAAGATCAATGATAAGGGACCTCCTTTTTATAGCCGAGTCCGAATGGTGTTCCACATTGCAGTGCAACCACTTAGAGAAGCTTTGAAACACTTAGAAATGTCACCAGCATTACTGAGGTGGGATAATCCACCGCTGAAAAACTGTTTTGTGTTCGGTCGAAGCAAGACTCGAACCCACGACCTTGTATATGCAAGGCGGGCATGTTAACCATTGCGTCACGGTGGCTCCCAATCCTCCTCATCTCAGTAATATTGGGGAAACTTTTCCTGATCTTTTCTCGAAAGCAATAACTTTTGAGTAAGTAACCTATAAAACTTCTTGAACGGGCGGGGTCGGTATTAGATGCTGCTTAAGTGAATGCTGTGGTCCCAGACAACTGTCCACATTTGAGAGGTGTCCGAGTTTCAGAGTATCCAAGCTTGAGAGGTTTCACTGCACATGCATGCCGCTATCAGTAACATGATTTCAAAGAAAATAACATGGTTGCGACAAATATATTACATGTTTCCCGCCCCAAACGTAAGATTTAGCTCTCGAAACATGTTTTTGGAGACCATATTCCTTCTCTGGGTATATACTCAAAAAGTTTGTAAATTTTTCGTATTTTAAAGAAATCACAATTGAAAGCCTCACAATCGTTACCATTATGGAGTATGGTTTGGTTTGTAAAGAAAATCCATACATTAACCTTGACTAAATCCTATATCCATGGCTGCATTATGTGGCGCAGAAGATATTTTTAATGACTATCTTGACCTTAGGATTTTTTTTTTCAAATTAGAAAAAGGAACACCTTAGCCACATTATAAGAACACATAGAGCGACACATTGCACTCACACATACACTCACACTAAACTATAACCCTGAAATAGATAAAAATTTATGATCACAACAAAGGCAATTGGAAAATTTGGCCATTTACCTGATGACATATGAAAGGGAAACCCTAATAGAAAATCTCTTTAAAATATATGAGTATTCCCTGATAAACACACATGGTGCTAAGAGCTAAAGGTAATCATTCTACATGAATACTAAGATAGAGCGATAGAGAGAGAGAGAGGAGGGTCATAAGAGCACAACCAGAACAATGAACGGCGTCAATAAAATATCAATGGATGTTTAGTCGAAATATACCCAAGTAGAGACAGATAGACGGACAAAAAAAACAAGAAATACAGACAAGGCGACGGACTATCAACTTAAATAAACTGGTGCTATAAAAACAAAAACATGTGTGTGTGTGATTATAAGAACGAAACATCGGCCCAGATGGAGTGAATGATCAATCGGTCGATCGATCTATCGATTGACTTAACTACACAATTGGTTGCTTGTCCACTATTATATAGCTCATACACCAACAAACTTAATCATTCTCATGCATACAGAAAGCACACACTCTTGCACACACACACATGCTCCATCAACTGCAATGGGTCCCATACAATTTAAGCGGGCTTGTGTGTTTTTTTTTTGTTCACATTTCATTTCATTACGTATGACAATCATGGGGTCTGCCGATCATTCGGTATTCTTCGACACAATATTGATTGTTGGTATTGGTGGCGACGTAAGTCTGAGCGCGATCTTTTGCTAAAGATCATAAAAAACAAAAACACACTGATATGTTGCTATTGTTGTCGTTGTTGTTGCTGTTGTTCTGATTGTCGTTTGAATGTTTATAAGTTCGTATAAAGTGTTCGGGGTGTTTGCTTGTTGCTCTCCTCTTATAATCTATACAGAGTAGATAGACACACGTATGTATCTCCTCCATATACATTTCGTATCAATACACCCATATGTTTGTTTGTCCGTTTGTTTGTACATTTATTGGAAGCAAGCGAATGTGTTAAAGAAACTGATTTATATATACATTTTTTTCTGTTCAATTCGTTTGTGTTTTGTTTTTGTTTTTTTCATTTCTTTTTCATAGATGATGAAAAAGTCGCCAGAAAGGCGAGATTCCCTCAATTCAAAACAATAATAGTAGACTTGTTATTTTTGTTGTTGTTGTCTTTCGATGATGTTGTTGTTGTTGTTGAGATATTACGAGTTTATTTTTATAAAGCAAGTGCTCTTTTGTCTTGATTGCTTGTGGCGTTGTTGATCATCGCTAACAGACAGTGGCTTTAGAAAATAAAATTTTGACATTTTCTATAGAAATAAAATGTTGACAAAATTTTCTATAGAAGTAAAATTTTGAAAAAAAAAATCTATAGAAATAAAATGTTCAGAAAATTTTCTACAGAAATAAAATTTTCAGAAAATTTTCTATAGAAATAAAATTTTGACAAAATAATAATTTTCTATAAAAACAAAATTTTGAAAAAATATTCTATAGAAATAAAATATTGACAAAATTTTCTATAGAAATAAAATATTGACAAAAATTTTTGTAGAAATAAAATTTTGACAAAATTTTTTGTAGGATTAAATTTTCAGAAATGTTTCTATAGTAATAAAATTTTGACAAAACTTTCTATAGAAATAAAATATTTAGAAAATTTTCTATAGAAATAAAATTTTCAGAAAACTTTATATAGAAATAAAATTTTCAGAAAATTTTATATAGAAATAACATTTTGACAAAATTTTCTATTGAAATCAAATTTTGACAACATTTTCTATAGAAATAAAATTTTGACAAAATTTTCTATAGAATTAAAGTTTTTTAAAATTTTTTATAGAAATAAAATTTGGAAAAAATTTTCAGAAATTTTTCTAAGTAATAAAATTTTGACAAAACTTTCTATAGAAATAACATTTTTATAAAATTCTAGAAATAAAATTTTGACAAAATTTTTTGTATAATTAAATTTTCAGAAACTTTCTATAGAAATAAAATTTTAACAAAATTTCCTATAGAAATAAAATATTGACAAAATTTGTTGTAGAAATAAAATTTTCAGAAATTTTTTTGTAGAAATAACATTTTTAGAAAAATTTCTATAGAAATAAAATTTTCAGAAAATTTTACATAGAAATACAATTTTCAGAAAATTTTATATAGAAATAAAATTTTAAGAAAATTTTCTGTTGAAATCAAATTTTGACAACATTTTCCATAGAAATAAAATTTTGACAAAATTTTCTATGGAATTAAAATTTTTTATAGAAATAAAATTTGGACAAAATTTTCAGAAATTTTTCTAAGTAATAAAATTTTAACAAAACTTTCTAAAAAATAACATTTTTACAAAACTTTCTATTAAAATAACATTTTTATAAAATTCTAGAAATAAAATTTTGACAAAATTTTTTGTATAATTAAATTTTCAGAAACTTTCTATAGAAATAACATTTTAACAAAATTTCCTATAGAAATAAAATATTGACAAAATTTTTCAGAAAATTTTATATAGAAATAAAATTTTAAGAAAATTTTATATAGAAATAAAATTTTGACAAAATTTTCTATTGAAATCAAATTTCGACCACATTTTCTATAGAAATAAAATTTTAATAAAAGTCAATAGTTTTTCAAGCTTAAGATCTTCGTTTCCTTTATTTTTTATTTTTAATCCATTACTCCTGATATTTCGCAATTTTCATTGAATTGCTTCTTCAGAGGGGTTATTTGATATATGAGACAATGATCACAAAACAATTATTATTCTAATGGAGCATCACTGCTCTCGTCTACTTTATCTATAAAGTAGACGAGAGCAGTGATGCACAAAACAATTATTACTCTAATGGAGCATCACTGCTCTCGTCTACTTTATCTATAAAGTAGACGAGAGCAGTGATGCTCCATTAGAATAATAATTGTTTTGTGATCATTGTCTCATATATCAAATAACCCCTCTGAAGAAGCAATTCAATGAAAATTGCGAAATATCAGGAATAATGGATTAAAAATAAAAAATAAAGGAAACGATGATCTTAAGCTTGAAAAACTATTGACTTTTATTAAAAAGAAAAAGATCGAATAAAACACCAAGAAACAAAAAGAAATAAAATTTTGACAAAATTTTCTATAGCATTAAAGTTTTTTTTTAAATTTTTTATAGAAATAAAATTTGGACAAAATTTTCAGAAATTTTTCTAAGTAATAAAATTTTGACAATAAAATGTTAACAAAATTTTCTATAGATATAAAATATTGACAAAATGTTTTGTAGAAATAAAATTTTCAGAAAATTTTCTAGAGAAATAAAATTTTCTATAGAAATAAAATTTTCACAAAATTTTCTATAGAATTAAAGTTTTTTAAAATTTTTTTAAAGAAATAAAATTTTTACAAAATTTTCTATAGAAATAAAATTTTCAGAAAATTTTATATAGAAATAAAATTTTCAGAAAATTTTATATAGAAATAAAATTTTGACAAAATTTTCTATTGAAATAAAATTTCGACGAAATTTTCTATAGAATTAAAGTTTTTTAAAAGTTTTTTTATAGAAATAAAATTTGGACAAAATTTTCAGAAATTTTCTAAGTAATAAAATTATGACAAAACTTTCTAAGAAATAACATTTTTACAAAACTTTCTATGGAAATAACATTTTCATAAAATTTTCTATAGAAATAAAATTTTTAGGAAATTTTCTATAGATATAAAATTTTCTATATAAATAAATTTTAACAAAACTTTCTATAGAAATAAAATTTTGTTAAAATTTTCTTTGAAATCAAATTTTGACAACATTTTCCATAGAAGTAAAATTTTTACAATATTTTCTATAGAAATAAAATTTTGAAAAAATTATCTATAGATATAAAATTTTTAGAAAATTTACTATAGAAATAAAATTGTCAGAAAATTTTATATAGAAATAAAATTTTGACAAAATTTTCTATTGAAATCAAATTTTGGCAAAATTAGATTTCAATAGAAATAAAATTTTGAAAAATTTTCTATAGAATTAAAGTTTTTTAAAATTTTTTATAGAAATAAAATTTGGAAAAAATGTTGGGAAATTTTTCTAAGTAATAAAATTTTGACAAAACTTTCTATAGAAATAACATTTTTATAAAATTTTCTATAGAAATAAAATTTTTAGGAAATTTTCTATAGAAATAAAATTTTGACAAAATTTTCTACTGAAATCAAATTTTGACAACATTTTCTATAGAAGTAAAATTTTTATAATATTTTCTATAGAAATAAAATTTTGAAAAAATTATCTATAGATATAAAATTTTTTGAAAATTTAATACAGAAATAAAATTTTCAGAAAATTTTATATAGAAAATTTTGACAAAATTTATTTCTCCAAAAATTAAATTTTTCATTAAATGTCAAAATAAGACCCCGTATCATCTATCTCTTTACCACTGTGCACACTTTAATTATTATAGAAACTCAATGATAGACTTAAGGGGGGATGACGCTTTGAGACGATAACGGCGGTGTTCGATGATTGTACCCTCGAAGATGATGATTATGATGCGGACGAGTATTTTGCGGTATCTGAAGTATCTCTGGTGATTGTTGTAGTTTGAGCAAAAAAAAAAAAAACGAAAACAAAAACAAAATAAAAAACCGAACAATATTATCATATGATCACGAAGCAGATGATGATAATGATGATGACGATGAAGACTATCGACGATCATGAAGACGAGCTGTCGGGAGAAAAAAAATACTTGACGCCAATTGTTATACTATGTAGATAAATATATGGTGTATATATGTGTGTGTTATTATTATTCGTTGATTTTTTTTTGTTCGTTTATATTCCGTTTCGATTTTTTTTCTCTTATGGAATCGGGAATTGTTGTATCATGTGTAATGTCATCGAACCACTTTTTCGTTGTTGTTGTTATCTCTTGTCTCTGGTTTCAATTGATATAGCCTTTTTTTGATGCTGTCTCTCCCCCCAGAAACGATCAATGTTATCGATATTATTATAATTTTATGGCTATTTGTGATGCTGTTAAAAACTTATTTACCGGCTTTTCAACTTAACATTCTGCACAAGTGGCCAAATGGCTGCTAATCAAAACAGAAAATGCTATCGTGAAATAATGTATGTTGAATAAACATGAAACAGTCATAACTTTTTAATTTTAATTTTAATTTTAATTTCAATTTTAATTTTAATTTTAATTTTTAATTTTTAATTTTATTTAAATTTAAGCAATTTAATTTAATTTTTAACCATTTTTTAAGATATTTATGATCGTTGTGACGATAATGAGCCCACTGTTAAAGATCAATACATGATGGTTGTCACCATACATTGGAAGCGGTACTCCAAAGCTACTGACTGATTATTTCTGCACCATGATTCGCGGATCTGTGATCAGACACAAGCATGAATCAGGAAAACTGGTTTTGGATTGATTCATGATCTTCATCGCAAAAGCTGAGAGATCGCTAACAATATAAACAAAACAGAAATCTATATGGGACGGGGCGCGCCCAGGGCACCAATAGGGAACGATGACGACAAGGAGATCGATCGAACAAAAAACACGCTTGGTAATCAATGAATTACCAATGTTGTTATGGAAATGGATGGCATAATGGAAGTGATGGTAGTACTGGACGAGGAGTAGTGGGTGAAGAATGTATGTATTTACACATGCAGTGAATGAAACAATCACGGCTGGTGGTTGTGATCTGTACCACGATCTGTTGTTGCCTTCCTGATATTGCCATTGAATGGCATGGCATCAACTGATGTATATAAATATGTCCGTTTTTTGTTCGCCCATTACCTCTCTATCCCCTTGATTATCTTAAATGGCCATACAATATCTCCTGTTTTTGTTATCATACAATTGTCTGTCCATACGATTTTTTCCATTTGGGGATGCTATGTCGTCATTTAGTCGGTGTTTGAGGTATTCGTTAAGTGATCTTTTTGTTCTCTCTTCTCGTCGTGACCATAAATTTTTTGTTTGTTCTGTTTCCTTTTCGTGCCGTTGTTCTTTGATTTGTTGAACATTTCAAAATACAAAGTTGCTGAGACGTATCGTCAAGATTCTGTGGCTCCAACCGGACCATCATGCATTGTCTTCTTTACTTTCCCTTTACGCTTTCCAGTTTAAAACCATAGTGATGGTACTTCCTGTGTGTGATGTGACGAAGTTTTGATGATGAAAATTTAGAACCATTGTTAGAGTGTGGGAATTCGTATTAAAAAGATATACAAAGCAAGCACAGAAATGTTTTTTCACAATCAATTTATCACAAGAGAAACTATGTTTGGTGAGTACAATAGCCATGTTACCTAAATCTAAACGACAGCTAACAGTCATTGAAGTGAGAATAACATGTAAATAAAATGATATATCTCTCAATGTAAGAGTTGAGTATTGAAATGCCCAAAGTTAGCATTGAGTTTGTGAGACAATCATTTCAGTGAGAGAAGAGAACAATGATAATAACATTTAGATATTTCATCATAACATATGTTAACATGAGAAATAACATAAACGCATAGTAGGAGATAATGAGAAGCTTAACACAACATAATAATGATGTAAGAATAACATGAGATATCTCTCAATATGACAGTTGAGAATTGAGATGCAAAAAGTTATCATTGTGTTGGTGAGATAATCATTTCAGTATATATTCTGTGGCTTCAACCGGGCTATTGTTCATTGTTTTCGTTACTTCCCCCTCACCCTTCTCATTGTAAAACCAAAGTTATGGCATTTCCGGTTTTCCTTTCTGATGGAGCTTTGAATTAATTTTAGAGTGTTGGAATTCTAGAAAATTCTAAAACTAGTTTATATAGAGAATTATTTTTGTTTCAATAATTAAGCATCCGTTATAATTTTTTGCATATGTTTGGTGATATTAAGTTCTCTTTCTTTCATCAAATTGTATTTTCTCCCCTGAAACTGTATTTGCATAAAACGTAGTCTCTCTTTTAACAGAGAGAAATTTCTTTTAATTAATTTCTGCTTTACAAATTGCCGATGCCAAGATCATATGTAATTTCAAATGATTTCATCAAACATACCCAGTACCCCAATAACTATCTGTTAAGTTTGCTGAAGCAATGGCTAGCCCGTGAATAGGTCTCTCCAAACACACATTTTTTCAGTTTGTGATCGAATGCATTTACACTAACAGTAGGCATGTCTGTGAAACTATTGTATTTGAGAAGTTATTGGCCACAATGACGCCAGAGCTCACTAACACTAACTAATGATCATGATTATCGTAGTATTGCTACTGCGATGATGTCAATGACGGATGTCTATGACGATGTTGTAATCAATCGACAGTTGTTTTCCAAAATTGCTCATTACAATAGTTACAGAGGGGTGACCACAGCGGAGGTATTATTGACACGCTTGTATTGTTTGACTATATCAAGTGAATCAATTATTAAACCCCAGGTATCATATCGCGTCATTTACAATTGGGGGTGATTTCAATGAACAAGTCCCTCTCCCTAAGTATGGTGTGAATATCTGATAAGTGAATGTATGAACAATATTTCCACTTACCATCTCTCCACTATACCATTATCAATAAATTTGTTAATATTACAACGTAAAATTGATATGATATGATTTTGTTGAGTAGATGTACTTTGAACATGTATTTAAAATATCTCAAAATATTTGTTTAATCTGTACACGAACAAAAAGTTAGTTTGACTTTTTATATGAAAATTTTACTTAATTTAATGTGGTTAGATTTAATTCAATTAAAATTTTGACAACACTTTTCTATAGAAATAGAATTTAGACAAAATTTTTGATAGAAATAGAAATTTGACAAAATTTGTTGATAGAAATAAAATTTTGATAAAATTTTTCTATAGAAATAAAATTTTGACAAAATTTTCTATAGAAATAAAATGTTGACAAAATTTTCTATAGGAATGAAATTTTGACAAACTTTCCTATAGAAATAAAATTTCTACAAAATTTCCTATAGAAGTGAAATTTTGAGAAAATGTCCTACAGAAATGAAATTTTGACAAAATTTTCTACAGAGATATGAAATTTTGACAAAATTTTCTATAGAAATGACATTTTGATAAAACTTCATATAGAAATGAAATTTAGACAAAATTTCCTAAAGAAATGAGATTTAAACAAAGTTTCCTATAGTAATGACATTTTGACAAAATTTTCTATAGAAAAGAAATTTTGACAAAATTCCCGATAAAAATGAAATGTTGAAAAAATTTCCTGAATGAAATTTTGAAAAAAAATCCTAAAGAAATGAGGTGAAAAAATATTTATTTCATATAAAGAACAGAAAATTAACACAACTATTCATTTCAACAAAACAATCATAATGAATTCAGTATAAAAATAAAATTTAAAAAAAAAAACATTTTTATTTAATGCTATGCAATTCAAAAAATAATATAAAAAACATTTTTTTTAATATATAGTTTTACTTTAGTAAGTTTTTTATTTAAAAATAAAGATCTTTAATATTTATGTTACATATGTGTTGCCCGATTTTCCAAAATTTGACAGTTTGCAAACAATTTATTAAAATAAAATTTTTAAAAATTTTCTTAGAAATACAATTTTGCAAAAATGTTCATAGAAATAAATTTTTGCAAGAATTTACTATAGAAAAAAATTGCCAAAAATGTTCTATAGAAATAAATTTTTGCAAGAATATTCTATAGAAATAAAAATGTGCAAAAATCTATCTATAGAAATAAAAATTTGACAAAATTCTCTATAGAAATAAAATGTTGACAAAATTTTTTATAGTAATACAATTTTGACAAAATTTTCGATAGAAATAAAATTTTGACAAAATTTTCTATAGAAATATAATTTTGACAAAATTTTCTATAGAAATATCATTTTGACAAAATTTTCTATAAAAATAAGGTTTTGACAAAATTTTCTATAGAAATAAAATTTTGAAAAAAATTTCTATAGAAATAAAATTTTGCCGAAATTTTCTATAGAAATAAAATTTTGACAACTTGTTCTGTAGAAATAAATTTTTGACAAAATTTTCTATAGAAATAAAATTTTGACAAAATTTTCTACAGAAAAAAAATTTAGACAAAATTTTCTATAGAAATAAAATTTTGGCGAAATTTTCTATAGAAATAAAATTTTGCCGAAATTTTCTATAGGAATAAAATTTTAACAAAAATTTCTATAAATTCCATAAAAAACATTTCTTTCTAATAAAACAAAATTTTTATATATAATAACCACAAAAATTTGATCAACAACTTCAAGATATTTTTGTAATTTGGTCGATTTTTGATAAAATTTTCTTCAAATTTTGGTGGATTATTTTTGGCACTAGTGGCAACCGTGAAACTAATACTGTAGATGTAAAGTAAGGTATAGCTCCCACATGTATGAAATCTCTGGCAAAATTTTGCAATTTCTCTATCTGACTATTGTCAAATGTATTCTCTCTTTTGGTGGCTCTAAATGTGTAAACGAACTGCTTGTAGTCCAAATTGTTGAACTGAGCTAATATCGTCATTTTTGGGGCAAAAATCGGAAAGTCGGCATTTGCTATTTTTTGAGTAAAAAATCGTCAAAATGCCGATAAATCGGCAAATTTGGCAGCCCTGCTCACTCCCTTAAGAACAAGAGGATAAGAGAGCTATTGATTCCTAGGAAACATCACTTACTACAGATCGAGAGATTAGAAGAGCTTAAAATGGCTAAAACATCACTTACATGACATCAAATTAGGAGAGAACAGCACTCTCAAAAAAAAAAACGACTGTAATCATATCTATTCTTTATATACACGTTACAACATAAAATAAATCGAGTTAATAATCAAAAAAAAAATGTTTGTCAAAATAGAATTGAAAATAAAAATAACCTCAACCAAAATAAATTAAATATTTATGATTATAAAAGTGTAAATGTTCGAATTTTTTTTTAACAAAATATAGCCTTAAATTTTATTTTTATGTTTGAGAGCGATTTGGTATACTTTAATTTAATATAATTTTACCTAGGTATGAAACGAGTGTTCAATTAAGTGACAAAAGAAAGAAATTTATTA
Organism: Haematobia irritans; assembly: GCF_050003625.1. Lineage (NCBI taxonomy): Eukaryota > Metazoa > Arthropoda > Insecta > Diptera > Muscidae > Haematobia > Haematobia irritans. The sequence continues at coordinate 136,307,008 of NC_134401.1, read as the reverse complement.
ATAATTTACAATTTCGTTTATTCTAACTGAGAATTCCAAGTCTGTTTTAGCCGTCAAATTCTTCATGTCTCCCATCAGCCTTGTCCAAAGTTTTAAAATAATATACCAAAATGACCTTCTCTACCCACAAGTCCTATAATTAAATTAGAAAAGTAATAATTAATACAGCAAAAATATGACAAATGTCCCCCAGAAACTTTTACCATTTAATTTTTTTTTTCGAATCGATGTTGAAATTTAAAATTCTGGTGACATTAAGTCTGCATTGGTTCTCATCCATAGTGTCTACGTTTGCCACATACATTATTTCACACCTTTTGAATTTTATTTCTTATTACTGTATTATTTTATTGGCTATATAAATAGCCAATACGACAAATGGAAGGGTTATAGGTAGGTAAAGTAACTATACAACTGTTGTAGAAAATGAAAGTTAGATTTTAAATTATAGGAAGATATCACAAAGTGAATTATGGCTCTTGCTTGATATAATTTCTTTGCTGTTATCACATAATGGTGTGATTTGAATCTAACTTTATTACTTAATTGCAGAAATGGTGTAAAACGAGATAAAAACTAAACTTTGATTTGTTGATAAGACAAGAATTTTTGTTTTAATATCAGGCACAAGTCAACAAAGAAAATAAACTTTTTTTATAGAAATAAAATTTAGACAACATTTTCTATAGAAATAAAATAGAATAAAACAATAGAAATAAAAAAATCGATAGAAATAATTTTGACAAAAATTTCCAGAGAAATAATTATATAGAAATAAAATTTTGGGAAAATTTTATATAGAAATAAAATTTTGGGAAAATTTCATATTAAAATAATTTTTGACAAATTTTTCTATAGAAATAAACTGTTGACAATATTTTGCATAGAAATAAACATTTGGAGAAAATTTGCTATAGAAATAGAAATTTGACAACATTTTCTATAGAAATAGAAGTTTGACAAAATTGTCTATCGAAATAAAATTTTGACAAAGTTTTCTATAGAAATAAAATTTTTAAAAAATTTTCTATAAAATTAAAATTTTGACAAAATTTTCTATAGAAACAAATTTTGACAACCTTTTCTATAGAAATAAAATTTTGACAAATTTTTCTATAGAAATAAAATTTTGACAAAATTTTCTATAGAAATAAAATTTTGACAAAATTTTCTATAAAATTAAAATTTTGACAAAATTTTCTATAGAAATAAAATGTTGACAAAATTTTCTATAGAAATAGAAGTTTGACAAATTTTTCTATAGAAATAAAATTTTGACAAAATTTTCTATAGAAATAAAATTTTGACAAAATTTTCTATAGAAATAAAATTTTGACAAAATTTTCTATAAAATTAAAATTTTGACAAAATTTTCTATAGAAATAAAATTTTGACAAAGTTTTCTATAGAAATAAAATTTTGACAAAATTTTCTATAGAAATAAAATTTTGACAAAATTTTCTATAGAAATAAAATGTTGACAACATTTTCTATAGAAATAACATTTTGACAAACATTTCTATAGAAATAAAATTTTGACAAAATTTTCTATAGAAATAAAATTTTCTATAGAAATAAAATTTTCTATAGAAATAAAATTTTGACAAAATTTTCTATAGAAATAAAATTTTGACAAAATTTTCTATAAAAATAAAATTTTTACAAAATTGTCTATAGAAATAAAATTTTCTATAGAAATAAAATTTTGACAAAATTTTCTATAGAAATAAAATTTTGACAAAATTTTCTATAGAAATAAAATTTTGACAAAATTTTCTGTAGAAATAAAATTTTGACAAAATTTTCTATAAAAATAAAATTTTTACAAAATCTTCTATAGAAATAAAATTTTGACAAAATTTTCTGTAGAAAAAAAAATTGACAAAATTTTTTATAGAAATAAAATTTTACGAGAATTTTCTATGAAATAAAATTTTCCATGAATTTTCTACATTTTGACAAAATTCAACATTTTGACAAAATTTTCTGTAGAAATAAAATTTTGAGAAAATTTCAGAAATAAAATGTTGACAAGTTTTTCTATAGAAAAAAAATTTTGACAAAATTTTCTATAGAAATCAAATTTTTACAAAATTTTCTATAAAAATAAATTTTTTACAAAATTTTCTATAGAAATAAAATTTTGACAAAATTTTCTATAGAAATACAATTTTTACAAAATTTTCTATAGAAATAAAATTTTGACAAAATTTTCTATAGAAATACAATTTTTACAAAATTTTCTATAGAAATAAACCTTTGACAAAATTTTCTATAGAAATAAAATTTTTACAAAATTTCCTATCAAAATAAAATTTTTACAAAATTTTCTATCAAAATAAAATTTTGACAAAATTTTCTATAGGAATAAATTTTTGACAAAATTTTCTATAGAAATAAAATTTTGACAAAATTTTCTATAGAAATATAATTTTGACAAAATTTTCTATAGAAATAAAATGTTGACAAAATTTTCTATAGAAATAAAATTTTTACAAAATTTTCTATAAAATTAAAATTTTGACAAAATTTTCTATAGAAATAAAATTTTGACAAAATTTTCTATAGAAATAAAATTTTGACAAAATTTTCTATAGAAATAAAATTTTGACAAAATTTTCTATAGAAATAAAATGTTGAGAAAATTTTCTATAGAAATAAAATTTTTACAAAAATGTCTATAGAAATAAAATTTTTACACAATTTTCTGTAGAAATAAAATTTGCAAAAATATTGTATAGAAATTTTGACAAAAATTTTCTATAGAAATTTTGACAAAAATTTTCTATAGAAATAAAGTTTTATTAGGTTTTTAGCAGATACATTTTTGACAAAATTTCCAATAGAAATAAAATTTGGACAAAATTTTCAATAGAAATAAAATTTGGACAATTTTTTAATAGAAATAAAATGTTGACACAATTTTGTATAGAAATAAAATTTTCTATGAAAATAAAATTTTGATAAAATTTTCTATGAAAATAAAATTTTGATTACATTTTCTATAATAATAAAATTTCAGAAAATTTTCTATAGAAATAAAATTTTCAGAAAATTTTCAATAGAATAAAATTTTGTAAAGTTTTCTATAGAAATAAAATTGTGAGAAAATTTTCTATAGAAATAAAATTTTGAAAAATTTTCCATAGAAATAAAATTTGCAAAAAATTTTTATGGAAATAAAATTTTAGTTAAGTTTTCTGTAGATAAATAGAAGTTTTAAAAAATCGCAATAGTAATAAAATTTTGACAAAAATTTCTATAGAAATAAAATTTTAACGTCATTTTCTATAGCAATAAAATTTTGAAAAAAAAATTCTACAGCAATTAAATTTTTGAAAAAAAAAATTCTATAGAAATAAAATGTTGAGAAATTTTTTTATAGAAATAAAATGTTGATTAATTTTTTTATAAAAAGAAAAATTTGACAAAATTTTCTATAGAAATAAACTGTTGAATTAAAATATTCTAATATTTTTTTAGAAAAACTAACTGGAAATGTTTTTGTCATGAGTTGATATTTTTCGTATGGTCTTTAAGACTCATTTTTTTAAACATTTTTGGAATCTTATCAATATAAAATTTTTAGCAATAAAGATAGCGTACGAGTTCCCTTCTTTACCCCTTAAGTGGTTGGTGTATATCTGCCCCATGGAACTGAATACACAAAACATTGTGATATTAGCATTTTAACTATTTTGTGATATTTATTTGCTATCAGCTATGAAGCAAAAACAACAAAAAAAGAATGCAAAATAAAAAATGGAATAAATAGAAAAAATTCCTCTTGGCTTTATCAAACTCTAAATAAAGGAACAGCCATAAAAAATGAACAATCAGCGATTGTTGTCGTTTCTCAGTCGATTCTGGTATTTTTTGTTCTTTACCATGCTCGAGTTCTGGTCTACTCTGGCGGGTTAGATGGCTGACGTTGTTGGTGCTGGTGCCAGAAGATTTCAAACGTCATTTTATATTTAGTAGCAAATATTTGCCAACAATTTTTTTATTTTATTTGGTTTTGGTTGTTATTTTTTGCTTCATCTATGATTTTCGTCATTTTTCAAAAACAAAAAAAAAAATGTTTAGAAAAAAAATTAAATTTTTGGCACTAAGCTTAAGTGGATTTTTTCATGACGTCCCCTTGCCACTATTCTCTAAATCTTGAATAGCTTATAAAAATAGCTTATTTTAGTTGAGGGGGCTTTAACACGACTTTTTTTCTCTCTCTCTCTCCTGCTGTTGATTGAATTTGAAATTAGCACAGAACATGTTGACGTTTCAATGCCAGCGAACAAAAGAAAAAAAATGTTGCTAAACAAAGAAAAAGAGTAACATTAGAATTCAAATCAAACAAGTCAATCGTAAAAAGCTTCTCAGCCTATCAATAGCCTATCAATCAAAAGTTCTTAGTTGGTTATGTCAATAGCATAAAGCCATAAAAATGTCAAAATGAATTGATTTGACATGGGAACACAAATGGAATTTGAGTGGGGCGAGGGGGTATGGATAGTCAATTTCGGTTGTAATGAACAATTTATGCTGATAGCTATATGTAAAATGGATAATATTTTACATAATCACAAACCTTTGAAAATTGTTTGAATTCAACTTGATTTCACACATAATACATATTGGTCTGATATAATATACAATATCGGTTGATTTGATTTTTAAATATCTGAAAACTAGTTGTATTCATGGGGTATGAGTTGGTCATGGTTTTAATCCTAGGCACTGCCCGTACAGGGTGGCTTATTTCTAAACTGCTCGTTTGACTGATAGACTTATTCCGAAATAAAGTTATTTGTTAGAGTAGATTTGATTTTCAAATTTTACAACAACATTTTGTTTTGTACAAAATTGCTATGTTTAAAATTTAAGGAAAAAAAAGGTGTCATAATATTTTACAATACCAACAGGCATCATCACCACATGCCACAAAAAATAGCACATGAACATGAACGTCATGGTAATTAGTGGCAAATGGTAATGTTCGCAATTCCTTGACAGTCACCTTCAAATACTACCTGTCTCGAATAGCATTTGTGCACTGGCGCTGAGGGTATTTCCCTGAAATTAGTCAATTACTAACAGGTAAGAAATTTAGGAAAAGAGAAAAGTGCACCACTTGAGCTAATACGTTTGTATTGGACACGAAATTACAATGGGATTTTAAAAATGGTTTTATTACCAAAACATAAGACAAGTGGATTATCACCTTAGGTACAAAAAAAAAACTAGGATGGTAACAAGTGTTTCTTACGGACTTCTAAATTCTATTGAGATTTTTATGGGTTTTTACGTGGAAATTTTGAAATATTTTTCTGAAATGCAATTCATTATGCTCGGGGTAAATAGGGGTTTCCCAAACGAAAGGATTTGTTTTAATAGCACTGAGACTTTGGGAAGCAATTCTTTTGAGTTACTTGTTTAAAAGGTAAAGGGTTTAATGAATAACTTACCTCTTAGTTTTTCACGGGCATTTTCGGTTTTGCTACGTGAGTTCACTGTGGCTTCTGTAAAGAAAATAAAAATAAACAATACAAAAATATAATTTAGTTAAGTAATTTATTAAGTCAGTTAGTCCAGATTGATATAATTTATAATTTAATTTTATTTAATCTAATTTAACTTTTGTATGATTTAATTCAATTTATTTTATTATAGTTTAAACTATCGTAAATCTATTATTCAATCTTAAATTTTATTTCTATTTATTTTTTTGCAAAATTTTTTTTCTATAGAAAATTTTCTGAAAATTTTATTTCTATAGAAAATTTTCTGAAAATTTTATTTCTATAGAAGATTTTCTTATAATTTTATTTCCAAAGATTTTTTATAGAAAATTTTCTGAAAATTTTTTGTTTCTATACAAAATTTTATTTCTATAGAAATTTTTCTGAAAATTTTATTTCAATAGAAAATTTTATTTCCTTAGAAAATTTTATTTCTATAGAAAAATTTCTACAAATTTTATTTCTGTAGAAATTTTTCTGAATGTTTTATTTCAAGAGAAAATTTTACTTCCATAGAAAATTTTATTTCTGTAGAATTTTTTCTGAAAGATTTATTTCTACAGAAAATATTCAGAAAATTTTATTTCTATAGAAAATTGTCACAAAATCTTATTTCTATAGATAATTGTCTCAAAATTTTATTTCTATAGAAAATTTTCTCAAAATTTTATTTCTATAGAAAATTTTCTCATAATTCTATTTTTGTAGAAAATTTTCTCAAAATTTTATTTCTGTGTCAAAAATTTTTTTCTATAGAAAATTTTCACTAAATTCTATTTTTGTAGAAAATCTTTTCAAAATTGTATTTCTATAGAAGATTTTATCAAAACTTTATTTCTATAGAAAATTTTCTGAAAATTTTATTTCTATAGAAGATTTTCTTATAATTTTATTTCCATAGATTTTTTATAAAAATTTTCTGAAATTTTTTTATTTCTATAGAAGTTTTTCTGAAAATTTTATTTCAATTGAAAATTTTATTTCTATAGAAAAATTTCTACAAATTTTATTCCAATAGAAAATTTTCTGAAAATTTTATTTCTGTAGAAATTTTTCTGAATGTTTTATTTCAATAGAAAATTTTATTTCAATAGAAAATTTTATTTCTGAAAATTTTATTTGTACAGAAAATATTCTGAAAATTTTATTTCTATAGAAAATTGTCTCAAAATTTTATTTCTATAGAAAATTGTCTCAAAATTTTATTTCTGTAGAATTTTTTTCTGAAAATTTTATTTCTATAGAAAATTTTCTGAAAATTTTATTTCTATAGAAAATTGTCTCAAAATTTTATTTCTATAGAAAATTTTATTTCTATCGAAAATTTCTGAAAATTTTATTTTTATAGAAAAATGTCTCAAAATTTTATTTCTATAGAAAATTTTCTGAAAATTTTATTTCTATAGAAAATTTTCTGAAAATTTTATTTCTATAGAAAATTTTCTGAAAATTTTATTTCTATAGAAAATTTTCTGAAAATTTTATTTCTATAGAAAATTGTCTCAAAATTTTATTTCTATAGAAAATTTTCTCATAATTCTATTTTTGTAGAAAATTTTCTCAAAATTTTATTTCTGTGTCAAAAATTTTTTTCTATAGAAAATTTTCACCAAATTCTATTTTTGTAGAAAATCTTTTCAAAATTGTATTTCTATAGAAGATTTTATCAAAACTTTATATCTATAGAAAAATTTCTGAAAATTTTATTCCTATAAAAAATTGTACCAAAATTTTTTTTTGGAAAATTGTGTCAATTTTTTCCTACAGAAAATTTTCAATTTCAATTTTCTTTTTTTTTTGAAAATTACGTCAAAATTTTATTTCTCTAGAAAAATTTTCTTAAAACTTCACTTTTATAGAAAATTTTGTTAAAACTTTATTTCTATAAAAAATTTTGTTAAAATTTTATTTCTATAGAAAATTTTGTCAAAATTTTATTTCTATAGAAAAGTTTGTCAAAATTTTATTTTTATAGAAAATTTTATCAAAATTTTATTTCTATAGAAAATTTTGTCACAATTTTATTTCTATAAAAAATTGTCTCAATTTTTTTCTATGGAAAATTTTCTCAAAATTTTATTTCTATAGAAAATTGTCTCAAATTTTTTTCTATGGAAAATTGTGTCAAATATTTTTTTCTATAGAAAATTTTCTCAAAATTCTATTTTCGTAGAAAATTTTTGCAAAATTTTATTTCTGTGTCAAAATTTTTTTTTTCTATAGAAAATTTTCACAAAATTCTATTTTTGTAGAAAATCTTTTCAAAATTGTATTTCTATAAAAGATTTTATCAAAAATTTATTTCTATAGAAAATTTTCTGATTTTTTTTTCTATAAAAAATTGTACCAAAATTTTTTCTATAGAAAATTGTGTCAATTTTTCCTACAGAAAATTTTCTTAAAATTTCAGTTTTGTTGAAAATTACGTCAAAATTTTATTTCTCTATAATTTTGGTTGAAAATTATGTCAAAATTTTATTTCTCTAGAAAATTTCGTTTAAATTTTATTTCTATCGACAATTTTAGCAAACTTTTATTTCTACAGAATATTTTCTATAGAAATACAATTTTTTGAAAATTTCATTTCTATAGAAATTTTTCTGAAAGTTTTATTTCTATACAAAAATTTCTAAAATTTTATTTCTATAGAAAATTTTTTGAAAGTTTTATTTCTATAGAAAACTTTCGGAAAATGTTATTTCTATAGGAAATTTTATTGAAAATTTTATTTGCATGGAAAATTTCGGAAAATTTTATTTCTATAGACAATTGTATAAATTTTTTTCTATGGAAATTTGTGTAAAAATTTTTTTCTATGAACATTTTCCTAAAATTTTATTTTTATAGAAAGTGTTTCGAAAATGTTATTTCTATAGAAAATTTTCTCAAAATTTTATTTCTATAGAAAATTTTCTCAAAATTTCATTTATATAGATAAATTTTCCGAAAATTTTATTTATATAGAAAATTGTAAATTTTTTTTTCTATGGAAATTTGTGTCCATATTTTTTTCTATGAAAATTTTCCTAAAAGTTTATTTCTATAGAAAATTTTGTTTCTGTAGAAACTTTTCTCAAAAGTTTATTTCTATAGAAAGTGTTCCGAAAAATGTATTTCTATTGAAAATTTTGTCAAAATTTTATTTCTATAGAAAAATTTCTCAACATTTTATTTCTGTAAAAAATTTTGTTAAAATTTTCTCAAAATTTCATTTCTATAGAAAATTTTCTAAAAATTTCATTTCTGGAGGAAATTTTGTGAGAAAATTTTTAGAGAAAATTTTATTTCTGTAGAAAAGTTGCTCAAAAGTTTATTTCTATAGAAAATTTTCTGAAATTTCTATAGAAAATTTTCTCAAAATTTTATTTGTATAGAAAATTTTCTCAAAATTTTATTTCTTTAGAAAATTCTCTGAAAATTTTATTTCTTTAGAAAATTCTCTGAAAATTTTTATTTAAATAAAAAAAATTTTCATAATTTTATTTCTATAGCAAAATTGCTGAAAATATATCTATAGGAAATTTTCTGAAAATTTTATATTTATATAAAAAATTCCGGAAAATTTTATTTCTAGAGAAAATTTTCTCAATATTTTATTTCTATAAAAAAACATTGTTAAAATTTTCTCAAAATTTCATTTTTATAGAAAATTTTCTGAAAATTTTTTGATATAAAAAATTTTCTGAAAATTTTATTTCTATAAAAAAAAATTCACAATTTTATTTCTGGAGGAAATTGTGTGAAAATTTTATTTGTTTAGAAATTTTCTCAAAAGTTTTCTGAAAATTTTATTTCTTTAGAAAATTTTCTCAAAATGTTATTATATAAAAAAAATTGTCTCAAAATTTTATTTCTATAGAAAATTTCTGAAAATTTAATTCTATAGAAAAATTTCTCAAAAGTTTATTTCTATAGAAAATATTCGGAAAATTTTATTGCTATAGAAAATTTTTTGAAAATTTTATATCATAGAAAATTTTTTGAAAATTTTATATGCATAGAAGATTTTATTTTTATGAAAACCTTTCTGAAAATTTTATTTCTGTAGAAAATTTTGTTTCTGTAGAATATTTTGTCAAAAAATTTTTTTGTTATGGAATATAGAAAATAGAAAATTTTCTGAAAATTTTATTCTATTGAAAGGGACCCACCATGGTGCAATGGTTAGCATGCCCGCTATGCATACAAAAGGTCGTAGGTTCGATTCCTGCTTCGACCGAACACCAAAAAGTTTTTCAGCGGTGGATTATCCCACCTCAGTAATGCTGGTGACATTTCTGAGGGTTTTAAAGCTTCTCTAAGTGGTTTCACTGCAATGTGGAACGCCGTTCGGACTCGGCTATATAAAGGAGGTCCCTTGTCAGTGAGCTTAACATGGAATTGGGCAGCACTCAGTGATAAGATAGAAGTTCACCAATGTGGTATCACAATGGACTGAATAGTCTAAGTGAGCCTGATACATCGGGCTGCCACCTAACCTAACCTATTCTATTGACAATGTTCTCAAAAAAAAAATTTTATAGAAAAATTGCTCTATATTTTATTTCTATAGAAAATTTCTGAAAATTTAATTCTGTAGAAAGTCTCCTCAAAATTTTATTTCCATAGAAAATTTTTTGAAAATTTTATTTCTATAGAAAATTTTCTGACAATTTTATTTTTATAGAAAATTTCCAGAAAATTATAAAAATAATTTTGTTAAAATTTTATTTCTATGGAAACTTTCCTCAAATTTTATTTCTATAGAAAATTTTCTCAAAATTAAAAAAAAAAATTCACAAAATTTTATTTTTTTTTAAATTTTTTCAAAACTTTATTTCTATAGAAAATTTTCACACAATTTTATTTGTATCGAAAATTTTTTCAAAATTTTATTTCTATAGTCTAACCTAACCTTCTATAGAAAATGTTAGCACACTTTTAATTTTTCAAATATTTTCTGAACATTTTATTTCCATAGAAAATTTTTTGAAAATTTTATTTTGATAGAAAATTTTCTCAAAATTTTATTTCTGTAGAAAATTTCCAATTTTCTGGAAATTTTCTATAGTTAATTTTTGGAAAATTTAATTTCTGTAGAAAAATAATTTTAATTTTAATTTGAATTCAGTTTAATTTACTACAATTTACTTGCAGTTTAAATTATTTTAATTCCATTTTTAATTTTAATCATTTCTTTTTTATCATTATACCCTAAGACTTACTGTATATCAATGCATTTCATATTGCATTTTGTGCATTTGCCTTTGACCATTAAGTCTGTAAATACTGTAGCAACAACAATGACAATACGAAAACAAACATTGACAGCAATTTTTCTATACAGGTTTATGGTTCTATGTTCGATGTGGTTGTCTAGTCTCTCTTAGACTGCAATGTTGACGTATTTCAAACGACCTTAGTTAGATTGCAGTTGCATGTACTACGTGTGTGTGTGTTTGTGAATTTGTGTGGGATGTGGGTTTCTATGCAGAATTTAGCATTGTGTGCCATAGTTTTATTTGAACATTGACCAATGTTTTTCTAGTTGCGATAGGCGTAGTGACATTCTAAATTTTATTTATTTATATTGAAATTAATTGTTGAAATATTCTTGCTCATACATATGGGATTGATATAGAAAATGTTTTTATTAAGAATGTTGTTATTTTGCTTATGTAGATTGGCATCTGGCATTTTCTTTTCTTTTACTGTGTTTCAGTAAAAGTCTTTAGAAAAAAAGTTTCAATTTTAATTTAATTTATTTCTTCATCTGACCGAAAAAACCCAGACACAAAGTCCTTAAACCAAAAAAAAAAACATATTTCAACCACTACTGTGTGGTATTTCGAAACCAAGCAGGAGGAGGTTTTGTACAAAGCAAAAACATTTAAGCGGAAATATTAAATGCAGTGTTTGAACATGCAACATACTTGAAGTGCACAATGGAGTGCAGCACTCTGCGGCTGGAAATGTTTGGGAGTAAAAGGAATATAAAACACCAATATTGGCAGACTCTTTATGGACGATGATGATGACAACGACGACGATAATTACGTTTTTGCAGCATTGGTCATCAACCACTTGCATATTTGTTGAAACCATATCTACCGTACAAAAAAAAATTTTGAGACATAAATCTAAAGAAACCCGTTTACGTTGTGGTTTTGTTCGACTTGCTTAAGATGCTGTTGTTAGCGTTTAACAACAAATAAGAGAAGAAAAACAAAAATGACGACCATTTTTTGGTTTGAATTTGGTGATGACGAAAAAAACGTATGACAATAATGATGAATCACTTCATTATGATGGCTGATCCTAGGCATCCCCGAGTTTTTTGCCAAATGAAAACATTGCCACCATCACAACGTCATAATCTTGGTAATCATGATGTTGGTTAGTTAGTGGGAAACATAATAGTCAACGTAATCATTGGTGGCTACTTGCTTGTATTGTTGTTGCCATACATTATTGTTGGCCATGACTAAACTGTTTTTTGCAGCCTACTTTTTATGGTTGAGTAGAGATTGTTGTTGTCACAAAACAGTAGGTTAGGTTAGGTGGCAGCCCGATGTATCAGGCTCACTTAGACTATTCAGTCCATTGTGATACCACATTGGTGAACTTCTGTCTTATCACTGAGTGCTGTCGAAGCAGGAATCGAACCCACGACCTTGAGTATGCAAGGCGGTCATGCTAACCATTGCACCACGGTGGCTCCGTGTCACAAAACAGTAGATTTAAGAGCATAAAAGTATAATTTAATTTAATTTAATTTAATTTAATTTAATTTAATTTAATTTAATTTAATTTAATTTAATTTAATTTAATTTAATTTAATTTAATTTAATTTAATTTAATTTAATTTAATTTAATTTAATTTAATTTAATTTAATTTAATTTAATTTAATTTAATTTAATTTAATTTAATTTAATTTAATTTAATTTAATTTAATTTAATTTAATTTAATTTAATTTAATTTAATTTAATTTAATTTAATTTAATTTAATTTAATTTAATTTATTTTTGATTTATATTTGTTTTCATTTCTTTATACCACTGTGTTGTAACACTTCCTTTATCTGCTTTTTTTATCAACAATGAAAACCACCGACAAAAACCTGTTCTCTTTTGAATAACCACTAAAGAAAACTTGCAAGACCAAGTCTTTCTCTCCTACATACACACTCTCATACAAACCAACCAACGACATGTGCTTATGTTTGTTATATTTGGTTGCTGAAGCTGCAAACTTGCAAACCAAGCAACTAAAATAAAAAATAAACACCTCTCCCCCATTCCTATGTTGAGGAAAAATAAAAAAGCGCAACACTGAGGCATTTCATTATGAAGTCATCTAAACTTCGCTGCGTCGCTGCTTCGAGTGTATAGCAGTTCTTCACCATTCGTTCATTTCTAGCTTTGCGTTCGTTCATTCAATCTTGTTTTAATTGGGGGAATCCGTTTTGTTGTCTGTGGCCGTTGGTGTCTTGCTAGACTTTTGTTGTGGTTCATACAAAAAGGCGTGTAGGTGATTGTGTGTGAGTGTGTGCGTTGTATGTGTTTGGTATATGCTTGACGTTTGGCTGGGGCTGCTTAGTTAATACTGGCCGTTGTGTTTTGTCCATTTGCTTCACCTTTACAAGACAAAAAAAATTTTTGCCTGGCTGGATTGGTGTGTTTGTTTCTCTTTTTGCACTATTTTTTTCTCTTGTTTTTTTTTCTACTAAACTTTATGAATTGCAGCTGTTTTTAAGTTTTTTTGGTTTATTTGTGGCATAATGGTAAAAACTATAAAAAACCGGTATTTTCAGAACAACAATGGCAATAACCTGAAGCATGCCATAACGTTCGTGTAGTTTGAATTTTTATTTTGAATTCGAAAGTCTGTGCAATGTGTGGTGGTTGGCTGGTTTGTCTGGTATTGGCTTGGTGCCGGTGGCGTATAAGCGATGCTATTTGGGGCAAATTCAAACAAATTGTGCACAATGTTTTTCCGAGAAAAGAATAAACAAAAAACTAATGAGTTAAGAGGAATTTTATGAAATGTAGTTTTTATCGGCAATTGGTCATAAAGGAAAGATTATAACAATTTTGTTTGTTTTACTAAATAAAGTGAAATAAAATAAAATAAAACAAATAAAATAAAATAAAATAAAATAAAATAAAATAAATAAAATAAAATAAATGAAATAAAAAAAATAAATGAAATAAAATAAAATAAATTAAAATAGAAATAAAATTAAAGTTAAAATAGTTAAATAAAAAAAGATAGAATTAAAACTAAAACTAAAATTGCAATAAATTAAATTGAAAGTAAAATTAAAACTACAATTGCAGTAAATTAAATTAAAACTAAAATTGATAAAAATTTAAATTAATTAAATTAAATTAAAACCAGTTAACGGCGTTTTTCCTTCGAATGCTTGTTTTTAAACTAAGTCTTAAGCTTGACTTCAGCAATTTTTCAAATATTAGGATGTGATTCCAAATCATCAGATTTAAGAGGAATTTTATGATATGTAGTTTCTTCGTCGTAATTGGTCAGAAAGGAAAGATTCTAATACATTTTTTGTTTTTATTAAAGAAAAAAAAAATAAATAAAATAAAATAAAATAAAATAAAATAATATAAATGAAATAAATTGAAACAAAATTGAAACTAAAATTAAAATTAAAGTAAAACTTAAAATTAGAATTAAATTAAATTTAAAGTTAGAATTAAAACTAAATTTAAAAATTAATAAAAAATAAAATTAATTAAATTAAATTAAATTAAATTAAATTAAATTAAATTAAATTAAATTAAATTAAATTAAATTAAATTAAATTAAATTAAATTAAATTAAATTAAATTAAATTAAATTAAATTAAATTAAATTAAATTAAATTAAATTAAATTAAATTAAATTAAATTAAATTAAATTAAATTAAATTAAATTAAATTAAATTAAATTAAATTAAATTAAATTAAATTAAATTAAATTAAATTAAATTAAATTAAATTAAATTAAATTAAATTAAATTAAATTAAATTAACCTTTAACTGGGTACGTGGTGGTAAAATTTACCACCTCGAACACTCGTTTACATATATTTTAAAAAAGACGTGTGAAATAAAGTATATGTTAATCATTGAAAGAACATATAATATTTCGAAATATTGTTTTATTTTCGTTAAATACAATGTTTACTAATCAACAAATATAATAATGATACAAAAAAAACATTTTTTTACAGAAAAAATATTAATGTAAAAGAGGGGGTAAAATTTACCACACGTCGCAAATTACGCAAAAAAATTTCACCTCACCGGTTAAAGGTTAAATTAAATTAAATTAAATTAAATTAAATTAAATTAAATTAAATTAAATTAAATTAAATTAAATTAAATTAAATTAAATTAAATTAAATTAAATTAAATTAAATTAAATTAAATTAAATTAAATTAAATTAAATTAAATTAAATTAAATTAAATTAAATTAAATTAAATTAAATTAAATTAAATTAAATTAAATTAAATTAAATTAAATTAAATTAAATTAAATTAAATTAAATTAAATTAAATTAAATTAAATTAAATTAAATTAAATGAAATTAAATTAAATTAAATTAACGCCAGCTAACGGCGTTCTTTCTTCGAGCTTTACCAATTTGTCAAATATTTGGAAGTGATAAAATCCGAAACATCAGTCATCTCCACTCTTTGGCCTAAATTTTGCCCTAAAGAACAGTTTAATCAATAAATTACGAAAAAATAACTTATAAATTATAAATTTTGTTGATTTAAATTAACTTTACTATATTTTAAATGGACTATAATAAATAATTCATCTCTCTTAAAATAATGAAGGAATTAAGTTTGCAATCCTTCAAAACGTGTATAAAATTCAATGGACAGTTCTTTAAAGACTTTTATTTTTATTTTAAATTGTTTAAGATTTGCGACGTATATTTTTAATAATTTTTTTTTATGTACAATATATGTATATACCCAAAATATATTCTCTAATTGTATTGCTCCGGGGTAGAAACTACGAATTTCGAAAAATAAAACAAACAAAAAAAAAACAGTTTGTGTTAATTTTTTCCCTTATTAAAAATTAATGTTCCCATATGTCAACCAATATTTCATTTAATTAATTTGACAAACAAACGTACACTGTCGTATATACTCTTACAATACTTCCCATTTAAGAGATGTGTCTCTGTTAAAATAAATATATTCTCTTACTAAACCAATATACATATGGGAAATTTCTCTATAATTCTTTATCTTTTCTCTCTCTCCCTCTCTTGTTTTGCTTTGAAAATTGGTGAGTATTTGCATTGTGTTTTTATTTTCCCTTTAAACAAGAGCAATAGAGAGGGATTCCCTCGATTTTAAGTGAATTTTAAATTCCATTTAAATGCAATAGAAGTAGCGACTTTTTCAATTTTGATATTTTTTGTTTTATTTTGTGTAATACCCTTATTGTTGTTATTATTGCTTTAAGTAATTCCGATGATTCGTTTGTTTGTTTGCCTCGTTGCTGCCTCTATTATTATTGTTCATCGTCATCATATTTGCGAGTAATTGCAATATATTGTACAGTCCACAGAGAGTAAAAGAGAAGCGAAATAGCATGATTAAGTTCGAGTGTTGGGGCTTTTGTGTTTATTCATTGTTGCTTGATGGTACGTACATGGGTACGTTTACTTGCTATTAACTAGGGGAATTAGTGTACTGTGTGTGTTTGTTGTTACTGTTACTGTTTTAAAGGCATTTTCCTATTATTGTGTTTTCATTGTAAATGTGACTTTGTCTATAGCCCCCCCATCCCATCCACCATGTGCTATTGGTGGTTTATTATTCTCTTTGGTTAATTTGCTTTCCTTGCTTTTGCTTTGATTGCATGATGTTCGGCTGTTAGTGTTGGAAGGTCGTAAGGGGGGTTTCCCAAACATTGATGATTGTGGTATGTATGTATGTATATGTGATTGTATGCGAAGTTGAATTTTGTTTATATCGGTGACAAGAATCTGGTTACGTTATTCACAAATGATTTTGTATGATGAGCAACCATAAGCAGTATGAGTGAGTACAAATGAGTGGAGAAGATGGCCTGAGAATTACGTAGCAAGTTATCATTGTTGTTGTTGTTGTTGCTAGGTAGGTGAGTGGGTGTTTTGCTATATGTACTAGGGTACTTTATCATACTCGTTTTCATTTGTTCTACTGCTTTGGTTGGTCTGGTTAATGTTGTTGCTACTTTTATGGATACTCATATTAAAACGTGTTGTTACCACCACCATTATCATCATTGACTAAGCGAATACATATACATGTTTAACTAGGAGCGCGTGTATAAATTTACTCTATACCTATGGGGTTTGTCGATTACTAACATGGTCGTTGTGAATAAATGGCATGGTCCGTAGAGATAGGTGCTTTGTGAAGTGTGCTTAATGTTAGCATTTTCATCATTTCATTTACATTTACATTCACATGCACGTGCATTTACATCATCATCGCGGCTAAGGTGTTTTGATTTTTCAAACGCTTCTTCGATTGTTCATTGAATCGTTTCTTCATTCATTTGCTATTGTGTTGATTTAATGGAATATTTTTTTGCATTTATGGAGACCTTTTGTTTTATACTTGTAACAACTTTTTGTGGTAAGTGTGTTGGAGGTAATATTACGGAAATGTTTGTTGCTTTTGTAGGGTGTTTTGCCTTTGTTTTATTTTTTCCTTTTTATTTTCCTATAGCTATACCGATGATTGTTGGAAGTTCTCAGGCCATTAGTAATCAATGCGGATGATAAATGACCTCACGTAATTTCAGGCTCACTTAATCTATTTAGTCCATTGTGATACCACAGTTAAATTTATAGCTTTTTGTTATAGCTTTTTGTAGAAATTTTTGTCAAAATTTAATTTCTATAGAAAATTTTGTCAAAATTAAATTTCTATAGAGAATTTTGTCAAAATTTTATTTCTATAGAAAATTTAGTCAAAATTTTATTTCCATAGAGAATTTTGTCAACATTTTATTTCTACAGACAATTTTGTCAAAATTTTATTTCTATAGAAAATTTTGTCAAAATTTTATTTCCATAGAAAATTTTGTCAAAATTTTATTTCTATAGAAAATGTTGTCCAAATTTTATTCCTATAGAAAATTTTGTCAAAATTTTATTTCTATAGAATATTTTGTCAAAATTTTATTTCTATAGAATATTTTGTCAAAATTTTAGTTCTATAGAGCATTTTGTCAAAATTTTATTTCTATAGAAAATCTTTTCAAAATTTTATTTCTATAGAAAATTTTGTCAACATTTTATTTCTACAGACAATTTTGTCAAAATTTTATTTCTATAGAAAATTTTGTCAAAATTTTATTTCTATAGAAAATGTTGTCCAAATTTTATTCCTATAGAAAATTTTGTCAAAATTTTATTTCTATAGAAAATTTTGTCAATATTTTATTTCTATAGAAAATTTTGTCAAAATTTTATTTCTATAGAAAATTTTGTCAAAATTTTATTTCCATAGAAAATTTTGTCAAAATTTTATTTCCATAGTGAATTTTGTCAAAATTTTATTTCCATAGTGAATTTTGTCAAAATTTTATTTTCATAGAAAAATTTGTCAAAATTTTATTTCTATAGAAAATTTTGTTAACATTTTATTTCTATAGAAAATTTTGTCAAAATTTTATTTCTATAGAAAATTTTGCACAATTTCATTTCCATCAACATTTTATTTTTATAGAAAATTTTTTCAAAATTTTATTTCTATAAAAAATTTTAACAAAATTTTATTTCTATAGAAAATTTTTCAAAATTTTATTTCCATAGAAAATTTTGTCAAAGTTTTATTTCTATAGAAAATTTTGTCAAAGTTTTATTTCTATAGAAAATTTTGTCAACATTTTATTTCCATAGAAAATTTGGTTACAATTTAATTTCTATAGAAAATTTTCGAAAAATTTTATTTCTATAGAAATTCTTGCCAAAATTTTATTTCTATAGAAAATTTTGTCAAAATTTTATTTCCATAGAAAATTTTGTCAAAATTTTATTTCTGTAGAAAATTTTGTCAAAGTTTTATTTCTATAGAAAATTTTTTCAAAATTTTATTTCTATAGAAAATTTTGTCAATGTTTTATTTCTGTAGAAAATTTTGTCAAAGTTTTATTTCTATAGAAAATTTTGTCAACATTTTATTTCCATAGAAAATTTGGTTACAATTTAATTTCTATAGAAAATTTTCGAAAAATTTTATTTCTATAGAAATTCTTGTCAAAAATTTATTTCTATAGAAAATGTTGTCAAAATTTTATTTCCATAGAAAATGTCAAAATTTTATTTCTATAGAAAATTTTGTCAAAGTTTTATTTCTATAGAAAATTTTTTCTAAATTTTATTTCTATAGAAAATTTTTGTCAAAATTTTATATCCATCAACATTTTATTTATATAGAAAATTTTGTCAAAATTTTATTTCCATAGAAAATTTTGTCAAAATTTTATTTCTATAGAAAATCGTGTCAAAATTTTATTTCTCTAGAAAATTTTGTCAATATTTTATTTCTATAAAAAATTTGGCAAAATTTTATTTCCATAGAAAATTTTGTCAAAATTTTATTTCTATAGAATATTTTGCCAAAATTTTATTTCTATTAAAAATTTTTTCACAATTTTATTTCTATAGAACATTTTCTCAAACTTGTATATTTATAGAAAATTCGATCAAAATTTTATTTCTATAGAAAAATTTGTCGAAGTTTTATTTCTATAAATTTTTTTTTGAAAAATTTTATTTCTATAAAAACTGTAATTAAAATTTTATTTCTATAGAAAATTTTGTCAAAATTTTATTTCCATACAAAATTTTGTCAAAATTTTATTTCAATAGAACATTTTGTTTGTTATATGTTAGATAGATTGTCGAAATTCTATTTCTGTAGACATTTTTGTCAAAATTTAATTTCTATAGAAA
This sequence comes from Haematobia irritans, assembly GCF_050003625.1. Classification (NCBI taxonomy): domain Eukaryota; kingdom Metazoa; phylum Arthropoda; class Insecta; order Diptera; family Muscidae; genus Haematobia; species Haematobia irritans. The sequence continues at coordinate 136,287,526 of NC_134401.1, read as the reverse complement.
ATTTTGTCAAAATTTAATTTCTATAGAAAATTTTGTCAAAATTAAATTTCTATAGAGAATTTTGTCAAAAATTTATTTCTATAGAAAATTTTGTCAAAACTTTATTTCCATAGCAAATTTTGTCAAAATTTTATTTTTATAGGAAATTTTGTCACAATTTTATTTCTATAAAAATATTGTCAAAGTTTTATTTCTATAGAAAATTTTGTCAAAATTTTATTTTTATAGAAAATTTTGTCAAAATTTTATTTCTATAAAAAATGTAATCAAAGTTTTATTTCTATAGAAAATTTTGTCAAAATTTTATTTCAATATAAAATTTTCTATAGAAAATTTTGTCAAAATTTTATTTCTATAGAATATTTTGTTAAAATTTTATTTCTATAGAATATTTTGTCAAAATTTTATTTCCGTAGAAAACTTTGTCAAAATTTTATTTCTATAGAACATTTTGTCAAAATTTTATTTATATAGAAAATCTTGTCAAAATTTTATTTCAATAGAAAATTTTGTCAAAATTTTATTTCCATAGAAAATTTTGTCAAAATTTTATTTCCATAGAAAATTTTGTCAAAATTTTATTTCCATAGAAAATTTTGTCAAAATTTTATTTCCATAGAAAATTTTGTCAAAATTTTATTTCCATAGAAAATTTTGTCAAAATTTTATTTCTATAGAACATTTTCTCAAACTTGTATATCTATAGAAAGTTTTATCAAAATTTTATTTCTATAGAAAATTTTGTCGAAATTTTATTTCTATAGAATGTTTTGCCAAAAATTTTATTTCTATAAAAAATTTTGGCAAAATTTTATTTCCATAAAAAATTTTGTCAAAATTTTATTTCAATAGAAAATTTTGTTTGGTAGAATTCTACTAACTATAGCAACCTTGGTAGGGAGGTATAGACAAAGAATTTTTCGTTAACAAATTTTTTAGTTTAATTTAATCTAAGCTAATTTTACTTGTAATTCAAAATGTAATAAAAATTAAAATTACATTAAAATTTTGATATTAATTTTAATTTTAGATCATTTCAATTTCCTTTCAAATAAAATAAAATACTTTATTTGACAATAAATTCTTTATCTTTATTTTATTTTAAATAAATTTGTATTTTATTTTAAATAATTTGATTAAAAATGGATTAGGTAGAGAGGTATAGACAAATAAATTTTCACCGAAAATCTAAATTAATTTTACTTTTAATTCAATATTTAATAAAAAGTAAATTAAAATTTTGATTTTAATTTTAATTTTAGTTTTGATTTTAAAGTATTTATTTGATTAAAAATTTTCCAAAATAGATTTTTATTTTATTTTAAATAAATTTATAAAAAAATTTGTAGTTTTTTGTGGATAGGTAGAAACAAAGAATTTTTCGATGAAATTTTAAACAAAAAAAAATCTAATTTTTCTTTAAGGAGTTTTCTTTAAGCTAAATAAATTGTAAATTATTTGTTTGTGTGGCCAAAAGGATTTGTGTTGTATTTTGGGTTTTACTGAACTTACACAAAACCCTTCCGTGGAAAGGCAAGCCAATGGAAAGGGGCTTATTATACAATGCCAAAACAAAAAAAATTGATTTAATTTAATCTATATTATTTTACTTTTAATTCAAAATTTAATAAAAATTAAAATTAAATAAAAATTTTGTTTTTAATATTAATATTAAGTTTCATTTTAATTTTAGCTCAATTTAATTTACCAAATAAATATATTTTTGCAAATAAAATTACAAAAATATATTTTTATTTGATTTTTGAATAATTTTTTATTTTATTTTGAATAAATTTGTCAAAAATTAATATTTTTGGGTAAATTTTAAACAAACACATATCTTTTGTAATTTTAAGAAATTTTATTTTGGCAAAATAAATTTTAAATAATTTATTTGTGTGGCCAAAGGAATTTTCGTAAAAAGAAAATAAAATAAAAAAATAAAAATGTAGGTTTCAAAAGAATTTGGATTTGGGATTTTGATATTTCAGTCGCTTTTTTCATTGTAGATTATGATATTTTTTTTCGAGAATCATAACGAAGGTTTGTACTTTTTTTCATGCCTTTATAATAAGCCTTTTGAAATGGGCACTTGCAATTTATCTTTTTTTGAACATGTTTCCAATTATTTTTTTAACATTAAATCACCGGGGTTCTTTGACCCATATGCTCCAAAAACATACAAATCTCGTGTTGTTAAAACAAAACAAAAATCTGTAGACATCTTTTTCATTTGTTGGATTTTTTTGCTATGAAATTTTGCCACAAGCTACTTTTGGTTTATATTTCTTTTCGTAGAAACATTTTTCTGTGTCGAAAAATCGAAACAGAAATCCCAAAAAAGGTTCCAATCAAGCAAGCCATAAATTATCAATAAATTGGAAAGCAATTCAAAAGAACTTTGTGGAGCAATTTGGGTAGTCTTTTGGGTTTTACTGAATTCATACAAAAAACTTCCGCGATAAGCCAATGGGAAGGGGCTTATGATACAATGTATGTATAAAGAAATATATGCTAAAAATTTCAATGGACCTGTTTTGGATGTGCCAAATCAAAACTTTGGTGTAATTTAATCTAAATTAATTTTAGTTTTAATTCAATATTTAATTTAAGTGTAAATTTTAATTTTAAATTTAAATTTAAATTTGATTTTAATTTTTATTAATATTAATTAAAATAAAAAAAAAAAATAATTCACTTTAATTTACTTTCAAATAAAATTAAATTTTTTAAATCTCATTTAAATTTACAAAAACAAAAAAAATATCTACATTGCGTAGCGTTAGTGTCATTGAACTTTTTGTGTAGTTTCGTTTCTTACTTCCCTTTTTCCCAGTCACCACTTGCAGATGTTTAAGTGCCAATTGTGTAAATATTGTGGTGCAATTGCACTACATATCAACAAAGTATATCGTGTGAATATGGAAGATGATAACGCACAGTTTCCTTGCATCAGTTTTCATTCTCTGCGTTGTAGTGTCAGACCAGATGCCCATATTTTCATGCATTTGCCTTTGGTTTCTTATGAATTTTTATATGTAATGAGTTTTTCTGTACAAATTAAAAATCCTTTAAACGAAGTAGACAATAGAGTGGGTAGTAAACGTCGTTAGTTTTCAAATTTTACACATTCGAGAATTTTCGGAAGTCACATGTGTGCGTGAGTAATATTACTGCGGGCCCACTGACCCGCAAACATACAAAGAGAGAGTAGAGTAGAGAGTAGAGCGATCAAAAACCCGATTTGTTTAAATCAGATTTTCTCGCTTTTAAAAACCCGGACCATTTGCCAAATTATCAGATCACAGATTGTCGCATCAAACCCGGTCCACCGGGTTTGACCAATCTAGCCGTGAATGATGATCACTTTTCTGCTTTAGTTCTGTCACGACAATCTACCGGTACACCGATTACCGCACCGACATTCTGTTTAAAAAGATGACCCGGTGCACCGGTTTTGGTCACTATAGCTGTCAGAGATGATATTGCTTCCACATTAGTTCAGGCACCATGCTGTGACAATTGACCGATCCGCCGAATATGTGGTATTCAACAAAACCCGCACTCAGTGTACAAGGATTATCCGGCTCACCGGTTGTCATCTACCGGGTTTAATTATAGTGAGAGATAACACTGGTTCTACCTTAAGTCAGACATCAGGCTGAAAGATTTGCGGCAATCTACCGGACCACCGATTATCTTATGGACATTCTGTTTAACAAGGTGACCCGGTACACCGGTTTTTATCACTATATGTGGTATTCAACAAAATCTGCAATAAGTGTAAAAATACAATCCGTTCCATCGGTCATGAGAGATAATTCTGCTACTACTTTAGTTCAGATTTTACGCTGACAGATTTGCGGCAATCTACTGGTATAGGTTAGGTTAGGTTAGGTGGCAGCCCGATGTATCAGGCACACTTAGACTATTCATATATATACCGACTACCTCACCAAATCACCCGGTACACCGGGTCATCTTGTAACACAGAAGGAAAGATTTGCAATAATCTGCCGATCCATCGATTACCGCACCGACAGTTTGAAAGGATGACCCGATACACCGGCTTTGATCACTATATGTGGTATTCAACAAAAGCCGCAATCAGTGTAAAATGACTATCCGTTCCACGGGTCGTGGGAGATAATACCGCTCAAGCTAAAGAAATTACGGAAATCTACCGGTAAACCGATTGCCGCACCGGTATTCTGTGTAAAAAGAAGACCCGGTACACTAGTTTTGATCGCTATACGAGTAGTTACCAGAGATGTTACTGCTTCTACTTTAGATCTGACATCACGGCCGATAGATTGCGTGATGTCAGATCCAGCGTATATGAGGTTCTCAACAAAACCGACATTCGATGTAAAAAGATAACCCAGTCCACCGGGTTTGATCACTGTAGCCGTGAGAGATAATATTGTTTCTGCTTTAGTTCAGTCATCTCGCTGAAAAATTTGCGACAATCTACTGTTCCACCGATAGCAGCATCAACATTCGGTTTAAAAAATATTATCCGGTATATCGATTGTAATCTCTCTGGCCGTGAGGTATTATATTGTTTCTACTTTAGTTCAGACATCACGCTGAAAGATTTGCTGTCCAATAAAAATGGGTTCACATTCACCAGTCTTGACCACTCTAGACGTGTGAGATCATTTGGATTCTGCATTAGTTTAGATATCTCGCTGCAGTCTCCCATGGATAGAAAATGCGGGTTTCATAAAAATGGACTATCGGTGTAAAAAGATCACCGGTGCAACGAATGGCATACATCAGTTTTGATCACTCTCGCCGTAAAAGATGATACTGTTTGTGCTTTAGTTCCGACATTACGCTGAAAGTTTAGTGGCAATCTACCGGTCCACCGAATATGAGGTATTCCAAAAAAGCCGCAATCAGTCTAAAACATATAATGCGGTCCACCTGTTTTGATGACTATAGTCATGCGATATAATACTGCTTCTACTTTTGTTCAGGCTTCACACTGATGGATGTGCGTTAATCTACCGGTACACCGATTGTCGTGCCGACATTCGGTGTAAAAATATGACCCGGTACACCGTTTTTCATCCGCCCTACACCAGTTTGATCACTATAGCTATGTGAATGCTGCTACTGCTTCTACCTTAGTTCAGACATCACGCAATGTACTGGTCCATTCACTATATGGTTCTCAACAATGCCGACATTCGATGTAAAAATTAACCCGGTCCAACGGGTTTGATCACCGTGAGAGATGATACTGTTTCTGGTTTAGTTCAGTCATCTCGCTGAAAAATTTGCGGCAATTTACTGTTCCACCGATAGCAGTATCGATATAGATATTTCGCTGCAGTCTCCCATGGATGGAAAATGCGGGTTTCATAAAAATGGACTATCGGTGTAAAAAGATCACCGGAGCAACGGATGGCATCCATCGGTTTTGATCACTCTCGCCGTAACAGATGATACTGTTTCTTCTTTAGTTCTGACATCACGCTGAAAGTTTAGAGTCAATCTGCCGGTCCACCGAATATGTGGTAACATATTCAACAAAACCCGCAATCAGTCTAAACATATTATGCAGTCCACCTGTTTTGATCACTATAGTCATGCGATATAATACTGCTTCTACTTTTGTTCAGGCTTCACACTGATGGATGTGCGTTAATCTACCGGTACACCGATTGCCGTGCCGACATTCGGTGGAAGAATATGACCCGGTACACCGGTTTCGATCCACCGGGTTTGATCACTATGAGAGATACTACTGCTACTACTTTAGTTCAGACATCATGCACTGTATCGGTCCATCGAATATGAGGTTCTCAACAAAACCGGGATTCGATGTAAAAAGACAACCCGATCCACCGGTTTCGATCACTCTAGCGATAAGAGGTGATATTGTTTCTGCTTTAATTCAATCATCTCGCTGAAATGTTTGCTTTGTCTACCGGTCCAATGAAAATGGGATTTTAATCCATCGGTCTTGATATTTCTAGCCGTGAGATATGATATGATATTTTTTCTGATTTTATTCAATCATGTCGTAGAAAGATTTGCGGTAGTCTCCCGTCGACCGAAAATTCGATTTTCATCAAAATTGACAAAGATAACCGGTGCAACGAATGTCATCCACCGGTTTTATTCGTGAGATATGATACTGTTTCTGCCTTGGTTCAGCCATCTCTATTAAGGCTTTGCCACCACGGGAGCCACCGTGGTGCAATGGTTAGCATGCCCGCCTTGCATACACAAGGTCGTGGGTTCGATTCCTGCTTCGACCGAACACCAAAAAATTTTTCAGCGGTGGATTATCCCACCTCAGTAATGCTGGTGACATTTCTGAGGGTTTTCAAAGCTTCTCTAAGTGGTTTCACTGCAATGTGGAACGCCGTTCGGACTCGGCTATAAAAAGGAGGCCCCTTGTCATTGAGCTTAACATGGAATCGGGCAGCACTCAGTTATAAGAGAGAAGTTCACCAATGTGGTATCACAATGAACTGAATAGTGGGAGTTTTTATCTTTCGCCCATTTCTCAGTCATCCGGAGGGCTCTCTGTATAATATCTCTAACTGTTGATGGGAATTTTCCCCTGACTGCTAGCGCCACATAATCTGCATATGCCACCCCTTGTATCCTTTCTTTTTCTAGGGAAACCAGAAGGTCGTTTATAGCAACTTTCCAAAGAAGAGGTGATAGAACTCCTCCTTGAGGAGTGCCTCTGTTCACATACCTTTGTATGTTTGCTTGTCCTAGTGTGGCTGAAATGCGTCTCTTCCTTAGAAGTTCGTAAAACAGCCTAAGTATACCTGGATCAACATTCAGAGTTGTCAGTCCATTTAATATCGAGCTCGGATGGACGTTATTGAACGCCCCTTCGATGTCTAGAAACGCCACGATTGTGTATTCTTTGACAGATAGTGAGCTTTCAATAAAGCTGACTAGTTCATGTAATGCGGTCTCAGTAGAACTGCCCTTCGAGTATGCATGTTGTCGTTTCGATTAAACAGATAACTCGGTCCATCAGTTTTGATCGCTCTTGCCGTGATAGATGATGTTTTAGTACAGCCATTTCGCTGAAACATTTACGGTAGTCTAATTTGGGGATCACGCAGTCCCGACTATCATATAACCTTGACCAGTTTCTCAAAAAAATTTAGGATTTTACATTAATTACCCCTTTTTTGCCACTACACCCTAGTAAAGACACCCTGACATCACAACAGATTCTACTGTATATTCACACATGATGCGCCCGTCCATCCACATACACATAGGGAGAAATGTATGGGCAGTCTAGGGAACGCATTGTCGCAAAGAGCTGAGATAAATTATTGGACTGGCTATGCTGGATGGTTGTGGCTTATGGAACACTAAACGTTTCATGTTTCCCCCCGTCGCGTAAGAAGTGCGTTATGCACTACACTATAACATTTCCATGCTATGCCAGCATTCGGTAGGGTTCAAAGTACATTGACGTACGAACAGAGAATGAAGGTGGATCCGTAAAAACACATGCAATAGACATTCAGAATTCATACGTCGTCAGGCATTCCATACGTCGTCATTTCATGGCTTCGTATGATGTCCACAATACCCTCGGTAACGAATAAGCTGTATGAAATACCATTGCAACGTCGTCGTCTAGATGTCTGGCGACGGCGGCGTTTTCAAAGTAAAAATACAACGACAACAACAACAACAACAAATGATTTTCATGCAGACATTCAAAAGCTGCAAAACATGGAGCATTGTGAAAGCATTACCTTGCACCTCCTCTTCACCAAAGCCTGTATAATTTGCCAGCAATGGCCTGTCGCCAAATGATGTTGTATGCGAGAATTTTTATATCCTGGGTTTTTGCGAGTATCTTGATGTTTTGAGTTGGAGTAGTTTTAGTTGAATGTACCTGGAGTTTCAGAAGATGTTTGTTTTTTATGTTTGTTGTTGTTGTATTACTGTTGGCATGGTTGTTATAAGCCGAATTGAATATTCATGGAAGAACTTTTGGTTCTCTCAAGGGTCGATGTTGTTTTTCTCTTTTGTTGTTGTTGAAAAACAAACTGCGAATAAAGTTGAAAATTTAGTGCAGCAACAACAAACAGCAATTGCCGGAGATGGCCTTACAGATGCCCGGAGTAATGATGAGGTTTGTGTTTTTTTTTCTCTCTTTCTTTCTCTCTCTCTCTCTCTTATTTGAATTTATTTTTTCCCTTGCTTTTAGTTAAAAATGGTAGTGTTAAGGTTGAATCTCCTTTGGTTTTTACGTTTGGCCTCCTTCATGGCGTGAAATAAAAGTCAAACAATTGTGGTTGATGCTTTATATGTATGTGTGTGTGTGTTTGTATTGGGGGCTTTGTGCAACTCCTGGAATGTGTAGCTATGCAACCATCCATGTAGCAAGAGTAGATCTGTGTGTGCATGGAGAGTTGCATGCAATGATGCTTTATTTCCTCTAATCATTTTGAAACTCATCACGAGTTTCATCCACTCCTCCTCATTTTCTTTTCACCAATGTCATTGGCATCAATTTCTATTCTTACTTTTTAGTTAGTTAGTTCAGTCTGTATAGGGGCTATCTAAAACTAATTGTTTCATGCATTGCATGAGAGTTTGCATTATACGTGTTTGAAAGCTCTATGTATGACGTAAACGTGAGAGGAATGAGGTGGAAATTGAAAGTTATATGAATGACAGCTGGGCCCATTGTGGCAAAGGACATATGATGAAGTATTTGATGATATTAGTGTAGCTAAAAATTTTCTCTCAATGATGGGAATTGAGAATCTGAGTATGCAGTCCTCAATATTACAATCATGTGAGCATATCGAATCCTCGAATCGGAAAATATCATAACAATTGTGCTTTTCACAAATATCTGAATAAAAACCCACAAAATCAATACCAAAACGATTGTAGAAAATTAAAATAAAACGTATGTGTATTTTAAAGCAAATATTCATTATGGTTTCATGTGAATATTGCCGTTTAAATTAATTCCTGGGCAGAGCTGGTTTGGAAAAAATTGACAAAAAAAAAACAATTTTTTTCTCATAGCCCTCTACACCTTGACATTTGTTTTCTCTTTATAAGAGCACAATGCTTAATCTTGTTATACTCAATTATCTTTGATTAACCTCCAGGCAGTGTTGCCAAATGCAAGGTTTTTCTATAATATTTGGCGTTTGTGTATCTCAGACAGTCAATCTGCAATAAAAATCCATTGGCTCTGTGTTCCTTAATTCGATAACGGCCATCGATTGCTGCAAATCTCTCAGCGAGATGGCTGAGCAGTACAATATTCATCTAATATGGGTGCATGTTTATAGGGACATACTGGGGAACTGCGAATATGGTTGCCACAGTTGGTAGAATTCTAACAAAAATGCTTGATTTTATTACTGTTTGGTAGATTGGTAGAATTCTTGATGTTATGTCTCAAAAGAAGTTAACCGTTAAAAAAGCACGAATAGAAACTAGTGAATTCTTGATGTTTTGGTAGATTTTTCCAAATATTCCTCTTACATAGAGATACCTTAAAATTTTCGATAGAAATAAAGTTCTAAAATTTTCTATAGAAATAAAATTTTGACAAAATTTTCTATAGAAACAAAATTTTTGACAAAATTTTCTATAAAAAAACAATTTTGACAAAATTTTCTATAGAAATAAAATTTTGAAAAAATTTTCTATAGAAATAACATTTCGCAAAAATTTTCTTTAGAAATGAAATTTTGCAAAAATTTTCTATAGAAATGAAATTTTGCAAAAATTTTCTATAGAAATAAAATTTTAACAAAAATTTTCTATGTAAATAAAATTTTTACAAAATTCTCTATAGAAACAACATTTTTGAAAAAATTTTCTATAGAAATGAAATTTTGCAAAAATTTTCTATAGAAATAAAGTTTTGACAAAATTTTCCATGTAAATTACATTTTCTATAAAAAAAATTTTGACAAAATTGTCTATAGAAATAAAATTTTGAAAAAATTTTCTATAGAAATAACATTTCGCAAAAATTTTCTATAGAAATAACATTTTGCAAAAATTTTCTTCAGAAATGAAATTTTGCAAAAATTTTCTATAGAAATAAAATTTTGACAAAATTTTCTATAGAAATGAAATTGTGACAAAATTTTCCATGTAAATTAAATTTTGACACAATTTTCTATAGAAACTAAATTTTGACAAAATTTTCTATAAAAAACAATTTTGACAAAATTTTCTGTAGAAATGAAATTTTGACAAAATTTTCTGTGTAAATAAAATTTTGACAACATTTTCTATAGAAACAAAATTTTTGACAAAATTTTCTATGTAAACAAAATTTTGCAAAAATTTTCTATAGAAACAAAATTTTTGACAAAATTTTCTATGTAAACAAAATTTTGCAAAAATTTTCTATAGAAACAAAATTTTTGACAAAATTTTCTATAGAAATTAAATTTTGCAAAAATTTTCGATAGAAATTAAATTTTGCAAAAATTTTCTATAGAAATAAAATTTTGACAAAATTTTCTATGGAAATAAAATATTAGCAAAAGTTTTTATAGAAATAAAATTTTGCAAAAAATTTCTATAGAAATAACATTTTGCAAAAATTTTCTTCAGAAATGAAATTTTGCAAAAATTTTCTATAGAAATAAAATTTTGACAAAATTTTCTATAGAAATGAAATTGTGACAAAATTTTCCATGTAAATTAAATTTTGACACAATTTTCTATAGAAACTAAATTTTGACAAAATTTTCTATAAAAAACAATTTTGACAAAATTTTCTGTAGAAATGAAATTTTGACAAAATTTTCTGTGTAAATAAAATTTTGACAAAATTTTCTATAGAAACAAAATTTTTGACAAAATTTTCTATGTAAACAAAATTTTGCAAAAATTTTCTATAGAAACAAAATTTTTGACAAAATTTTCTATAGAAACAAAATTTTTGACAAAATTTTCTATAGAAACAAAATTTTTGACAAAATTTTCTATTGAAATAAAATTTTGCAAAAATTTTCTATAGAAATAACATTTTACAAAAATTTTCTTTAGAAATTAAATTTTGCAAAAATTTTCTATTGAAATTAGTGTTTGCAAAAATTTTCTATAGAAATGAAATTGTGACAAAATTTTCCATGTAAATTAAATTTTGACACAATTTTCTATAGAAACTAAATTTTGACAAAATTGTCTATAAAAAACAATTTTGACAAAATTTTCTATAGAAATGAAATTTTGACAAAATTTTCTATGTAAATAAAATTTTGACAAAAATTTTCTATAGAAACAAAATTTTTGACAAAATTTTCTATAGAAATAACATTTCGCCAAAAATTTTCTTTAGAAATGAAATTTCGCAAAAATTTTCTATAGAAATGAAATTTTGCAAAAATTTTCTATAGAAATAAAATTTTGACAAAATTTTCTATAGAAATAAAATTTTGACAAAATTTTCTATGGAAATAAAATATTAGCAAAATTTTTTATAGAAATAAAATTTTGCAAAAATTTTCTATAGAAATAACATTTTGCAAAAATTTTGTTTAGAAATGAAATTTTGCAAAAATTTTCTATAGAAATAAAATTTTGACAAAATTTTCTATAGAAATGAAATTGTGACAAAATTTTCCATGTAAATTAAATTTTGACACAATTTTCTATAGGAACTAAATTTTGACAAAACTTTCTATAAAAAACAATTTTGACAAAATTTTCTATTGAAATGAAATTTTGACAAAATTTTCTATGTAAATAAAATTTTGACAAAATTTTCTATAGAAACAAAATTTTTGACAAAATGTTCTATAAAAAACAATTTTTGACAAAATTTTCTATAGAAACAAAATTTTTGACAAAATTTTCTATAGAAACAAAATTTTCGATAGAAATGAAATTTTGCAAAAATTTTCTATAGAAATAAAATTTTGATAAAATGTTCTATGGAAATGGGAGCCACCGTGGTGCGATGGTTAGCATGCCCGCCTTGCATACACAAGGTCGTGGGTTCGATTCCTGCTTCGACCGAACACCAAAAAGTTTTTTCAGCAGTGGATTATCCCACCTCAGTAATGCTGGTGACATTTCTGAGGGTTTTAAAGCTTCTCTAAGTGGTTTCACTGCAATGTGGAACGCCGTTCGGACTCGGCTATAAAAAGGAGGTCCCTTGTCATTGAGCTTAACATGGAATCGGGCAGCACTCAGTGATAAGAGAGAAGTTCACCAATGTGGTATCACAATGAACTGAATAGTCTAGGTGAACCTGATACATCGGGCTGCCACCTAGACCCATTATCAATGGGAGTTTCCTCCAATTCAAGTCTAAGTGAGCCTGATACATCGGGCTGCCACCTAACCTAACCTATCAGTCCATAATCATATATAGCCCCCATATGAACCGATCCCGAGATTTGGTGTTGGAGCCTCTTGGAGGAGCAAATTTCATCCGAGTCAGTTGAAATTTGGTACATTGTGCTAGTATATGGCCGTTAACAACCATGCCTAACTAGGTCCATATAGTTATATATAGCCCTCAGATAAATCGATCCCCAATAACACAAAAATTGATCCATATCAAGTTCATAATTGTATATAGCTCCCATATAAGCGACCCCCATATTTCAGTTCTGGCTCTCTACCACGTATGGACTAACTCACAATTTAGAAAACGATGTTAAGAAGTTTTAAGATACCACAACCCAAGTAATTCGATTGTGGATGACAGTCTTTCGTAGAAGTTTCTACGCAATCCATGGTGGAGGGTACATAAAATTCGGCCTGACCGAACTTAGGGCCGTTTACACTTGCTAAAATTTAAATTTTAGGATAGGCAATTTACAAAATATTAAGGACAAATTTCTCTAAAATAATGAAATTTTAATTAAAATAAAGTTTATAATCTGTGCTTCAAAACTTTGCTACATTCTATTTAAGACACAAAATTTGGAAATTTGCATACCTCCGTTAAAATCCCATGTCTTTGAACTAAGACTAATTTAGATTTAAGATAAAAACTCTCCCAATATATGGGTTAAGACTTATTGTGAGGATTTAGCATCTTTGGTTAATTTTTTTTTTTTTTAATTAAGAAAACATTTTTTACTTTGAAGTATCCGTTATAATTTGGATTTTTAAACTGGAATTTGTTTGTACGTGAATAGCTTTATTAATATACCGCGCAAAGAGAATGAAAATTCGATAAATGAAATCTCTATCTCTATCCTAATTCTAATTTCATTGATCCTAGGTTTAAAGCCACATAGGTTGCATCTTTGGTTTGGACTCAATACCAAAATCCTTAAGGGAAAGTCAAAATATTTGGATCCAAGTAAACTTTGTTTTGAGGGTACATAATGCAAATGCAGTATTAATGCTAAAATATTTGAAACATTTGAAATTTTGTAAAATAAGGTAGAATTGATAATACTGCAGCATTTTGAGAGAGAGGTTGTAAAGCAGAAGGATTCCTATATGCTCTTTGATTTTTATGCCTTCTGTTTTTTTTGTTGGTAATACAAACAAAATTTTCTAATTTCTCTTAAGTAAAACAATTTTGCGTTAAAAACCCATATCATGTATTACAGTGAGATTGCTAATCTTTGAATAGAAAAACAAATATCAATTTCTTTTAGTAAATTGTCTCGGTTTCGTTAAAGATCTATTGCTCACTATCATCTGCACCTCCATGAGAGTGCGATAACATCGTTATCGGCATCATTATCAATGCCCGTAAATAACAGTGTGAAAGAGAGAAAGCTATTATGATAACACATACGCATTGTGACAGACAGACAGCAAAGCCAGCTTCTTCTTCTTCAATTAATCTCTTCTAGTTTAGTCTCACAAGGCATTAGTGTAGCTGAGGGTGTGTTTCTCATACGTGAGTTATGTTGGGTACTTTATATGATCTCTATTGTTGGTTCACTGAACATATGCGATAATTGAGTGTGAATTTACGCTGTATGTATGTCAAAAATTTACATATCTAAAGCTACATCAATTTGCACAACCATGCTTAAACATTGCCCCCTAGCCTATGCAAATGCATTTCGGTTAATCGTTTATTAATATTCGCGGTATTAGAGCATTCCTACATTTGTATTTCAATGAAAGTCATACACAAAGAACTAAAGTTAAAAATGAAATGAAATAAATTAATGAAATGAAATAAAATAAATTCAAATTCAAATTAAATTAAGTTTGCCTGAGATGGAATAAAATGAAGTACGGACAAATAGATTTTAATATGCCCTAATTGTTTTAATTTCTGACATTGTGTCACACGCATACACAAAATGCCGACACTTAGCCATAGCATACCAACAACATCAGCAATGAACTGTATTTGCTGAGGTTATCTCATCAGCATTGGCATGTGGCAAATTTTACGTCCATGCCGGTTGTATATGGACTCAAATGCGTGCGCCAATAATTGCTTGTTTGTTTAGCTATCATTGTTTTCATCTTTCTCTACCCGTCGTCTATGACCAAGAATTTATAATGCTAGGGTTTGTTTCTATATAATTAAAATTTAAATAAATAAATTGTGAATCACAATTATATGAAAATGTTTCCAAAAGAATTTCACTTTCAATTGCGCACATTCGGCAAAAAAAAAAAAAACATTCAATTGCATCATTTTATTTTTGCTGTATCAATTGACTGACACATAAACCTGTATTTGGTCGGCCGCAGAATTTCAGTTTATTTATTTTGTTTTGGCTTTATAATAAAATTCTTTTTTATTTGGAAAAAAGAATACAAATGAACAAAACACATGCAATTCTGTTTGCTCTATTTTAATGCAAACAATGTGGGAAGAAAGTGTTCAAAATATTTTCTCAAATATATGGCGTTGGTTGTGCGGAGAACAAAGGTCGTTTTTGGATTTTGTTTTGGTTTTAGAATGTAAAAATAATTGGGTTTATTTCTTTTGATAAATGAAGGTTAATTTGTATGCGAAGAGTATTCAAATGTATTATGGATGACGTATAAAATGTTAAAAATAAATTTATATAAATTTATATAAAATTTTGAGGGTGCTTGGAGATTCTTTTTGTTCCTCTGACGTGATTATTAAAATAATTAATGATACTCCTGATGCTATGTTGCATTTGAACCTCTTAAATGTGCTCCAAATATCATCAATTCTTTATAGTTTGTATAATACATAAAATTGGTTTCGCTCTCAATTTTTTACAATATGAATATACGACTTTCTTTTTAGCAGTACTTAGTTGTAGTTTTCGTATTTTACTTACCTGAAAAGAAAGAAATATAATAATTAGATTTTTGTAAGTATTTAGAATAGTTTTGTGGAAAAAAAATACGATTTCTAGACGCTCAAGAAGTCAAATCGGGAGATCGTTCTATATGGGGGTTATACCAAACTATGTATATAGAAAATTTTGTCAACATTCTATTTCTACAAAAAAATTTTTCAAAATATTATGTCTATAAAACATTTTGTCAAAATTTTATTTCTATAGAAAATTTTGTCAAAACTTTATTTCTATAGAAAATTTTTTCAAAATTTTATTTCTATAGAAAATTTTGTTAAACTTTTATTTCTATAGAAAATTTTGCCAAAATTTTATTTCTATAGAAAATTTTGTCAAAATTTTGTTTCTATAGAAAATTTTGTCAAAATTTTGTTTCTATAGAAAATTTTATCAAAATTTTATTTCTATAGAAAATTTTATCAAAATTTTATTTCTATAGAAAATTTTGACAAAATTTTATTTCTATAGAAAATTTTGTCAACATTTTATTTCTATAGAAAATTTTTTCAAAATTTTATTTCTATAGAAAATTTTGTTAAAATTTTATTTCTATAGAAAATTTTGTCAAAATTTTATTTTTATAGAAAATTTTGTCAAAATGTTGTTTTTATAGAAAATATTGTCAAAAATTTATTTCTATAGAAAATTTTGTCAAAATTTTATTTCTATAGAAAATTTTGTCAAAATTTTATTTCTATAGAAAATTTTGTCAAAATTTTATTTCTATAGAAAATTTTGTCAAAATTTTATTTCTATCGAAAACTTTGTCAAAATTTTATTTCCATAGAAAATTTTGTCAAAATTTTATTTCTAAGAAAATTTTGTCAAAATTTTATTTCTATAGAAAATTTTATCAAAATTTTATATCTATAGAAAATATTGTTAAAATTTTATTTCTATAGAAAATTTTGTCAAAGTTTATTTGTATAGAAAATTTTGACAAAATGTTATTTCTATAGAAAATTTTGTTAAAATTTTATTTCTATAGAAAATTGTGTCAACATTTTATATCTATAAAAAATTTGGTTTCTATAGAAAATTTTTTCAAAATTTTATATCTATAGAAAATTTTAACAAAATTTTATTTCTATGGAATTTTTTTTTCAAAATTTTATTTCTATAGAATATTTTGTCCAAATTTTCTTTCGATAGAAATTTTGTTTCTATAGAAAATGTTGTTAAAATTTAGTTTCTATAGAAAAAGTTGTCAAAGTTTTATTTCTATTGAAAATTTTATCAACATTTTATTTCTATAGAAAATTTGGCAAAATTTTATTTCTATAGGAAATTTTGTCAAAATTTTATTTCTATAGAAAATTTTATCAAAATTTTATTTCTATAGAAAATTTTGTCAAAATGTTATTTCTATAGAAAATTTTGTCAAAATTTTATTTCTATAGAAAATTTTGTCAAAATGTTATATCTATAGAAAGTTTTGTCAAAATTTTGTTTCTATAGAAAATTTTGTCAAAATTTTATTTCTATAGAAAATTTTGTCAAAATGTTATATCTATAGAAAGTTTTGTCAAAATTTTGTTTCTATAGAAAATTTTGTCAAAATTTTATTTCTATAGAAAATTTTATCAAAATTTTATTTCTATAGAAAATTTTGTTAAAATTTTATTTCTATAGAAAATTTTGTCAAAATTTTATATCTATGAAAAAATTTGGTTTCTATAGAAAATTTTATATATATAGAAAGTTTTGTCAAAATTTTGTTTCTATAAAAAATTTTGTCAAAATTTTATTTCTATAGAAAATTTTGTCAAAATTTTATTTCTATAAAAAATTTTGTCAAAATTTTATTTCTATAGAAAATGCTCTCAAAATTTTATTTCTATAGAAAATTTTGTCAAAATTTTATTTCTATAGGAAATTTTGTCAAAATTTTATTTCTATAGAAAATTTTATCAAAATTTTATTTCTATAGAAAATTTTGCCAAAATTTTATTTCTATAGAAAATTTTGTCAAAATTTTGTTTCTATAGAAAATTTTGTCAAAATTTTGTTTCTATAGAAAATTTTATCCAAATTTTATTTCTATAGAAAATTTTATCAAAATGTTATTTCTATAGAAAATTTTGTCAAAATTTTATTTCTATAAAAAATTTTGTCAAAATTTTATTTCTATAGAAAATTTTGTCAAAATTTTATTTCTATAAAAAATTTTGTCAAAATTTTATTTCTATAGAAAATTTTGTCAAAATTTTATTTCTATAGAAAATTTTGTCAAAATTTTATTTCTATAGAAAATTTTGTCAAAATGTATATTTCTATAGAAAATTTTGTCAAAATTTTATTTTTATAGAAAATTTTGTCAAAACTTTATTTCTATAGAAAATTTTATCAAAATTTTATTTCTATAGAAAATTTTATCAAAATTTTATTTCTATAGAAAATTTTGTCAAAATTTTATTTCTATAGAAAATTTTGTCAAAATTTTATTTCTATAGAAAATTTTGTCAAAATTTTATTTCTATAGAAAATGTTGTCAAAATTTTATTTCTATAGAAAATGTTGTCAAAATTTTATTTCTATAGAAAATTTTGTCAAAATTTTATTTCTATAGAAAATTTTGTCAGAATTTTATTTCTATAGAAAATTTGGTCAACATTTTATTTCGATAGTAGTTTTGTTTCTATAGAAAATGTTGTCAAAATATAATTTCTATAGAAAAAGTTGTCAAAATTGTATTTCTATAGAAAATGTCAATATCTTATTTTTATAGAAAATTTTGTCAAAATTTTGTTTCAATTGAAAATTTTGTCAAAATTTTATTTCTATACAAAATTTTATCAAAATTTTGTCAAAATTTTATTTCTATAGAAAATTTTGTCAAATTTCTATTTCTATAGAAAATTTTTGTCAAAATTTTATTTCTATAGAAAATTTTGTCAACATTTTATTTCTATAGAAAATGTTGTCAAAATTTTATTTCTACACGGTTGAAAAAGACTGTTTTTCATATGTTTGGCTATAAACATTATATGTTTGGAACACAAATTTTTAAACACAATATTTTTGAGTGCAAGCATATAATGTTCATAAACTAGCATAAAATGTTTGGGACATATATGTTAATATGTTAGAACATATTATGTTTGGGACATAAAATGTTTGTAAATATAATATGCTTGGATGCAAACATATATTAATTTAGAAATAGCCTATAAACATATATGTGTTTAGTAGCTTGGAGCGCTATTTAACAGGCAGCGATATTGAATTAAGTTGGTGGTTGTTGCTTGTTATTACAAAATTAACATTTTATTTTTCCCTGGGCAATTGATCAGCTACTTTTTTGATCCTTACAAACTGTGTGGTCCGCTGTTCGAATCCCCGTCCGGCAAAAGGTAAAATTAAAATAAAAAAAATCATACAATTGAATAATTTCTTCTACAATGTTTGTATTATAGAAAAAGGTGCTAAGAACTAAAAAATCTCGTGGAAGTGAGAAAGATGTGGGGGAATATACAATTGGGCAGAAACAAAATTTTGAGCATTCAGGTTGAAAACCTATGTTGTTAGCACCTATATTACCTGTTTATTTTCATAATTCATTATGATTGTAAATATATAAATAAATAAATAAAAGTTTGAGCACAATATTGTTTGGGAGAATTTTTTTAAGCATATAATATTTTTGGATGCAAAATGCTTCCAAACATATTATATGGTCACATAATAACATATTGTTTTTTGGAAAACAACATTATTGAATTTGGATGCAAAAATACAAAATGTTTGGAACTTAGACTACCCAATCATATATTGTTTAGACCAATATGCTTTCAAACATATTATATATTGGTAGAGATCAAACATATAAATGTTTGGGCAATACCCAAAAATGTATATGCTTGAAGCAAAATATGTTTGGGAGTATATGTTACAGAACCGATTTTTTGTGAGGGTGTATAGAAAATGTTGTCAGAATTGTATTTCTATAGAAAATGTCAAAATTTTATTTTTATAGAAACTTTTGTCAAAATTATATTTCTATAATAAATTTTGTTAAAATTTTAATTCTATAGAAAATTTGGTCAACATTTTGTTTCTATAGAAAATTTTGTCAAAATTTTATTTCTATAGAACATTTTATTAAAATTTTATTGCTATAGAATATTTGTGAAGTACCTTTTAGTTGGAATATTTTGCAAAATCTACCAAAACAGCAAGAATTCTACCAATCTACCAAAGAGTAAAAAATCATTTGTGGTAGAACTCTAAATTAAAATTAGAATTACCCGTGTGAAAATTGGCGGATCTAATTAGATATGATTAGATCTCAAAATTGGCCACTTTAGGTCTAAGCAGATTCACCTTGATATAATTATATATAATTATATATAAATTCACATATGACGAGATCTAACTTTAGATTCAACTATATACAGGGATAGATATAATCATATCTAATACATTAGATCTAGGCCAATATTGAGATCTGATCAGATCTAATTCCATAGTAATTAGATATGATTAGATCTTACCATTTTTCGGATCTACTCACATCTAATTGTATCAAATTAGATCTCGGATATAAATAAAATTAATATTAAATTTAAAATAAAAAATAAAATTAAAAAAAAATAAATTTAAAATTAAAATAAAATTAGAATTAAAATTAAAATTAAAACTTAAACTGAATTAAAATTTAAATTAAATTTTTGAAATTAAAATTAAAACAATTAAAATTGTATTTGCTTTGTTATATAATTGTTATAATCTCTTCTGTGTATGAAGCATATTTAACTAAAAATTAATTGGATCAATTACTGTCGTGACTGAAGACAAACAATATTTATTTGTGGGTGTGGAAGATAATGGTATCAATGAATCAGTATCATTTAGATCAGTATCATTTTTTGATTGGAGTCGGAGGTTCATTTTATTATTATTTTCGTGATTGAAGAAATTTCATTTAAAACTAAACTAAAATAATAAATTTTAATTTTATCGTATATGACGATTTAATTTAAATATAAATTAAGTTAAGTAATGTGATATATGACAAAAAAATTTTCGGTATGCGGCATGATATTCTGGAAATACTCAAAAGTGTCATAACATTTTTTATGTTTTTAAAATTCCTTTTCCAATTTTAGAATTTTATAAAAAGAAAAAATTCCTTTGAAATAACTTTCGCCTAACAATTAAGCTTCTAAAATTTACTCACTTCTTTGTTTTCTTGTGCACAACACAAAATTCAACAACAATCCTTAATCACACCCTTAAAACTTTCTATGAATATTTTACTCACTACACAGTTCAAAGTTTTCTCTAAACTTTAATGGACAAAAGTATTGCAGAAGTTAAAGTTGTGTGTTTCACACAAATTCGAACTAGTTTACCAACTTCGTTTACTTCGTTATCTTCACTACTGTGGTAGATGTAGTAGATGCTGTTTGTAGTTCAACCATTATTAGAATACAAGAGGATATTGCTTTCGTTTCACATCACCATTCATATATCCTGAATGTGGCCATCTCCCCACCCCCTCCTTGCAACGCTACAATACCATACGTAAATTCCATGATGTTATAGAAATTTAGCTATACATTCAGAAGGCTTTCTCTCCTACATGTACATATATATGTGTGTCAAGGGGTAAGAGGTGACAAGGGAGGGGTTGGGGAGTACAGCAGAAAGGAATTGGAATATAAATGGTAAAGATTTCACTTACATTTCTTTTACAGTTTCCACACGGCAACAGGGAAAGCTACCAAGTGTATGGGGAGATCATGTGAAATATAAAGGCATTGGTTATAGGGAAAAGTACTAGTGTGAGGGATTTGGGGGGGGCTCATATATTTGAAGGCCTATTTACGAAAAAATTTTTTATAGAAATAAAATTTTTGACAAAAGTGTCTGTAAAAAAAAATTTTGACAAAATTTTCTATAGAAATAAAATTGAGGACAAATATTTTTATAGATATAAAATATTGAAAAAAAAAATCTATTTCTATAGGACAAATATTTTTATAGATATAAAATTTTGAAAAAAAATTTTCTATAGAAATAAAATTTTGAAAAAATTTTCTATAGAAATAATATTTTGACAAAATTTTCTATAGAAATAATATTTTAACAAAATTTTCTACAGAAGTAAAATTTTCTAAGAAATGCAAATTTGAAAAATTTTCTATAGAAATAAATTTTTTACAAAATGTTCTATAGAAATACAAATTTTCAAAAATTTTCTATAGAAATAAAATTGTTAAGAATTATTTTTCATAGTTTCGGCTATAGGTCGAAAAACATAGACATGATGTTTTTCTTTTATTTTTATTTCCAATATTTCGGTTGACTTCGTCAAAATCGTTTACAAGGATTTGTTCTGGTGTGCACAGCTTCACACTCTGTTTTACACTTTTGACAAAATTTTCTATAGAATTTAAATTTTGACTAAATTTTCTATAGATATAAAATTTTTACCAAATTTTCTATAGAAATAAAATTTCGACAAAATTTTCTATACATTTACTTTTCCATAGGGAAAAAGTACGATTGTGAGGGATTTAAAAATTTTCAAAATTGTCTAAAGAAATAAAATTTTGACAACATTTTCTATAGAAATAAAATTTTGACAAAATTTTCTATAGAAATAAAATTTTTACAAAATTTTCTATAGAAATAAAATTGAGTACAAAATTTTTATTGAAATAAAATTTTGAATAAATTTTCTATAGAAATAAAATATTGACAACATTCTCTATAGAAATAAAGTTTTGACAAATTTTTCTATAGAAATAACATTTTGACAAAATTTTCTATGGAAATAAAATTTTGACAAAATTTTCTTTAGAAAAAAAGTTTTGACAAAATTTTCTATAAAAATAACATTTTGACAAAAATTTTCTATAGAAATAACATTTTGACAAAATTTTCTATAGAAATAACATTTTGACAAAATTTTCTATAGAAATAAAATTTTGAGAAAACTTTCTATAGAAATAAAATTTGACAAAATTTTCTAAGAAATGAAAATTTGAAAAATTTTTTATAGATATAAAATGTTACAAAATGTTATATAGAAATACAATTTTTCAAAAATTTTCTATAGAAATAAAATTTTGACAAAATTTTCTATAGAATTTAAATTTTGACCAAATTTTCTATAGAAATAAAATTTCGACAAAATTTTTTATACATTTACTTTTCCATAGGGAAGAGTACTAGTGTAAGGGATTTAAAAATTTTCAAAAATTTTGACAACATTTTCTATAGAAATAAAATTTTGACAACATTTTCTATAGAAATAAAATTTTGACAACATTTTCTATAGAAATAAAATTTTGACAACATTTTCTATAGAAATAAAATTTTGACAAAATTTTCTATAGAAATAAAATTTTTACAAAATTTTCTATAAAAATAAAATTGAGGACAACATTTTTTATTGAAATAAAATTTTGAATAAATTTTCTATAGAAATAAAATTTTGACAAAATTCTCTATAGAAATAAAGTTTTGACGAAATTTTCTTTAGAACAAAAGTTTTGACAAAATTTTCTATAAAAATAAAATTTCGACAAAATTTTCTATAGAAATAACATTTTGACAAAATTTTCAATAGAATTAAAATGTTGACAACATGTTCTATAGAAATAAAGTTTTGACAAAAATTTCTATAGAAATTTAAATTTTGATAAAATTTTCTATAGTAATAAAATTTTTACAACATTTTCTATAGACATAGACATTTTGATAAAATTTCCTATAGAAATAAAAATGTTGATAAAATTTTCTATAGAAATAAAAATTTGACAAAATTTTCTATAGAAATATAAACTTTGATAAAATTACCTATAGAAATAAAATGTTAACAAAATTTTCTATAGAAATAAAATTTTGAGAAAATTTTCTATAATAATAAAATTTTGACAAAATTTTCTATAGAAATAAAAATTTGACAAAATTTTCTATAGAAATAGAAATTTTGATAAAATTTTCGATAGACATAAAAATTTGACAAAATTTTCTATAGAAATAAAATTTTGAGAAAATTTTCTATAGAAATAGAAACTTTGAGAAAATTAGCTATAGAAATAAAATGTTAACAAAATTTTCTATAGAAAAAAAATTTTGAGAAAATTTTCTATAGAGATAAAATTAAAAAAAAAATCTATAGAAAAAAAGTTTTGACAAAATTTTCTATAGAAAAAAGTTTTGACAAAATTTTCTATAGAAATGAAATTTTGACAATTTTTTTTTCTAGAAATAGAAACTTTGGTAAAATTACCTTTAGAAATGAAATTTTAACAAAATTTTCTATAGAAACAAAACTTTTGAGAAATTTTTCTATAGTAATAATATTTTGACAAAATTTTCTTTAGAAATAAAGTTTTGACAAAATTTTCTATAGAAATAGAAACTTTTCTAAAATTACCTATAGAAATAAAATTTTGAGAAAATTTTCTATGGAAATAAAATTTTGAAAAAAAATTTCTATCAAATAAAATTTTGACAAAATTCTCTATAGAAATAAAGTTTTGACAAAATTTTTCATAGAAAAAAAGTTTTGACAAATTTTTCTATAGAAATAAAATTTTGACAACATTTTTTTATAGAAATAACATTTTGACAATTTTTTTTTATAGAAATAACATTTTGACAAAATTTTCTATAGATATAAAATGATGACAAAATTTTCTATAGAAATAAAATGTTACCAACATTTTCTAGAGAATTATAATTTTGACAAAAATTTTGTATAGAAATAAAATGTTGACAAAATTTTTCTATAGAAATAACATTTTGACAAAATTTTCCATTTTCTATAGAAATAAAATTTTGACTACTCCTGGTAATAGGAGTAGTTTTAAAATTTCTTAGTTTTAAAAATACTTGCTAATTTTCCTTTCTATTTTTTTACTCTAAAGGCCCTTTGCAATATTTGGCTAAGCATTCGCTTTTCCTTGTGCTTGGTTTGGTATTAAATTAAGCCGCAGTTTGCAGAGGCATTGTCAGAGTCGACGTTAATGCCAGCAGAACAAAAGGGTTTCCCCAAACGTTGGGGAGACCACAACAGTAAAATGAAAGCAATAACAAAAACAACAACAACATCAACGACCATCTCAACAAGGACAATCTCTACTCAGTGCGGCACAATAAACATAAATAAATGCGAAAAGTTTACGACTTTTCCCTGTATTTGTTAAATACACACACACACATCAACTCACAAATATTCTCCCATATCTCATACACAAGCCTTAATACTCTTAAAAACACACCCACAACAACAACAACAGACACAATATAAGAATAAAGGTTACACTTGATGTACTCATCTCATGATGGCTTAAGGGTGAGACAGAGATGGTGGGGGAGAGGAAGAAAGTAGGATGGATAGAAAATCAACATAGTTGGGGGAATACCCTTAGTGATGGGCAGGTGTGTAATGGAGGGGCGAGCGAGAGAGAAATACAGCAAGAGAAAACAATCTAGGTATATATCTGAGTAAATGTGTATATGTGTGTGATGAAATCCCCAAACAAGGCAACAGTAAAAGTAGCAGCAATAAATGTTGGACTGTTAAGGGGGAGCGGGGTGCAAAGAAATGTTTGCAACATTTGTTGGGCTTGACAGCACCATCATATTTACGATAAGAATGTCTTTCCCTCTGTCCGTCCATCACTACGTGTCTGGCCATCCCTGGGTGGGGATATTCTACTGAGAGTATCCAAGGGTATTTTTAAAGCTTTGGTGGAGAAAAAGTTTTAACTTGATTGCAAATAAATTGAAGATGAACAGGAAATTTCTTGCTTTCATCTGTTTTTATTTTCCTCTGGTTAGGTTAGATTCGGGGGTCGGTGATGAGAACTTTCAACATCCCTGCAGGGCCATTTGCCCCAGCGTATGAATGTTTACTATGGACTATGGGGCTAATGGTAAAATTCTCCTCCTACCATCTCAGTTCAGTAATTTCACAAAAGTCATGGAGATGTTTTTATTTCTAGGTCCTGGAAAAGTAAATGGGTCTACGGATATAAAATAAACGATAAATAACGATCATAAAAGATGTAGCTTGCCGTAAAAATACATCGAGACACCATTACCACACCAAGAGTCAGTTAGAAGAATCTAAAGTAAATGGATCTTTTCTTTTCACCAGTCAAAGGACACTTAAATTCTATAATCTGTTGAAGGGGAAGGGGAGTGGAAGACGTAAGGAAAAGAGCAAATACCTATACTAACGTCCCACATGACATATACCATTATAATGGTTTTGTGTTTGTCATTGTTGTATTATTATTATGTTGGAGTGCGGTGTGAGTGCGGAAGGATATATACCATGGAATACCTTAGGGAAGAAGAAGGGGTAAATTTAAATTTGCATTGAATTTTACGCAACCCATAAATTATTTCAAAATCCTGAAAAAAGTGGGGGAGAGGAAGAAATATTGTAATTTGCTCCGAACTAATGAAATCACTCCAGAAAAACTGGAGGCGGTGAGAAACGGAGTAGTGATTGTATTAGTGAAGGTCGAATTTTCAATTTTTTTCAAAATTTGATAAATTGCCGATTTTTCAACGGTTGATTTTAGACAAAAATCTATCGTTTATTTAATTTCATTTCTATAGGATTTATTTTGTCAAAATTTTATTTCTATAAGACAGTTTTAAAAATTTCATTTCTATATACAATTTTGTCAAAATTGCTTTGCTATAGAGAAGTTTGTCAAAATTTCTTTGCTATAGAAAATTTTTTACAAATTTCTTTTCTATAGGTGATTTTGTCAAAATTTTGTCAAAATGTCTTTTTCTATAGGATTTTTTTTTTGGAAATTTCTTTTCTATAGGAAATTTTGTCAAACTTTCTTTCCTACAGGAAATTTTGTCAAAGTTCCGTTGTTATAGAAATTTTGGTTAAAACTTCATTTGCTAAAGCAAGTTTTGTCATAAAAATTGCCAAATTTGTTTTGCCATAGGAAATTTTGTCAAAATGTCTTTGCTATAGGGAATTTTTTCAAAATTTCATTGGTTTAAAAAATGTTGTTCAAATTTCTTTGCTGTAGGAAATTTCGTCAAAGTTTCTTTGCTATAGATAATTTTATCAAAATTTCTTTGCTATAGAAAATTTGACCAAAATTTCCTTCCTTTAGGAAATTTTGTTTAAATTTATGTGCTATAGGAAATGTTGTACATATTTTAGTTTTCTAGAAAATTTTGTCAAATTTTCTTTGCGAAAGAAATTTTATCAATATTTCTATTCTTTAAAACTTTTGTTAACATTTCATTACAATAAAAACTTTTTAAAAATTTTTTCTTGCTATAGGCAATTTTGTCAAAAGTTCTTTACTATAAGAAATGTTTCCAAAATTTTGTAATAATTCGTCATAATTATTTCGCTATTGTCAAATTGGTTTTGCCATCGAAAATTTTGTCAAAATCTCTTTGCTATAGGGAATTTTGTCCAAATTTCATTGGTTTAAAAAATTTTGTTAAAATTTCATTGCTGTAGGAAATTTTGTCAAAATTTCTTTGCTATAGAAAATTTTGTCAAAATTTTCTTCCTTTAGGAAATTTTGTTTAAATTTATGTGCTATAGGAAATTTTGTACAAATTTTATTTTTCTAGAAAATTTTGTCAAATTTTCTTTGGGAAGGAAATTTTATCAATATTTCTTTTCATTCGTTTTGTTTGTTCTTTTCTTTAAAAATTTTGTCAAAATTTCCAAAATTTTTTAACATTTTTTTTGCTATAGGCAATTTTGTCAAAAGTTCTTTACTATAAGAAATGTTGCCAAAATTTCTAATAATTTTTCATAATTATTTCGCTACAGGAAATGTTGTCAAATTTGTTTTGCCATAGAAAATTTTGTCAAAATGTCTTTGCTTTAGGAAATTTTGTCAAAATTTCATTGGTTTAAAAAATTTTGTTGCTATAGGAACTGTTTTCAAAATTTCTTTGCTGTAGGAAATTTCTTTGCTATAGATAATTTTACCAAAATTTCTTTGCTATAGAAAATTTTGTCAAAATTTCCTTCCTTTAGGAAATTTTGTTTAAATTTATGTGCTATAGGAAATTTTGTACAAATTTTATTTTTCTAGAAAATTTTGTCTAATTTTTTTTTTGCGAAGGAAATTTTATCAATATTTCTTTTCTTTAAAAATTTTGTCAAAATTTCCAAAATTTGTTAAAATTTTTTTTACTATAGGCAATTTTGTCAAAAGTTCTTAACTATAAGAAATGTTGCCAAAATTTCTAATAATTTGTCATAATTATTTCGCTACAGGAAATGTTGTCAAATTTGTTTTGCCATAGAAAATTTTGTCAAAATGTCTTTGCTTTAGGAAATTTTGTCAAAATTTCATTGGTTTAAAAAATTTTGTTGCTATAGGAATTGTTTTCAAAATTTCTTTGCTGTAGGAAATTTCATAAAAATTTCTTTGTTATAAATAATTTTATCAAATTTCTTTGCTATAGAAAGTTTTGTCAAAATTTCCTTCCTTTAGGAGATTTTGTTTAAATTTATGTGCTATAGGAAATTTTGTACAAATTTTATTTTTCTAGAAAATTTTGTCAAATTTTCTTTGCGAACGGAATTTTATCAATATTTCTTTTCTTTAAAAATTTTGTTAAAATTTCTTTACGCTAAAAATTTTTTTAATTTTTTTTTGCTATAGGGAATTTTGTCAAAATTTCATTGGTTTAAAAAATTTTGTTAAAATTTCTTTGCATAGGAATTGTTTTCAAAATTTCTTTGCTATAGAAAATTTTGTCAAAATTTCCTTCCTTTAGGAAATTTTGTTTAAATTTATGTGCTATAGGAAATTTTGTACAAATTTTATTATTCTAGAAAATTTTGTCAAATTTTCTTTGCGAAGGAAATTTTATCAATATTTCTTTTCATATTTCATGTTAGCCTGATACCGAAACAGACAATTAACGTCCAAATGCATTATATCTAATTTTACAATTATTAATCGAGCTTTATGGACAGATTTAGATTAAGGAACATGATTAATAGAGTCATTGAAAAGAAAACGCCAGATACAAATCTATACACGCCTGTACTGTACATGTTTCGATTCGGGCGAATGAATCTTTCCACAGCCTTTAGTATAGATCTGGCTGGGAGAGATAACTCAATTTTGGGTCCTTTATGCTAACTCCTTATGGAGAAAACATTTGGGAATTTTTCTCTTACAAATTGAATCATCCTTAATCTAAATCTGTCCATAAAGCTCGATTAATAATTGAAAAAAAAATTTAATATTTCTTTTCTTTACAAATTTTGTTAAATTTTTTTTACACTAAAAATTTTTTAAACTTTTTTTTGCTATAGAGAATTTTGTCAAAATTTCATTGGTTTAAAAATTTTTGTTAAAATTTCTTTGCTATAGGAATTGTTTTCAAAATTTCTTTGGTATAGAAAATTTTGTTTAAATTTATGTGCTATAGGAAATTTTGTTCAAATTTTATTTGTCTAGAAAATTTTGTCAAATTTCTTTGGGAAGGAAATTTTATCAATATTTCTTTTCTTTAAAAATTTTGTCAAAATTTCCTTGCTATAGAAAATTTGGTTAAAATTTCTTTGCCACAATAAAATTTGTTTTAAATTTTTTGCTATGGGCAATTTTGTCTAAAGTTCTTTACTATAAGAAATGTTGCCAAAATTTCTATATTATAGGAAATTCTATCAAAATTTCTTTACTATAGAAAATGTTAACAAAATTTATTTGCTATAGAAAAATGTATCAAAATGTATTTGCTATAGGAAATTTAGTCAAAAGTCCTTTGCTATAGGAAATTTTGGTAAAATTTCAAAATGACTTTCTATAGAAAATTGTGTAAAAACTTCATTGTTATAGGGAATTTTCTCAAAGTTTCTTCGCTATAGGAAATTTTATATAGGAATTTTTTCAAAGATGCTTTTCTGTAGGAAATTTTCTAAAAATTTCATTGTTATAGAAAATTTTCTAAAAATTTCATTGTTATAGAACATTTTCTAAAAATTTCATTGTTATAGAAAATTTTCTAAAAATTTCTTTGTCATTGGAAATTTTGTCGAAATTTCTTTGCTGTAAGATTTTTTGTCACAATTTCTTTGATATAGGAAATTTTGTCAAAATTTCACCTCTACAGGGAATTTTGTCCAATTTTGTTTGCCCTAGGAAATTTTGTCAATATTTTTTTATTATGGGATATTTTGTCTAAATTTCTTTATCATAGGAAATCCTGTCAATATCTCTTTCTTATAGGAAATTTTGTCAAAATGTCATAGCTATAAAAAATTTTGTCAACATTTCTTGGCAATAGGAATTCTTTTTTAAACTTCATTGTTATAGGGAATTTTCTCAAAATTTAGGAAATTTTATATAGGAATTTTTTCAAAGATGCTATTCTGTAGGAAATTTTCTAAAAATTTCATTGTTATATAAATTTTCTAAAAATTTCATTGTTATAGAAAATTTTCTAAAAATTTCTTTGTCATTGGAAATTTTGTCAAAATTTCTTTGCTATAGAAAAAAATTCTTTGCTGTAAGATTTTTCGTCACAATTTCTTTGATATAGGAAATTTTGTCATAATTTCACCGCTATAGGGAATTTTGTCCAATTTTGTTTGCCCTAGGAAATTTTGTCAATATTTTTTTATTATGGGATATTTTGTCTAAATTTCTTTATCATATGAATATGTCAATATTTCTTTCTTTTAGGAAATTTTGTCAAAATGTCATAGCTATAAAAAATTTTGTCAACATTTCTTGGCAATAGGAATTCTTTTTTAAACTTCATTGTTATAGGGAATTTTCTCAAAATTTCTTCGCTATAGGAAATTTTATATAGGAATTTTGTCAAAGATGCTATTCTGTAGGAAATTTTAAAAAAATTTCTTTGTTATAGAAAATTTTCTAAAAATTTCTTTGTTATAGAAAATTTTCTAAAAATTTCTTTGTCATTGGAAGATTTGTTAAAATTTCTTTGTCATTGGAAATTTTGTCGAAATTTCTTTGTCATTGGAAATTTTGTCAAAATTTCTTTACTATAGAAAAAAATTCTTTGCTGTAAGATTTTTTTTTGTTACAATTTCTTTGATATAGGAAATTTTGCCGCTACAGGGAATTTTGTCCAATTTTGTTTGCCATAGGAAATCTTGTCAATTTTTTTTTATTATAGGATATTTTGTCAAAATTTCTTTACCATAGGAAATCCTGTCAATATTTCTTTCTTGTAGGAAATTTTGTCAAAATGTCATAGCTATAAAACATTTTGTCAACATTTCTTGGCAATAGGAATTCCTTTCAAACTTCATTGTTATAGGAAATTTTCTCAAAATTTCTTCGCTATAGGAATTTGGTCAAAGGAGCTTTTCTGTAGGAAATTTTGAAAAAATTTCTTTGTCATTGGAAATTTCGTCAAAATTTCTTTGCCATAGGAAATCTTGTCACAATTTCTTTCTTGTAGGAAATTTTGCCAAATTTCTTTGCTATAGAGAATTTGTCAAAATTTCTTTGCTATAGAGAATTTGTCAAAATTTCATAGCTATAAAAAAATTTTGTCAACATATCTTTGATATAGGAAATTTTTTCGAAACTTCTTTGCTACAGGAAATGTTGTAAAATTTTTTTTTGCCATAGAAAACTTTTTCACATTTTCGTTACTATAGGAAACTTTTTAAGAAAAATTATTTTTGTTGAAAATATGCCAACATTGATTTGAATAACAAAAAGACGTATTTTAGCGACTCTGAGGAATTTGTAAATTAAGACACTCCCCAAAGAGAAATCCTATCACAAAGTTCAAATTAATTGCACACCCTTAGCTTATTTAAAAATAAATTTTATTTGACTTCTTTTATTAATTAAAAATTAATTAAAATGTTATATAAAAGCGTTATGAATATCAATATTGCCTTAGCTTCCCACTATCCACATGGCATATTGATTACATTCACTAAAAACTTTGTGGTACCAAATAATCACAAGGCACGTGTATAAATCCAACACCAGTTTCATTTTATTTTTCGAAATCCTAAGAAAATAGTAGTAGACATTAATTTAATGTAACCTACCGTAATCAGACGACTTATATTTCTCCATTAGCCATGAAACAAAAATCCACCCACCAATAGCTTTAGTAGCTTCTCCAACTCCTACCGACCGTCGCATAAAGCACGTCTATAAAAACTTGAAAAATAATGCCATGGAAAATAAAAGAACAACAGAAGATTTCCTTCGTTATAACAAAACCAAAACCCTCAAAACAGCGATCAAACACAAAAAAAGAGGAAACGGAAAGGTGTTTGCACAGTAAGCAAGAGAAAAACCAAGAACAACAGAACAAATTTATTGCGTTGACTATGGCTCACCTTAAGCGAACTGTTCTGTTACCTCGCATACCATCATTGGCGTCATCGTCACCCATCATTTGTGTGTGTGTTTGCTGTTACACGTGTGATACACCAACACAGTTGTGTGATTATGGAATTCACCATTCTCTTGTTACTTGTGTTGAACTCCTACACAATATAGGTGGTGGGTGAAAATCCTAGACATACATTTCCCACAAAGCCACTTACACAAACTCACACGTACTCGTGCAGAATAATTCAATGGAAATTCATGACGTAGAGCAATAATGTTTATAAATAACATTGCCAACAAATGTAGACAATGACACACGTCGCCTATTAGGTGTGTGTGTGAAATAGCGGCAGTTTGGGCTTGGTTGAGTCAACATTGGAATAGAGGTACTCTATATAATTGCGTTTTTATTGCTCCGTGGGCTATGGAGGACCAACAGAATTTCCTCAGGTTTGTCAAAATTGTATTTCAATAGATTTTTTTTTCAAAATTATATTCCACTAGAAAATCTTTTCAAAAGTTTTATTTCGACAGAAAATTTTATCAAAACTATACTCCAATAGAAAATCTTTTCAAAATTTTGTTTCAATAGAAAATTTTGTTAAAAATTTAGTTTTATAGAATTTTTTTGCAAAACTTCTATTTCTATAGAAAATTTCATCAAAATTGTATTTCTATCGACAATTTTATCAAAATTTTATTTCTATAGGAAATTTTGTCAAAATTGTATTTCTACACTCAAAAAAGTTTACTTGGATTAAGGATTTTGGTATTGATTCCAAGCCAACGATGCGGCTTCTTTAAAATAAAGACATTTTTTTAGCGACTTATCTGGCCTTAAATCTAGGATCAATATATTAAAAATAGGATTCAGATCTCATGTATTGAATTTTAATTTTCTTTTCGCGGTATATTAATAAAGCTATTCACGTACAAAAAATGCCAGTTTAAAAATCCAAATTATAGCGGATACCTCAAAGTAAAAATGTTTTCTTAATTCAAAAAAAAAAAACTTTAAAGCAAAGATGCTAAAATAAGTCTTAGCCTATATTTGAAGCTTTTTTATCTTAATCTAAAGATTCAATATTTCAGTTAATTTAAGGACGATTTCTTTAAATCAAAAATGTGTTTCTTTTTTTGAAGGAAAATTTTCTTTAATTCAAGGATATGCGACTTTAACGGAGGGACCCAAATTTACAAAATTTGTGTCCTAAATTTAATGAAAAAATTTTTGAAGTAAAGATTATAAACTTTATTTTAATTAAAATGTCATTATTTTAAAGAAAATTGTCGTTATAATTTTGTAAATTGCGCATTCTAAAATTTTGGTTGCAAAATCTTAAATATCACGTAAATTTTGTCAAAATTTTATTTCTATACAAATTTTTGTCAACATTTTATTTCTATACAATTTTTGTCAAAATTTTATTTCTGTAGAGAATTTTGTTAAAATTTTATTTCTATAGAAAATTTTGTCAACATTTTAATTCTATAGGAAATTTTGTCAAAATTTTATTTCTATACAAAATTTTGTGAAAATTTTATTTCTATACAAAATTTTGTCAAAATTTTATTTCTATAGAAAATTTTGTTAAAATTTAAATTCTATAGAACATTTTGTCAAATTTTTTTTTTTTTATAGAAATTGTTCTTAAAATTTTATTTCTATAGAAATTTTTATTTAATTAATTTTATAGAATTTTTTTCCAAACTTTTATTTCTATATAATTTTTTTTATTTATTTATTTATTTATATATTTACAATCATAATGAATTATGAAAATAAACAGGTAATATAGGTGCTAACAACATAGGTGTTCTACCTGCATATAATTTTGTTAACATTTAATTCTATAGAAAATTTTATTTCTGCAGAAAAATTTGTCAAAATTGTATTTCTATAGAAAATTTTTTAAAAATTTTATTTCTATAGAAAATTTTGTTCTTTTTAGCAAACTTTTATTTCTATAGAAAATTTGGACAAAATTTTAAGTCCATTGAAATTTTTCAAAAGCATTATTTCTATAGAAAATTTGTAAAATTTTACTTCTATAGGATTTTTTTCAAAATTTTATTTCTATAGAAAATTTGGACAAAATTTTACTTGTATAAAAGATTTTGTCAAAATTTTATTTCTATAGAAAATTTTGTCAAAATTTTGTATTTCTAAAAAAATTTATTTCTATAGAATCTATAGATATTGTTCTTAAAATTTTATTTCTACAGAAATTTTTATTTAATTAATTAATTTTATAGAATTTTTTCCAAACTTTTATTTCTATATAATTTTGTTAACATTTTAGTTCTATAGAAAATTTTATTTCTGTAGAAAAATTTGTCAATATTGTATTTCTATAAAAATTTTTGAAAAATTTTATTTCTATAGAAAATTTTGTCAAAATTTTATTTCTATAGAAAATTTTGTTTTTTTGTAGCAAACTTTTATTTCTATAGAAAATGTTGTGAAAAATTAAAGTCTATTGAAAATTTTCAAAAGCATTATTTCTATAGAAAATTTGTAAAATTTTACTTCTATAGGATTTTTTTTTCAAAATTTTATTTCTATAGAAAATTTGGACAAAATTTTACTTGTATAGAAGATTTTGTCAAAATTTTATTTCTATAGAAAATTTTGTCAAAATTTTATTTCTATAGAAAATTATGTCAAAATTTTATTTCTATAAAAATATTTGCAAAAATTTTATTATTATAGAAAATTTTAATACTATAGACATTTTTTGCAAAATTTTATTCCTATAGACAATTTTTGCAAAATGCTATTCTCATAGAAAATTTTTGTTAAAATTTTATTCCTATAGAAAATTTTGTCAAAATTTTATTTCTATTGATAATTTTGTCAAAATTTTATTTCTATAGAAAATTTTGTCAAAATTTTATTTCTATAGAAAATTTTGTCAAAATTTTATTTCTATAGAAAATTTTGTCAAAATTTTATTTCTATAAAAATTTTTGCAAAAATTTTATTATAATAGAAAATTTTAATACTATAGACATTTTGTGCAAAATTTTATTCCTATAGAAATTTTTTGCAAAATGCTATTCTTATAGAAAATTTTTGTTAAAATTTTATTTCTATTGAAAATTTTGTCAAAATTTTATTTCTATTGAAAATTTTGTCATAACTTTATTTCTATAGAAAATTTTGTCAAAATTTTATTTCTATACAAATTTTTGTCAAAATTTTATTTTTATAGAACATTGTGTCACAATTTTATTTCTATAGAAAATTTTGTCAAAATTTTATTTCTATAGAAAATTTTGTCAAAATTTTATTTCTATAGGAAATTTTGTCAAAATTTTATTTCTATAGAAAATTTTGTCAAAATTTTATTTCTATAGAAAATTTTGTCAGAATTTTATTTCTATAGAAAATTTTGTCAAAATGTTATTTCAATACAAAATTTTGTCAAAACTTTATTTCTATACAAAATTTTGTCAAAACGACACAAACGAAGCTTACTGTGCGGTGACTTGCAGAACGAACAGCATCACACGAACTCACGTTAGTTATTTTCAATATATTATATCTAAAATAATATTGTGATTTGTGAACATTAAAAGTAATTTAATTTTTGTATTTTATGTAGATACAAAATCCCAGAAGATGGTTAGTGGATCTAACCGAAATATTGGAAATAAATATTAAAACAAATTAATAATCGATTGTTTCTATGACCTCAAGCCGAACAAAATTAATAATCAGAAAATTTTATTTCTATACAAAATATTGTCAAAATTTTATTTCTATACAAAATTTTGTCAAAATTTTATTCTATAGTAATTGTTCTTAAAGTCTTATTTCGTTAGAAATTTTTCTCGAAATTCTATTTCAATAGGAAATTTTATTTCTATAGAAAATTTTGTCAAAATTTTACTTCTTTAGAAATTTTTCTCAAAATTTTATTTATACAGAAAATTTTGTCAAAATTTTATTTCTACAGAAAATTTTGTCAAAATTGTATTTCTATAGAAATCTTTTGAAAAATTTTATTTCTGTAAAAAATTTTTATTTCTAAAGAAAATTTTGTGAAAATTTTAAGTCTATGGAAAATTTTCAAAAACATTATTTCTATAGAAAATTTTTACAATTTTGTTTCTATAGAATTTTTTGCCAAAATTGTATTATTATAGAAAATTTTAATACTATAGAAAATTTTTGCAAAATTTTATTCCTATAGAAAATTTTTCCAAAATGTTATTCTTATAGATTTTTTTTAATTTAATTTTATTTCTATAGAAGAATTTTGTCAAATCTTTATTTCTATAGAAAATTGCGTCAGAATTTCATTTCGTTACAGAATTCCTGGAAACTGTTAGATATCAGCTGTGAAATTATAAAATTACAATTCCCTATACATATTTTTAACAATTCATTATTGTGGGGCCCAACTTAAAACTATCTACCTTACCAAATAGCCACATTAGTTACGGCTAGGAATTAATAAATCTCACGAGTCCCAATGTATTTACATGTAAAGCTTTCACACACTCACATTTTTTCGCCTACCCCTTTATTCATCTGTACAAAGTGAAGTCTATTTAATGTACGAAAACAACACAAGGCGTATACATGGAATGGAAAGGGACAACAGTTTCAATGATGAGGAAAAAAATATGAAATATATGGAAAATATGGAAATTTACTTTATGATTCTACGATTATGCTGGGCTTTATTCTTTTTGCCCTTAGACTACAGTTTGTTGAGTTCCCCATAGACTCGATTTATTAATTTTGTTTCAGCTCGCCCTTCTTATCCGTTTTTCTTGTGGCACTTCTGGCTTCCATAAAGCTTTTATGAATTCCTGGCCAACATTTTATAGCATTTTTTGTTTTTGTCTCTCCGCAAGTAGGATATGTAAGGGTGAAAGGAGAGGGAAAATTACCATTTTTCTCGGGCTCCCATTTTTCACATTCAACAGCTGTAAGGCAAACGCCCTTGTGCCAGTTTTTTTTTTTACTTTTGCCCATGTTCCATACTGAGCTCATATATCTGTGTGTAAAAATATTTTTCGAAAAAAAAAACGGACAAATAACAGCATACAATTTTGCCGCTCTTTTTGGGGGAATATTTTTATCCGTAAAATAGCCCGTGTATCCATTGAATGGTGAGGATGATTTTTCGTCAAGGTCCTTTTTATGGGGGGTGGAATATTAATGAGCTAGTGCGACAAACAGACCCATTGGTTGTTTTGTGTGAGGCTTTATATGAAAGTTTGGAAGCTCACAATACCCCTCCGATATATTTGCTTATTAATTTTTGTTCATTGTATTCCACAGATGTGTATAGAGAGAATATATTTTTGTAGAAAAATTGACAAAAATTTAATTTCATAGAAAATTTTCACAATAGAAATTTTATAACAAATTTATTTTTATAGGAAAACTTCTCAAAATTTTATTTCTGTAGAAAATTTTGTCAAAATTTTTTTCTATAGAAAATTTTCAAAATTCTATTTCTATAGAAAATTTTGTCAAAATTTTATTTTCATAGAAAATTTTGTTAAAATTTTATTTCAATAGAAAATTTTGGAAAAATTATATTTATGTAGAAAATTTTCTCAAATTTTTTTTGTTTATTGTATTCCACAGATGTGTGTAGGGAGAATATATTTTTGTAGAAAAATTGACAAAAATATTATATTATAGGCAATTTTCTCAAATTTTATTCAATAGAAAATTTTATAAAAATTTTATTTTTATAGAATTTTTTTCTTCAAAATTTTATTTCTATAGAAAATTTTGTCGAAATTTTATTTCAAAAATTTTATTTTATAGGCAATTTTCTCAAATCTTATTTCAATAGAAAATTTTATAAAAATTTTATTTTTATAGAATTTTTTTTTCAAAATTTTATTTCTATAGAAAATTTTGTCGAAATTTTATTTCAATAGAAAATTTTGCCAAAATTTTATTTCTGCAATTTTTTTTCTGTAGAAATTTGGTTGTAAAATATTATTTCTATAGAAAATTTTTGCAAATTTAGTTTTATAGAAAATTTTGTCAAAATTTTATTTCTATAGAAAATTTTGTCAAAATTTTATATCCATAATTTTTGAAAATTTTCATTTATGTAGAAAATTTTCTCAAAATTTTGTTTTTACAGAATATAATCTCAAAATTTTGCTCCGATAGAAAATGTTGTAAAAATTGTATTTCTATACCAAATTTTCTTATAGATTTTTTTATAGATTTTTTTCTGCAAAATTTTTGCAAATTTAGTTTTATAAAAAATTATGTCAAAATTTTATTTCGTTAGAAAATCTTATCAAAATTTTAGTTCGAAAGAAAATTTTGTCAAGCATTTATTTCTTCAGAAAATTTTGTCGAAATTTTATTTCCCCAGAAAATTTTCTCAAATTTTTTTTTATTGTAAAGTTTTCAAAATTTTGTGAAAATTTCTCTACAAAATTTTCTCAAAACTTTATTTCTTTACACATTTTTCTCAAAAATTTATTTCGATACAAAATTGTGTGAAAATTTTAATAGCAAATTTTATTTCTAGAAGATTTTCTAAAAATTTTTCTATTGATTTTTATCAACATTTTATTTCTACAGAAAATTTTGTGAACATTTTATTTCTATTGAAAATTTTATCAAAAATTTATTTCAATAGAAAATTTTGTCAAAATTTTATTTCTATAGAAAATTTTGTAAAAATTTTATTACTATAGAAAATTTTGTCAAAATTTTATTTCTATAGAAAATTTTGTGAAATGTTTATTTCAATAGAAAATTTTTTCAAAATTATATTTCTATAGAAAATTTTGTCAAAATTTTATTTCTATAGAAAATTTTGTCAAAATGTTATTTCTATAGAAAATTTTGTCAACATTTTATTTCTATAGAAAATTTTGTTAAAATTTTATTTCTATAGAAAATTTTGCCAAGATTTTATTTCTACAGAAAATTTTGTCAAATTTTTATTTCTATAGAAAATTTTGTGAAATGTTTATTTCAATAGAAAATTTTTTCAAAATTTTATTTCTATAGAAAATTTTGTCAACATTTTATTTCTATAGAAAATTTTGTCAAAATTTTATTTCTATAGAAAATTGTGTCAAAATTTTATTTCTATAGAAATTGTGTCAAAATTTTGTATTTATATAGAAAATTTTATCAAAATTTTGTATTTATATAGAAAATTTTATCAAAATTTTATTTCTATAGAAAATTTTGTCAAAATTTTATTCTATAGAAAATTTTGTCAAAATTTTATTTCTATAGAAAATTTTGTCAAAATTTTATTTCTATAGAAAATTTTATCAAAATTTTATTTCTATAGAAAATTTTGTCAAAATTTCATTTCTATAGAAAATTTTGTCAAAATTTTATTTCCATATAAAATTTTGTCAAAGTTTTATTCTATAGAAAGTTTTGTCAAAATTTTATTTCTATAGAAAATTTTATCAAAATTTTATTTCGTTACAGAATTCCTGGAAACTGTTAGATATCAGCTGTGAAATTATAAAATTACAATTCCCTATACATATTTTTAACAATTCATTATTGTGGGGCACAACTTAAAACTATCTTCCTTACCAAATAGCCGCATTAGTTACGGCTAGGAATTAATAAATCTCACAAGTCCCAATGTATTTACATGTAAAGCTTTCACACTCTCACATCTCATATTTTGTGAAATGTTTATTTCAATAGACAATTTTTTCACAATTTTATTTCTATAGAAAATTTTGTCAAAATTTTATTTCTATAGAAAATTTTGTCAAAATTTTATTTCTATAGAAAATTTTGTCAAAATTTTATTTCTATAGAAAATTTTGTCAAAATTTTATTTCTATAGAAAATTTTGTCAACATTTTATTTCTATAGAAAATTTTGTAAAAAGTTTATTTCTATAGAAAATTTTGCCAAGATTTTATTTCTATAGAACATTTTGTCAAATTTTTATTTCTATAGAAAATTTTGTGAAATGTTTATTTCAATAGAAATTTTTTTCAAAATTTTATTTCTATAGAAAATTTTGTCAACATTTTATTTCTATAGAAAATTTTGTCAAAATTCTATTTCTATAGAAAATTTTGTCAAAATTTTATTTCTATAGAAAATTGTGTCAAAATTTTATTTCTATAGAAAATTTTATCAAAATTTTATTTCTATAGAAAATTTTATCAAAATTTTATTTCTATAGAAAATGTTTTCAAAATTTTATTTCTATAGAAAATTTTGTCAAATTTTTATTCTATAGAAAATTTTGTCAAAATTTTATTTCTATAGAAAATTTTGTCAAGGTTTTATTTCTATAGAAAATTTTGTCAAAATGTTATTTCTATAGAAAATTTTATCAAAATTTTATTTCTATAGAAAATTTTGTCAAAATTTCATTTCTATAGAAAATTTTGTCAAAATTTTATTTCTATATAAAATTTTGTCAAAATTTTATTCTATAGAAAATTTTGTGAAAATTTTATTTCTATAGAAAATTTTGTCAAAATTTTATTTCTATAGAAAATTTTATCAAAATTTTATTTCTATAGAAAATTTTATCAAAATTTTATTTCTATAGAAAATTTTGTCAAAATTTCATTTCTATAGAAAATTTAGTCAAAATTTTATTCTATAGAAAATTTTTTCAAAATTTTATTTCTATAGAAAATTTTGTCAAAATTTTATTTCTATATAAAATTTTATCAAAATATAGAAAAAACTTTCAAAATTTTATTTCTATAGAAAATGTCGTGAAAATTTTATTTCTATATTTTTTTCCAAATTTCAAATATATAGACAATTTTCTCAAAATTTTATTTTTATAGGAAATTTTATTTCTATAGAAAATTTTGTGCAAATTTTACTTCTATCGAAAATTTTGCAATATTTTATTTAATTTAATTTTATAGAAAATTTTTACAAATTTAGTTGTATAGAAAATTTAGCAACTTTTTTCTATAGAAAATTTTGTGAACATTTTATTTCTATCGAAACTTTTGCGAAAGCTTTGACAAAAATTTTCCTACATTATCTCTTTCCTATCCCAATTTAAATACGAATACGAGACGGACTTATAAAACAACTGCACATTACCAAGTTGGTGGTTTATTTGGTTGCATTTATTACTCTTTGTTTGGTTTATTTCATATGGTTGTGGTTGTTCCGTACTCTAAAGTCCCTCTTGATGGCTGTGTGTTTCATGAATTCAATAAAACCATGGTAGAATGACGTGTTGTCTACTTCACAAAAAAACTTTTGGCTCAAAGGTTCCATGCCGTATGGCCAGGCATTCTTTTCTTGCAACATTTTTGTTGTTGCTGGTTTTTTTGCTCGACCTGATACCGGTGTTGGATGATGACGGTATGGTCTGTATATCGGTCGTTTGTTGGCGGTGCTATTGACTAACATACTCACGCACACATACGTAGATATAATGCAAATATATGTATGCACAAAACGACAACATGATGATGATGATGACGACTGTCTATAAAGTTGCCCCCATTAAAGCACACATTGAGTAGTCAAGCCCAGAGTAGTCATCGCTATGTAGTTTGTTTTGGGTGCCTTTGCAATTCTGTGTGTGTCTGTATGCATGTGTATTCGTTTGTGGCTTTTAGGCCGTTGTTTTTGGGTTCATGGTATCCATAATATGAAAATCGAAACCGGTATGACGTGTTCATTCCCTCTGGGTGATATTGCTACAAATCCATTTGCCACTTTGTGTGTGTTTGCGTGTGTGAGTGTATTGGCAACTGCAAGTGAATGAGGCTTTGAAGAAAACACCGTTGGTACTTTGCTTTTGAGTTAAGTGCAGTAAATTGTTGCACAGTGAGATACAATTTTTCAAAAAATTTCTATAGAAATAAAATTTTTCAAAAATTTTTTTATAGAAATACAATTTGGCAACATTTTTTATATAAATAAAATTTTGCAAAATTTTTTTATAGAAATAAAATTTTGCAAAAATTTTCTATATAAATAAAATTTTGCAAACATTTTCTATAAAAATAAAATTTAGCAAAAATTTTCTATATAGATAAAATTTTGACAAAATTTTCTATAGAGATAAAATTTTTGAAAATTTTTGATAGAAATAAATTTTTGCGAAAATTATCTATAAAAATAAAATTTTGCAAAACTTTTCTATATATATCTAATAATAATAATAATTTTCTACAGAAATAATAATCTAATAATAATTTTCTACAGAAATAAAATTTTTCAAAAATTTTCAATAAAATTAAAATTTTGCAAAAATATTTGATAGAAATAAAATTTTGCAAAAACTTTCTATAGAGATAAAATTTATACAGAATTTTCTATTGAAATAAATTTTTGACAAAATTTTTTTATAGAAATAAAATTTTGACAAAATTTTCTATAGAAATAAAATTTTGACAAAATTTTCTATAGAAATAAAATTTTGTATAGAAATAAAGTTTTGCGAAAATTTTCTATAAAAATACAATTTTGCAAAACTTATGTAACTATAGAAATAAAATTTTGCAAAAATTTGCTATAGAAATAAAATTTTGTACAAATATTTTATAGAAATAAAATTTTACACAATATTTCTATAAAGATAAAATTTTGCAATTTTTTTATAGAAATACAATTTAGACTAAATTTTAACAAAAATTCTATAGAAATAAATTTTTGAGAAAATATTCTATAGAAAAAAAATGTTGACAAAATTGTCTACAGATATAAATTATATTAAATTTTTACAAAATTAAATTGTTGCAAAAATTTTCCATAGAAATAAAATTTTGCAAAGGCTTTCTTTAGAAATAAAATTTTAACAAAATTTTCTATAGAAATAAAATTTTGCAAACATTTCCTATAGAATAAAATTTGCAAAATTTTTTATAGAAATAAAATTTGCAAACATTTTTTATAGAAATAAAATTTTAACAAAATTTTCTATAGAAATAAATTTTTGCGAAAATTATCTATAAAAATAAAATTTTGCAAAACTTTTCTATATAGATATACAATTTTTTAATAATTTTCTATAGAAATAAAATTTTTCAAAAATTTTCAACAGAATTAAAATTTTGCAAATATATTTTATAGAAATAAAATTTTGCAAAAACTTTCTATAGAAATAAAATTTATACAAAATTTTCTATTGAAATAAATTTTTGACAACATTTTGTATAGAAATAAAGTTTTGAGAAAAATTTCTATAGAAATAAAATTTATACAAAATTTTCTATTGAAATAAATTTTTGACAAAATTTTGTATAGAAATAAATTTTTGCTAAAATTTTCTATATAAATAAAATTTTACAGAACTTATGTATAGAAATAAAATTTTGCAAAAATTTGCTATAGTAATAAACTTTTGTAGAAATGTTTTATAGAAATAGAATTTTACGCAAATTTTCTATAGAGATAAAATTTTACAATTTTTTTATAGAAATAAAATTTAGACTAAATTTTAACAAAAGTTCTATAAAAATAAATTTTTGACCAAATATTCTATAGAAATAAAATTTTGACAAAATTGTCGATAGATATAAATTTTACAAATTTTTTCTATTTGGATATTCAATTTTTAAAAAATTTTCTATGTAAATTGTTGCAAATATGTTCCAAACATTTTCTATAGAATAAAATTTGCAAAATTTTTTATAGAAATAAAATTTGCAAACATTTTCTATAGAAATAAAATTTTAACAACATTTTCTATAGAAATAAAATTTTGCAAAAAATTTTCTATAGAAATAAAAGTTTGCAAAAATTTTCTATAGAAATAAAAGTTTGCAAAAATTTTCTATAGAAATAAAATTTGGCAAAAATTTTCTATAGAAATAAATTTTTGCCAAAATTTTATATAGAAATAAAATTTTGCGAAAATTTTCTATAGAGATAAAGTTTTGAAAAAATTTTCTATAGAAATAAATTTTTGCGAAAATTATCTATAAAAATAAAATTTTGCAAAACTTTTCTATATAGATAAACAATTTTTTAATAATTTTCTATACAAATAAAATTTTTCAAAAATTTTCATTAGAATTAAAATTTTGCAAAAATATTTTTTAGAAATAAAAATTTGCAAACACTTTCTATAGAAATAAAGTTTTGCGAAAATTTTCTATAAAAATAAAATTTTGCAAAATTTATCTATAGAAATAAAATTTTGCAAACGTTTTTTATAGAAACAAAAGTTTGTAAAAATATTCTATAGAAATGAAATTTTAAACATATTTTCTATAAAGATAAAATTTTGCAATTTTTTTATAGAAATAAAATTTAGACTACATTTTAATAAAAAGTTCTATAGAAATAAAATGTTGACAAAATGTTCTATATATTTTGCCAAAATTTTTTATAGAAATAAAATTTGCAAAAATTTTCTATAGAAATAAAATTTTAACAAAATTATCTATAGAAATCAAATTTTGCGAAAAAAACTATAGAAATAAAATTGTGCAAAAGTTTTCTTTAGAAATAAAAGTTTGCAAACATTTTCTATAGAATAAAATTTGCAAAATTTTTTATAGAAATAAAATTTGCAAAAATTTTCTATAGAATTAAAATTTTAACAAAATTTTCTATAAAAATTAAAGTTTGCAAAAATTTTCTATAGAAATAAATTTTTGCAAAAATTATCTATAGAAATAAAATTTTTCAAAAATTTTCAATAGAATTAAAATTTTGCAAAAATATTTTGTAGAAATAAAATTTTTCAAAAAATTTCTATAGTAATAAAATTGTGCAAAAATTTTCTATAGAAATAAAATTTTTACAAAATTTCCTATATAAATTAAAACATTACAACATTTTCTATTGAAATGAAATTTTGGCAAAATTTTCTATAGTAATAAATTTTTGCAAACATTTTCTATAGAATAAAATTTGCAAAATTTTTATAGAAATAAAATTTGCAAAAATTTTCTATAGAAATAAAAATTTGACCACATTTTCTATAGAAATGAAATTTTGACAAAATTTTCGATGGAAATGAAATTTTGGCAAAATTTTCTATAGAAATGAAATTTTGAAAAAATTTTCTATATAAATAAAAAATTTGACAACATTTTCTATAGAAATGAAATTTTGACAAAATTTTCTATGGAAATGAAATTTTGACAAAATGTTTAATAGAAATAAAATTTTGCAAAAATTACAACATAGAAAAGAAATTTTGACAAAATTTTCTAAGAAATAAAATCGTGCAAACAATTTCTATAGAATAAAATTTGCAAAATTTTTATAGAAATAAAATTTGCAAACATTTTCTATAGAAATGAA
Source organism: Haematobia irritans (assembly GCF_050003625.1). NCBI lineage: Eukaryota > Metazoa > Arthropoda > Insecta > Diptera > Muscidae > Haematobia > Haematobia irritans. Next base: position 136,242,713 of record NC_134401.1, on the reverse strand, counting down.
ATTTTGACAAAATTTTCTATAGAAATGAAATTTTTACAAAATTTTCTATAGAAATAAAATTTTGCAAAAATTTTCTATATACAAAAGTAAAATTTTGCAAAAATTTTCTATAGAAATAAAATTTGTTTTGGTTTTGTTATTGTTGGTTTGTACTTCAATCATAAAATTTTTATTTTGATCTTAGCTTAAAAGCCATTGAGTGGACTAAACTACAAGAGTAGATTAACCAACAAAGGAAAATAAGGTTTGTCAAATTTATTTGGACAAAGTCCTATAGACGGCAAAATGGTTTGATGAACGTACGTTTCGGAATTAACCCATGCCTCATCAGCATCCTCTACTTGCAGCAAAACTATCAACCAATTATCGGAATAAATTCGTGTAGTTCACTAAACCCAAAGTGAACCACACTTGAACCTTCCTTTCGGAAGGTTTTTGATAGTCGGCTTTTACCGAAGTAAATCTTTGTACGAACATTTCTCTTTTTCTTTGCCACCTTCAAATCATCGATTTGAGTGCAGTTGAAGTAAGAGGTAGCACGCTCGAAATAAACCCAGCCAACTGCACTCAAATCGATGATTTGAAGGTGGCAAAGGAAAAGAGAAATGTTTGTACAAAGATTTATTTCGGTAAAAGCCGATTATCATAAACCTTTTTGCGGAAGGTTCAAGTGTGGTTCACTTTTATGGTAACGTGCGTCCATCCAACCATCTTGCAGTCTATAGGGCTTTGCCCAAATAAATTTGACAAATATTTTTTTACTCTGTTGGTTAAGCTACTCTTGTAGTTTAGTCAACACAATGGTTTTTAAGCTGAGATCAAAACAACAAATATGAAATAAAATGTTGACAAAATTTCAATAGAAATAAAATTTTTAAAAAAATTTTCTATAGAAATTAAATTTTGAAAAAAATTTCTACAGAAATAAAATTTTGCAAAATTTTCTATAGAAATAAAATTGTGACAAAATTTTTTTAAAGAAATAAAATTTTGATAAAAATTTCTAAAGCAATACAATTTTAAGAAAATTTTCTATAGAAATAAAATTTTACAAACTTGTTTTTATTGTACACACAAAAAAATTTTTTTCTGATTCAATCACGAAATTAATTGATCCAATTAATTTTTTAATTGAAATGTCTTCAATCACAGAAATGATAGTATCAATTAAAAAATTAATTGACAGTCAATTAAAAAATTAATTGATCCAATTAAACAATTAATTGATACTATTAATTTGTGTGTTTGATTTTTATTTCAATTAAAAAATTTGTTGATTCAATTAAATTTTTAATTGAATATTTTTTAAAACTCAATTAAGATTTTAATTGGAAAAATTTTCGTGAATTTTTTTTTTGTGTATTCGACCTGTATTTGATTTTTCCATAGTATGACAACAGAAGCTGTGTCGTTAGGTTCTACTCAATAGTGGGTGTAATATTTTTGTTGTTTTCAATAATTTTCCCGATGAAGTCTTTCAATGAAAAGACGAAATATTGAATAAAAAAATAAATTAAGAAACACAGACCTCGAGCTCGTTTCAATCAACAATTCATTAATTGGAGAAATAAATTTTTTTAAAAAATTTCTATAGAAATAAAATTTTCGGAAAATTTCCCATGTCTATTTCCCTAAAAAAAATATATATATTTCGAATAACCACAGTTCAATCCAATTCATAATCACATTTAGTTGCCTTTCCTTATTCCTCCATATGGGAGAGACCCTATGTATGGAAGCAAAGCAAAAAAAAAAAGTCTTACATACACCGCATACAAATCAAACAACGAAACCAAAGGAGGGAGGACTCTAGCCAAAATCGCGCACACATTAGCACAACATAAAATTATGGCTGCCACATTTTGCAGACGGAATCGGAATCTGTTTTTATGTGGTGGCGGTGGAGGCGGGTATTTGAATTCAACACGTTTGCATTGTTTTGCTGTTGCATTTATACCACAAAGTAGAAAATGTTATGCACTGCACTGTATATATGTGGGGGCTTTCATGCAAATGCCCTCCTTTCAATGGTGTTCCAGTTGATGTTCAACAGTACCAGCAGGAGGAAAACAAAAACACAAGCCATGCTACCCATATGAGTATACCCAGAATCAGTGATTCCATTAAAATGAACTGAAAAACAAAAACGAACTCAGAAATAAGCGTCGACGTTTCATATGCAAGCAACACTTGCCCGACAAAACGACGCCACTTTTATTGATAAAAATTACACTTTGTGTGTAGTTTGTCTGGTGGTGGTGCTAGAATGGTGAGCAAGGGGGATACACATGGTGAGCGGTGGCTGATTCTTACATGATGAGCGGTAAGAATGATAGATTTTAAGGTTATAGATTTTGAGGCCAATTCTAGAGTGATTATGGAAATTCGTTTTGTTCTTCCCGCAGGATATTAAAGAGAGCTTACCATACATCATCTTTAAGAATTAAATTTAGAAGATCCTTTTGGTTGGATTAATGCACCTTCCCTTATATCTGTATTGTTATGCTACACTATATAAAGGCCTTCCTTTAGGCCTTCCACAACCCTTACCTTATAACTGGGTTTGTTATGGTTCGTAATGTGTTGTGGTATCTCTCTTTAGTCCACATATGTTGGCCAAGGGTATTGGGTTCTGAGGGATGAGAATGATGGGATAGCCTTTAGTTTTGTTTCATTTATTTAAACCAAATCCACACACATACACAAAAACACACTCGCATTTACTAAGGCCAGTTGTTGGCTCATCAGTATTTGGTTTGGCGGCAATTTCATGGACAAAATACTGGGACTTTGTTGCAAGGAAGTTTTTGAGGATGGCAGTTGGTTATTTAGTCGTGGTGTTATTGATGAGAATTTTGTTGATAATATTAAACCAAATAATGATTATGCTTTTGCTGATGATGATGATGACGATGGCGATGGCAATGGTGTGAATATGGCTTTGATGATGCAGGAGATTGTCGAGATATGTTTGTGACCACTTTGTGTTTATTTTAGTTTGCAATGAGACTTTAATAAAAGACCGTCAAAGAGTTTTTGTTATAGCAGGGGGGTTTTGTAAATAAAAGGGATTGAAGAATGAGACTAAATGCTCCACCTTATTATACACACAAAACAAAAAATATATTTTTTGTGTTCAATCACGAAATCAATTGATCCAATTAATTTTTAATTGAAATGTCTACAATCACAGAAATGATAGTATCAATTAAAAAATTAATTGAAAGTCAATTAATAAAATAATTGAAACGATTAATTTTTGTAATTGTTTTTTTTTTTCAATTACAAAATTTGTTGAATCGATTAAATTTTTAATTGAATATTTTTTTTTAAACTCAATTACGTCTTTAATTGGAATAATTTCCGTGACATTTTTTTCTGTGTACGATTTGGTGTTTTGGTGATTTCTCGAAGGTCTAGAGGATATTAGAGTAAAACCATTGCAAGATTTAATTTTGTATTTTAATTTTGGTTTAACGGAAGCCTAATATTTCAGGCTCTCTTAGACTATTCAGTCCATTGTGATACCACATTGGTGAACTTCTCTCTTAATGATTAAAAAAATTTAATTTTTTTAATTTTTCGAATATTTAACATCAATCATAATCCACAATTCTTGAGTGATATTAAATTAAGCAAAAAATTAGAAAATTAAGTTTTCTGAAAAAAATCGATTTTTTGCTACAAATATAATGTCGAATAAATTCCAAAAATCGTATTCGTATCTAAACCTCCATAATTAATCGATAAATATAAAATTTAGGAAAAAAATTAAAAGGTTAAAATTTCTACAATAATTTATTTGTTTATTTGTTCACAGAAATATTATTTACTATTCCAAAGAATTTTCGTCCAAAAAATTTGTCAACGAATTTTTATCGAAAAATTTGCAGTATTTATATCAAAAAATCGTAATTTTCCAATTGGATAAAATGTGGAAAACAAATGGAAAGTTGATTTTACAAACAAAAAGGAAGGAATTGCAATAAATGCAATGAATTGACTTCCAATTTTTTTTTTTTACAGAAATTGTATAGAAAATTTTAACTCAATTATATTTATGTGTGGAAATTTATAATTTTTCATTGAAAAAAAAAAATGGAAATTCCACAAAAAAAAATTCTGATTCAATCACGAAATTAACTGATCCAATTTATTTTTTAAATGAAATGTTTTCAAACACAAAAATGATAGTATCAATCACAGTTTTACTTAGTCATTAAAAACATACTTGATTAAAAACCTAATTTATTTCATTAGCATATTTTAATTAATTTTTTAATTGATTTAATTAAAGGGTGATTCTTTTGAGGTTAGGATTTTCATGCATTAGTATTTGACAGATCACGTGGGATTTCAGACATGGTGTCAAAGAGAAAGATGCTCAGTATGCTTTGACATTTCATCATGAATAGACTTACGATCTGCCACAACGTCGAATTTTCAGTGAATGGGCCCTAGAAAAGTTGGCAGAAAATCCGCTTTTTTATCGACAAATTTTGTTCAGCGATGAGGCTCATTTCTGGTTGAATGGCTACGTAAATAAGCAAAATTGCCGCATTTGGAGTGAAGAGCAACCAGAAGCCGTTCAAGAACTGCCCATGCATCCCGAAAAATGCACTGTTTGGTGTGGTTTGTACGCTGGTGGAATCATTGGACCGTATTTTTTCAAAGATGCTGTTGGACGCAACGTTACGGTGAATGGCGATCGCTATCGTTCGTTGCTAACAAACTTTTTGTTGCCAAAAATGGAAGAACTGAACTTGGTTGACATGTGGTTTCAACAAGATGGCGCTACATGCCACACAGCTCGCGATTCTATGGCCATTTTGAGGGAAAACTTCGGAGAACAATTCATCTCAAGAAATGGACCGGTAAGTTGGCCACCAAGATCATGCGATTTGACGCCTTTAGACTATTTTTTGTGGGGCTACGTCAAGTCTAAAGTCTACAGAAATAAGCCAGCAACTATTCCAGCTTTGGAAGACAACATTTCCGAAGAAATTCGGGCTATTCCGGCCGAAATGCTCGAAAAAGTTGCCCAAAATTGGACTTTCCGAATGGACCACCTAAGACGCAGCCGCGGTCAACATTTAAATGAAATTATCTTCAAAAAGTAAATGTCATGGACCAATCTAACGTTTCAAATAAAGAACCGATGAGATTTTGCAAATTTTATGCGTTTTTTTAAACAAAAAAGTTATCAAGCTCTTAACAAATCACCCTTTACAAATTTAATTGATGATGATTGCAAAACTCAATTAATTTTTTCATAAAAAACGTAATTATTTTTAATTACTTTCTTAATTGACTTTGTGTTTTCAGCTTGTTTAAAAAATTGATTGTTTGAAATAAATTTTTAGTAAAAAATTAAAAAAAAAGTTCCACCACTTCTTTTTGATGTAACTTAGTCTTCGGAGTTTGATTAAAAAGTTAATTGTATCAATTAATTTTTTATTTAAAAATTTTTTAATTTTCAATCATTGACTTAATTAACTTAATGTTTCCATCTTGTTAAAATTAATTTTATCAATTAATTTATTAATTTAAAAAATGATCAACTTCAATCAACTTTTTAATTGTTTATATTTTGGTGATATTTTCTTTCTGTGTATAAAATGTTTAAAACATATTTAACGCATAGTTATCAAAAATCGCAATCGCGAAATAAATCTAAAAAAACGATAATTTCTCGATCGGTAATACAATTTTAGGAAAAAAACTTGGGAAGTTGAGTTAAAAAAATTGATTCGTTGATACAAATGTGATGTCGAAGGAATTTTGAATTCCAAAGAATTTTCTTTCATAATTTTTTTAAGAAAATTTTTATCGAAAATTTTATCTCAATCGTATTCATATCTAAAAATTTGTAATTCTTGACAGAAATTAAATTTTGAGAAAAAAATTGGAAGATGGATTTTTCTGTGCGATTGTCATTCAACTATAAAATTTTGTAAGGTTAGACTAAAGTGGTAGCCCGATTAAGATTCAGGCTCTCTTAGACTATTCAGTCCATTGTGATAAACTGATTTAAAAAATCTTTAAAATGATTGATATTGACAGTTTTATTGAAAATTGTACCTCAATTTTGAGGAAAAAAATCGAAAATTGAAATTCCTATGAATTTTTTGATTAAAATATAAAATTGTATAAAACATCTCGATTGTCATAAAATTTAGGAAAACATTGAACGTTGAGTTTGCAATATGATGTCGAAGGAATTTTGAATTCCCCCCAAATTTCTCCCAAACAAATTTTAACGAATTTTTATTGAAAGTATAACTTCAATCGTATTGGTATATAAATATTGAATAAATTGAATAAAAACAAAGGTTTAGATTTTGAATTGCAAAGAATTGTGTCTCAAGAATGTATTAACGAAATTTAATCGAAAATTTATATCAATCGTGTTCATAATTCGATAATAATAAAATAATTTCCCGACCGGCATAAAATTAAAAAAAAAATTGGAAGGTTTAGCTTTCTAAAAAAAAAGATTTATTTATATTTAATTTATAATTATTTATACGATGATGTAGGATTCTTTACTTCCAAAGAATTTGCTTTTTATGGAAGAATTTATTTTTAATCGCTTCTTGGGATTCTCTAGTCATTGTTTCCATTGAAGTTTTTTTTTGTGGGGAAATCGAAAATTTTAGAAATGGTGGGAAACTGTGGGGAAAAGCATAAGAAAAAACATTGGAAGTTAAATGAGAAATTTCACCACAGTGGATATTGGAAAATTACTATTGAACATTGTGGCGTATGATTTATATAAATGAAAAAAAAAAAAAAAATAAACACTGAAATATTACTTATCCACTCCCAGGGAATACTGGCGTTAAGGCCAAAACCAATAAATACGCCAAAAAAAAAAAATGAGTCAAAAAAATTCAAAAGCTACTCGATGTAGCAACATCACAAGAATTATAAACTTAAAAAAGGTAATTGAGTTTTTATAGGCAGAACCAAAGGTCTTCAACATTTATCGTGTGATTAAATTAAATTAAAATTTATCATAGGTGCGTATGATTTATATAAATTAAAAAAGTTGAATTGTTATTATTTATACGCTCCCATAGAATACTGGTAAAAAAGTTAAAAAAAATTTTTTGACAAAATTTTCCATAGAAATAAATTTTTGACAAAATTTTCTATAGACATAAAATTTTGACAAAATTTTCTATAGAAATAAAATTTTGACAAAATTTTCTATATAAATAAAATGTTGATAAAAATTTCTATAGAAATAAAATTTTGACAAAATTTTCTATAGAAATAAAATTTTTACAAAATTTTCTACAGAAATAAAATTTTGACAAAGTTTTCTATAGAAATAAAATGTCGACAACAATTCTTTTAGAAATAAAATTTTGACAAAATTTTCTATAAAAATAAAATTTTAAAATTTTGACATAATTTTCTATAAAAATAAAATTTTAAAATTTTGACAAAATTTTCTATAGAAATAAAAATTTGACAAAATTTTCTTGAGAAATAAAATTTTGACAAAATTGTATACAGAAATAAAATGTTGACAGAATTTTCTAAAGAAATAAAATTTTGACAAAATTTTCTTGAGAAATAAAATTTTGACAAAATGTTCCGTGACATTATTTCTGTGTACGATTTGGTGGTTTGGTGATTTCTCGAGGGTGTATTTAAATTTTTTCGAATATTTAACATCAATTCATATTTAAAAATCCACAATTCTTGAGTGATATTAAATTAAGCAAAAAATTAGAAAAACGAGTTTTCAGAAAAACTCGACAAAATTTTCCATAGGAATACATTTTTGACAAAATTTTCCTGAGAAATAAAATTTTGACAAAATTTTCCACAGAAAAAAAATTTCCATAACAGTAAATTTTTGACAAAATTTTCTATAGAAATAAAATTTTGACAAAATTTTTTATAGAAATAAACTTTTGACAAAAATTTCCATAAATACATTTTTGACAAAATTTTCTATAGAAATAAATAAATAATAGAAATGTTTGAAAAAATTTTCTATAGAAATAAAATTTTGAGAAAATTTTCTATAGAAATAAAATTTTGACAAAATTTTCTATAGAAATAAACTTTTGACAAAAATTTACATAAAAATAAATTTTTAACAAAGTTTTCCATAGAAATAAAATTTTGACAAAATTTTCTATAGAAATAAACTTTTGACAAAAATTTCCATAAAAATACATTTTGACAAAATTTTCTATAGAAATAAATTTTTTAAAAAATTTTCTATGTCGACAACAATTCTTTTAGAAATAAAATTTTGACAAAATTTTCTATAGAAATAAAATTTTGACAAAATTTTCTACAGAAATAAAATTTTGACAAAAATTTCTTTACAAATAAAATTTTAACAAAATTTTCTATACAAATAAAATTTTGATAAAATTTTCTATAGAAATAAAATTTTGACAAAATTTTCCATAGAAATAAAATTTTGACAAAATTTTCCATAGAAATAAATTTTTGACAAAAATTTCCATAAAAATACATTTTTGACAAAATTTTCTATAGAAATAAATAAATAATAGAAATGTTTGAAAAAAATTTTCTATACAAATAAAATTTTGACAAAATTTTCTATACAAATAAAATTTTTACAAAATTTTCTTTAGAAATAAAATTTTAACAAAATTTTCTATAGAAATAAAATTTTGACAAAATTTTCCATAGAAATAAAATTTTGACAAAATTTTCCATAGACATAAAATTTTGACAAAATTTTCTATTGAAAAATTTTGTTGTTTTGATTTCAATCATATTTGTGGGTTTGATTTCAGCTTAGAGCCATTGCGTTGACTAAACTATAAAAGTAGCTTAGCCAACAGAGGAGAAGTATGTTTGTCAAATTTATTTGGGCAAAGCCCTCTAGACTGCAAAATGGTTGGATGGACGGCCGTTTCGGAATTACTACATTCCTCATCAGCATTATCTACTTGCAGCAAAACTATCAAACAATTATCCGAATAAATTCGGGTAATTCACTAAACCCAAAGTGAATTACACTTGAACCTTCCGAAAAAGGGTTTATTATAGTACAAAGATTTATGTAGTTATTCGTGTAGTTTAGTCAACTCAATTGTTTTAAGCTGAAATAAAAAACAAATATGAAATAAAAACATTGACAACATTTTTTATAGAAATAATTTTGTACAAAATTTTCTTTAAAAATAAAATTTTAAAAAAATTTTTTATAGAAATAAAATTTTGACAAAATTCTCCATAGAAATAATATTTTGACAACATTTTCTATAGAAATAAAATCTCGCATAGAAATAAAGTGCTGAAAAAGTTCAAAATTCGCTTTTTTTAATTTATAGTGTTGGTACCAACAATCCAAGGTTTAAACCGGGGGATTTTTTAAATTCGTAAAATTAGATAATAGTAAAAAATTTATAACAAACAATTTTTTCTTTTGATTTTTTTTTTGAAATAGTGAATTTTTGTTTCTTTTCTTTTTTGTTTTAGATATTTTGTCTCAAATGAACTTCCAATACATAATTTCTACAGCAGGGCAAAGCTTTCGGAAGACGGAGTACTTTCGTCCCATGATAAGCTCGTACAAAATCCATTGGAAATGATCCAATTTTGCAGTATGTTACTACCGGATCACAAGTTGAACAAGTTGTGGATCGAATGGATGGTGAGTACCAATCTACTTAATCAGCTGCTACATATGGATTTTATTTTATTTTTTTATATGGTGTCTATGTAGATTGCTTCCGCACTTTTACTTTTTAAAAATTGAGAACTTTTTAATTTGATCTTTTTTTTTTGCATATATCTATGTCTGCAAATCCTCCATTTTTAAATCCGTTACTCACTTATGCTCAAATTGTCATTATCCATAATTTTCCATTAAAGGAAACTAAATTTTCCCATTAATTTCTCCATCAACCCTTACCAATCAGAGTCATACCATGTCTCTTCTTAATAAAAAAGAAAGTTTTTATGAGGCCATAATGAATCGTCTGCTTTGGCAAATCTAATTGTTTACTAAGTTGTACATTTTCAAAGGCAACATAAAAACCTGATACACCCTTTTCACTTTAATACAAAAATCATCATCATCCTCACCTTTTGTGCTGCAAGCGCATGTATCCCTTTGGTATGGAATATAAGGCATACAGGCAGTCAGCCATGGTTGGTTTGAACGATGATTATTACAAAGAAAGGCAAGTCAAGCAGCACAAAGAATAGAAAGGAAAATGAAAAAATGAGCCTTCAAGGAAGGAGTAATTTTGTTATTATCTTTGTCAGTGGCTATGAGAGTGTGTGTGCAGAGGCATCTTGTGGCGCCAACGAGACAGACAGGCAGACAGATGTGTTGGAAATGTTCAGATGTTTGTAGCTTTTCATGTTAATCTATTTCTTGAGTTTGTTTTTGTTTTGCAATTTCTTGTGCTAGGCTTTCTCTGCCTCAAATCTTGAATATGGAGCCAAAGAATTTCACAAGATTTTCGAAAGATAAAAAATTGAAAAAAATATATATATATATTTAGTTTTTAGATGAAGAACAGCATTAACCATTTGGTTAAATAAAATAAATTTAATATTGATTAAAAATTAATATTGAACATAGTGGCGTATGATTTATATAAATTTAAAAAAACATTGAATTTTTCTTACTTATACGCTCCCATAGAATACTGATGTTCAAGGCATTACACACAATGAACACGCCAAAGAAAATTTTCGAGGCAAAGAATTTAAAAGAGAACAATGTAGGAATATTACAAGAATTATAAAAAAGAAGAAATATTCAGATTTTATATGAAGATCCAAGAGAATTTATAAGAATAAAAATTAATATGGAACATAGTGGCGTATGATTTATATTAATTAAAAAAAAACATTGAATTGTTATTACTTATACGCTAGGGAGCCACCGTGGTGTAATGGTTAGCATGTCCGCCTTGCATACACAAGGCCGTGGATTCGATTCCTGCTTCGACCGAACACCAAAAGTTTTTCAGCGGTGGATTATCCTACCTCAGTAATGCTGGTGACATTTCTGAGGGTTACAAAGCTTCTCTAAGTGGTTTCACTGCAATGTGGAATGCCGTTCGGACTCGGCTATAAAAAAGAGGTCCCTTGTCATTGAGCTTATCATAGAATCGGGTAGCACTCAGTGATAAGAGAGAAGTTCACCAATGTGGTATCACAATGGACTGAATAGTCAAAGTGAGCCTAATACATCGGGCTACCACCTAACCTAACCTATACGCTAGAATACTGAGGCCGACACACAATGAACAAAACAAAAATTTCGAGTCAAAGAATTAAAAAGAGACCGATTTAATAATATCACAAGAATTATAAAAAATAAAAAAGAAATATTCAGCTTTTATATGAAGATGTACGAGAATTTAATTTAACCAAAATAGTTAATGTTGAATACCTATTTAGGTTAAATTAAATTGAATTTAAAATTATTATTATTTATTTTTTATTTTATTTTTTTATATGAAGAACCAAAGGTCTTAAAAATGTATTATTTGGTTAAATTAAATATAAAATTAATAATAAATTAAAATTTAACATAGGTGCGTATGATTTATATAAATTAAAAACATTAAATGGTCATTACTTATACGATCCCATAGAATACTGGTAATTAAGTCATACACACAATGAAAACGTCAAATAATTTCAAGCCAATAAATTCAAAAGAGGTAGGAACATCACAATAATTATAAACTAAAACTATCAGAGTATTTAAAAATTCTTAATGAAGGACAAAAGGTCTGCCATATATGCTATCTTGTTAAATTAAATCAAATTTAAAATTAATATTAAATTAAAGTCATAATTAAAATTATTATTGAACACTGGTGCGTATGATTTATATAAAATTAGAATGCACTACGTTTTTATTACTTATACGCTCACATAGAATACGTAAAATAATTTGGAGCCAAAGATTGTAAAAGAGATTAAAAGAGAATATTATAAACTTTCAAAAGGAAAAAATTGAAAAAAATATTTGGCTTTTATATGAAACCCTAATACACTAACTATTTGGTTAAATTAAATGTAAAATTATTATTAAACTAAAATAAATATTGAACACAGGTGGGTATGATTTATATAAATTTAAAAACATTCTATTATTATTACGTATACGCTCTCATAGAATACTGATGATTAATGTGTAAAGCATTTAATTTAATGAACTTTAATAACTTAATTCCTTACTTATTGCATCGAAAAACTGTCAAATACCTACATTTGTAAATGTAAGTTTGGCGCCGAAACGTACACAAAGTTAAAAGTATTTAATTTTTTTTTGGCATAAGTAGGTAGCTTTGCTTCTAACGTATATAAAACATTTACGTATATAAAAAATTTTTGACAATTTTAATATTTTTAAATTTAATTTGTGTAAGTGTGTCGCGAGCCATCCTTGAATCAATAGTGCGAGTAAAATTTTAAAATAGAATATTATAAACTTTCAAAAGGAAAAAATTGAAAAAAATATTTGGCTTTTATATGAAACCCTAATACACTAACTATTTGGTTAAATTAAATGTAAAATTATTAAACTAAAATAAATATTGAACACAAGTGCGTATGATTTATATAAATTTAAAAACATTATATTATTATTACGTATACGCACTCATATAATACTGACGATTAATGTGTAAAGCATTTAATTTAATGAACTTCAATAACTTAATTCCTTACTTTTTGCATCGAAAAACGTTCAAATACCTACAATTGTAAATGTAAGTTTGGCGCCGAAACGTACACAAAGTTAAAAGTATTTAATTTTTTTGGCATAAGTAGGTAGCTTTGCTTCTAACGTATATAAAACATTTACGTATATAAATTTTTTTTTGACAATTTTAATATTTTTAAATTTAATTTGTGTGAGTGTGTCGCGAGCCATCCTTGAATCAATAGTGCGAGTAAAATTTGTCCTCCCGATGGACCTGAGCATGAGTGAAATCATGCAGGGTTGCGTATGATTTATATTAATAAACAAATCAGTGAGTGATCATAACTTATACTCCAAGGTTTGAATGAAGAACTTTCACATATACTTCAAACCTTCAGATTTGTGATTTTTTTACAATAAAAATCTCAGGTTCTCAAATTTTAAATTTTGTTCGTGCGTGTCATGTTTCACTCACTCGAGTTGTTACAACTTATATGCTACCAGAGAATACTGGTGTCCATGTGAACTTCTGAGGTTCGAATAAATAACTTTCCCCATGTTCTTCACTTCTGGTTAGCGAAGTGTAAACAAATGGAAAAATGTCCCTGCTTTTCGTTAATCATCCAAAATATCTAGACTCTATTTTTTTCATAGTACTATAAACAGGGTTGCGTATGATTTATATTTATAAAACGCGTTGAGTTGCCATAACTTATACGCCATCGAGGAAAACGGGTGATAAAGTTAATTACTCAGCTTTGCTTTTTGCTTTTGGCATAGGAGCCACCTTAATGCGTTGATTAGCATAACAGCTTTGCATACAGATGGCCATAGGTTCAGTGTCAATTTCGACCAACCATAAACAAGTTTTTCACCTCTCTCAGTAATCCTGCTCAGTGAACATTTTTCGTATCTTAGAAACATTTTAAAAATTAAAAAAAGAAAATTGGAATCATGAGATTTCTTTGGTGCTATGGAAAAATTAAAATTTCGTAAAACAATCGAAGCCTTTGACTATAGTTTTATTTCTCATACAACATTAAATAGGGTTACGTATGATTTATATTAATAAAAAAACATTGAATTTTTATTACTTATACGCCACCATAGAATACTGGAGATAAAGTGATTTATTTTACTAAAGAGCACAGTTCAAAGGTTCAACGCTTTTGGTTAAGCAAACTGCAATCAAATGACATAAAATCTCCCTTTTACGAAATTTTGCCGTTAATAAATTTTCGTATCTGAGAAGAATTTTTAAAAATTAAAAATTAAAAAATATGGGATTTGTGATTTTTTTTTTGGTGGAAAAATAAAACTGTCTTTCGCACATGCTTCAAACGTGTTGTGAAATTTGGTATCGGTTTTGGAAGCGATTTTTGTTTTCATGACATGGAAAAATAAAAATTTCGTTCAGATTGTGAACATTCGAAACACTGGGGCTATTGTTTATCTTTTTTTTAACATCTGAGAAAATCCGCAACACTTGGATTAAAGTTTTTAAATTTTCCATAAGAATAAGAAACAAGTATATACGGCCGTAAGTTCGGCCAGGCCGAAGCTTATGTACCCTCCATCACGGATTGCGTAGAAACTTCTTCTAAACACTGCCATCCACAATCGAATTACTTAAGTTGCGGTAACGCTTGCCGATGGCAAGGTATCTTAAAACCTCCTAGCACCAACTTCTAAATTGTATGTAAGTCCATACGTGGTATATATTAAATCATCCAATACGTATATAATTCAGTTTGACAAAGTAGACATAAAATTTTGACAAAATTTTCTACAGAAATAAAATTTTAACAAAATTTTCTATAGAAATAAAATTTTCACAAAATTTTCTATAGAAATAAAAATGTTGACAAAATTTTCTATAGAAAGCAAATTTTGACAAAAATTTCTACAGAAATAAAATTTTAACAAAATTTTCTATAGAAATAAAGTTTTGACAAAATTTTCTATAGAAATAAAATCTTGGTAGATTATTTTTGGCTCGAGTGGCAACCATGATTATGAACCGATATGGACCAATTTTTGTGTGATTGGACCAATTTTGGTATGATTGTTAGCGACCATATACTAACACCACGTTCCTAATTTTAACCGGATCGGATGAATTTTGCTCCTCCAAGAGGCTCCGGAGGTCAAATCTGGAGAACGTTTTCTATGGGGGCTATATATAATTATGGACCGATATGGACCAATTCTGGCACGCTTGTTAAAGATCATATACTAACACCATGTTCCAAATTACAACCGGATTGGATGAAATTTGCTTCTCTTGGAGACTTCGCAAGCCAAATCTGGGGATCGGTTTATATGGGGGCTATATATAATTATGAACCGATATGGACCAATTTTTGCATGGTTGTTAGAGACCATATACCAATATCATGTACCAAATTTCAGGCGGATCGGATGAAATTTGCTCCTCTTTGAGGCTCCGCAACCCAAATCTGGGGATCGGTTTATATGGGCGCTATATATAATTATGGACCGATGTGGACCAATTTTTGCACGGTTGTTAGAGACCATATACCAACACCATGTACCAAATTTCAACCGGATCGGATGCAATTTGCTTCTCTTTGAGGCTTCGCAAGCCAAATCTGGAGATCGGTTTATATGGGGTCTATATATAATTATGGACCGATGTGGACCAATTTTTGCATAGTTGTTAGAGACCATATACCAACATCATGTACCAAATTTCAGCCGGATCGGATGAAATTTGCTTCTCTTTGAGGCTCCGCAAGCCAAATCTGGGGATCGGTTTATATGGGGGCTATATATAATTATGGACCGATGTGGACCAATTTTTGCATGATTGTTAGAGACCATATACCAACACCATGTACCAAATTTCAGCCGGATCGGATTAAATATGCTTCTCTTAGAGGCTCCACAAGCCACATCTGGGGATCGGTTTATATGGGGGCTATATATAATTATAGACCGATATGGACCAATTTTGGCATGATTGTTAGAGACCATATACCAACATTATGTACCAAATTTCAGCCGGATCGGATGAAATTTTCTTCTCTTTGAGGCTCCGCAAGCCAAATCTGGGGATCGGTTTATATGGGGGCTAGATATAATTATAGACCGATGTGGACCAATTTTTGCATGGTTGTTAGAGACCATATACTAACACCATGTACCAAATTTCAGCCGGATCGGATGAAATATGCTTCTGTTAGAGGCTCCGCAAGCCAAATCTGGGGATCGGTTTATATGGGGGCTATATATAATTATGGACCGATGTGGACCAATTTTTGCATGGTTGTTAGAGACCACATACCAACACCATGTACCAAATTTCAGCCGGATCGGATGAAATATGCTTCTGTTAGAGGCTCCACAAGCCAAATCTGAGGGCCCTTTATATGGGGGCTATACGTAAAAGTGGACCGATATGGCCCATTTTCAATACCGACCTACATCGATAACAACTACTTGTGCCAAGTTTCAAGTCGATAGCTTGTTTCGTTCGGAAGTTAGCGTGATTTCAACAGACGGACATGCTTAGATCGACTCAGAATTTCACCACGACCCAGAATATATATACTTTATGGGGTCTTAGAGCAATATTTCGATGTGTTACAAACGGAATGACAAAGTTAATATACCCCCATCCTATGATGGAGGGTATAAAAATGGGATTGCGTATGATTTATATTAATAAAAAGCATTGAGTTGCCGTAACTTATAAGCCATCGGAGAAAATTGGTAATACAGTGAATTTCTTAGCTTTGAATAAAAGACTTCCCCACATATACTTCAAACGTTTCGCCATATTATCTTAGGAGCCATCATAGCGCATTGATTAGCATACCAGCCTTGCATATAGAGGGTTATGGGTTCAATCCCAATTTCAACCAACCGCCAAAAAGATTCTCAGTATCGATGGTGAGGTTTCTAAGTGTTTCAAAGGTTCAACAAGTGGTTAAACCGTAATAAAATTTAGAATCCTTAAATCGTTTGGTGCCATATAAAAATAAAAAATACGAAAATACGAAAAAAAAATATGAAAATACGAATATCTGATTATATTTTTATTTTTCCATAACACCATTAAACATGGTTGCGTATGATTAACATTAATAAAAAAAAGTTCAGATGTCATAACTCATACGCACCCTGGGAATACTGGTGATTAAGTGAAATTATGAAATTTTAGTAACGAACCATATATTATTTCCCATATATTTATTTATGATTTATCGTTCTCGTTAATCATGTTTTGTATTATAGATTTTTATTGGAATCCTGTTGTCTGTTTGGGTGTCATTGGACTGTATTTTAGCTTTTACATAATTTTCTACTAGAATAGGGTTGCGTATAATTTATATTAATAATTATAATATTAATGTTGAGTTGT
Source organism: Haematobia irritans (assembly GCF_050003625.1). Lineage (NCBI taxonomy): Eukaryota > Metazoa > Arthropoda > Insecta > Diptera > Muscidae > Haematobia > Haematobia irritans. Next base: position 136,225,650 of record NC_134401.1, on the reverse strand, counting down.
TAAAACGTATACGCCACCAGAGAATTTTTTTTTGCTTTGAGAAACACAATTTTTGTAGTATATATATTTTTTTTAAGAAAATTTAAAAATCTTAATCTATGGTTATCTCTTAAAAAACACACAGCAAAAAAAAATCCTTTATTATCCAATTCCCATTTACTAATGAATCTTTTTGTTTTGTACTAATTCTTGTACGCGTATCGTCTTGTTGTATGGATTTTCTCTGAAAAATTAAGGCAAATTTATTGCATCGAGCAATACACAAGGGAACAAAAAATAAAGAGATTTATTTTATTGGCAAAAATTTCATTAATTATCTGGGCACTCATAGCATTCAGGCAGAAATTTTTAATAGAAATTGTAATTAAATCACAAAGATAAGCATGGCCTTAAGTGTTGCCAAGGAAAATATTAAGCATTTGTGGGTGTAAATGCTGAATACATAGAAAAGCTAAAATGTTTATAAGCAACAGCTTGTGCAAAGATTAAATAACAATATTTCCAGGACACCATAATATAGAGGGAGACTACATCCGAACAACTTGTCGAAGAAAGACAAGAGTGAAAAAGGGAAAGGAAACGATAACAAATTCCATGAAGGCTCATAGCCACACGTACCAGAGTGGGGCACGTGTTATGGAGATTCCCTACAAAAAAAAAAAAAAAAAAAAAAAACAAGAACCAGACTGCGATGAAACGTAATAAAAAGGAGAAAGACGTCAAAACACTTACATATGCCAAAATCTTAAATTGGTTCTAATGGCCATGTGGCAATAAGAGAACCTAAATACATAGTATGAAGAAAAGAAAAACGCAAATATATCTATTTTTATATTCCCGGGAAATTCTCTTGCTTATGGAGAATTCCATTTCTTTCATATTGATTTATGATGACTACAGGGACCTATGACTGTTGCTAGGTTGGTCTTGAGTTAAATTTGGTTTGTCCTTGATGATGTGCTCGAAAGTCCTGTTGACACCGCAGAACGTTTGTAAAGATGTGAAAGTCTAAGAATAAATTTTCATAAAATATTATGAGTATATATTGTCCCTAAGGATTCTTTTATTATGCATTTGAAAACATGATTTTCGAATATATTTGTGGATTTTGAAATTAATAATTAATTTCAAAATTATAAAGAGATAATTTTTAATTGCTTTTTATTAATTTTTAATTGTATTTACAAAAAAAAAAATATGAATAATATTTTTTCTATTAAAATTGTTTCAAATCGATTTTACTAACAATTTTTAAATACCGATCAAACATAATATAATATCAGCAATTTTTTTTGAAATGAAAATCTTAATTGAATTTGAAAAAAATATTCACTTTAATTGATTTTTCAACTAAAATTAAAATCAATCACAAAAATGTATTTAATCCGATTAACTTTTTAATTGGAACAATTAATTTTTTTATTAATATTATCACTTTGTTCTAAAATTTTCCCCTAAAACCATTAAACAGGGTTGCGTATGATTTATATGAATAAAAAAAATGTTAAGTTGTTATAACTTATACGCCACCAGGGAATACTGGTGATAAAGAAAAAATTTTCAAATTTGAATAAATTGATTTATGATGACAACAGAAACTATAACCGATGCTAGGTTGTTCTTGCGTTAGTTAGTCCTTGATGTACTCGAAACTCCTTTTGACACCGCAGAACGTTGGTAAAGAAGTGAAAGTCTAAGAAGAAAATTTTCATAAAATATTATGATCATATATTGTCCCTAAGGATTATTTTATTATGTAGTTGAAAACTTATTTATAGGTTTTCGTTTTTCTAATTAATAATTAATTTCAAAATTATTAAGATATGCTTTCTAATTGCTTTTTTAATTTGACATAGACAGAAAAAAAAATCACTAATTTTTTTCTTATAAAAATAGTCTATCACCCATGATCCGATATCCACTTCAATTCACGTCAAATCCACGAACGTGAAAATTTGGTTTTCTTAATTCCACGTTCTTTTTTTAACTTTTCTGTAACCAGCTGGGTTGCACAAATCACCCAGAAATTCGCTAAGGCGGAAATCAAAATAAGTGGAATCAATAGACTTATTATAATTTATTATTATTTTTTTTTTAATTAAAAATGACGCAGTTTTAATAAAAATCATGTATTAAATATAAAACATTTCAAAGTTTTTACGTGAGTACTTTTTTTTTAAACCGAAAATACACCCATCTTGGACATTATTAAACTTTCACCAAGACTTTTGCAAGTGAATTGATTTCACGAAAATTCCGGTGAAAGTGGATTGTAGGACACGAAAATCGTGGAATTGATTCACATTCACCTGGAAGTGGATTTGGGAATATGGTCATATATCAAAACCTGAAGATATAGCCAATTTTCGATCTTGACCTGCTAGCAGACAAAACACTAAGTCTCTACTAAATTTCAGCACGATAGCTTCAGGCTGTAACGTGATTACAACAGACAGACGGACATAGTTAGATAGTCGTTTTTCTTCCTGATCAAGAATACGAGTACATATAATTTGTATAATCGAAGCTCGGTATTTTGATGTGTGAATAACGGAATGCGAAATTTATTACAACCCCAATCCTATAAAAAATAGCGATTTCGATTGTGTAAACGTTTTTGCAGAAGTGGGATATGGTAGCGTATGATTTATTTTGATTGGATCATTCATACGCATAACAGTCCAATGCGGAATTTATTCTCGAGAAAGGTTTCTTGCGAATCCACATCACCTAGTCCATCTATTTGGTGAAATATTGGAATACTTTATGAAAAAAATGTAACTTTCATGAAAATAACGCATTGAAATTCGAAATACGGATTAAAAAACATGAAGAAATGTTGAAATTTGGATTTATTTAAATTTGAAATTGTCGACATTCGAATTTTGGAAAGGTGGAGTTTTTCACTTTGAATTTTTATTGTTGACATTTACCAGTTTTTTTTTGGCAAAACTTTCTATAGAAATAAAATTTTGACAAAATTTTCTATAGATATAAATTTTTGACAAAATTTTCTAAAGAAATAAAATTTTGACAAAATTTCTTATAGAAATAAATTTTTGACAAAATTTTCTATAGAACAAAATTTTGACAAAATTTTCTATAGAAATAAAATTTTGACAAAATTTTCTATAGAAATAAAATTTTGACAAATATAGAAATGCAATTTTGATAAAATTGTCTATGGATAAAAAAAAACAAAATCTCCTCTACATTTTCTATAGAAACAAAATTTTGACAAAATTTTCTATAGAAATAAAATTTTGACAAAATTTTCTATAGAAATAAAATTTAGATAAAATTTTCTATAGAAGTAAAATTTTGACAAAACTTTCTGTTTCGACTGTAATGAGAACCATGTATGTGCAGAAGTGGGATATGCTAGCGTATGATTTATTTTGATTGGTTTCTATGTTCAATTAACACTCATACGCATCACCGTCCAATGAATTATTTATTCTCAAACTCGATTTTTCGATTTTTTCAGAACAACTCTATTATTTGATCATTAATTAGCAACTAATCGAACGACAAAATGTTAAAATGTTTTCTATAGAAATAAAATTTTGACAAAATTTTCTGTTTCGACTGTAATGAGAAACATGTATATGCAAAAGTGGGATATGGTAGCGTATGATTTATTTTGATTGGTTTCCATGTTCAATTAACACTCATACGCATCACCGTCCAATGAATTATTTATTCTCAAACTCGATTTTTCGAGTTTTTCAGTACAACTCTATTATTTGATCATTAATTAGCAACTAATCGAACGACAAAATGTTAAAAGCCAACTAGCCGAATTTGAAGATTTTTAATAGTCGACGTTGTTAAAATTTTGACAAAATTTTCTATAAAAATAAAATTTTGACAAAATTTTCTATGGATATAAAAAAAAAAAAAAAAAAAAACAAAATCTCCTCTACATTTTCTATAGAAATAAAATTTTAACAAAATTTTCTATAAAAATAAAATTTTGACATAATTTTCTATAGAAATAAAATGTTGACAAAATTTTCTAAAGAAATAAAATTTTGACTAAGTTTTCTATAGAAATAAAATTTTGACAAAATTTTCTTAAACAATGAAATTTTGACAAAATTTTCTGTGGATATAAAAAAATTCTCCTCTGCATTTTGTATAGAAATAGAATCTTGGCAAAATTTTCTACAGAAATAAAATCTTGACAAAATTTTCTAAAAAATAAAATTTTGACAACATTTTCTATGGATTTTCTATAGGAATAAAATTTTGATAAAATTTTCTACAGAACTAAAATTTTGACAAAATTTTCTATGGAAATAAAATTTTGAGAAAATTTTCTATAGAAATAAAATTTTGACAAAATCTTCTATGGATATAAAAATATTCCCCTCTACATTTTCTATAGAAATAAAATTTTTACAAAATTTTCTATAGATATAAAATTTTTACAAAATTTTCTATAGAAATGAAATGTTGACAAAATTTTCTATAGGAATAAAATTTTGACAAAATTTTCTATTGAACTAAAATTTTGAAAAAAAAAATTATAGTAATAAAATTTGACGAAATTTTCTAAAAAAAATAAAATTTTGACAAAATTTTCTATGGATTTTCTATAGGAATAAAATTTTGACTAAAAACTAAAATTTTGACAAAATTTTCTGTAGAAATAAAATTTTGACAAAATTTTCTATAGAAATAAAATTTTGACAGAATTTCCTATAGAAATAAAATGTTGACAAAATTTCCTATAGAAATAAAATGTTGACAAAATTTCCTATAGATATAAAATTTTGACAAAATTTCATATAGAAAAAACTTTTGACAAAATTTTCTATAGAAATAAAATTTTGACAAAATTTTCTATAGAAATAAAATTTTGATAAAATTTTCTATGGATATAAGAAAAAACAAAATCTCCTCTACATTTTCTATAGAAATAAAATTTTGACAAAATTTTCTATAGAAATAAAATTTTCTATAGAAATAACATTTAGATAAAATTTTCTATAGAAATAAAATTTTGACAAAATTTTCTGTTTCGACTGTAATGAGAACCATGTATATGAAAAAGTGGGATATGGTAGCGTATGATTTATTTTGATTGGTTTCTATATTCAATTAACACTCATACGCATCACCGTCCAATGAATTATTTATTTTCAAACTCGATTTTTCGATTTTTTCAGTACAACTCTATTATTTGATCATTAATTGGCAACTAATCGTACAACAAAAAGTTAAAAGCCAATTAGCTGAATTTGAAAATTTTTAATAGTCGATGTTGTTAAAATGTTGACAAAATTTTCTATGGATATAAAAAAAAACAAAATCTCCTCTACATTTTCTATAGAAATAAAATTTTGACAAAAATTTCTATAGAAATAAAATTTTGACAAAATTTTCTAAAGAAATAAAATTTTGACAAAATTTTCTTAAAAAATAAAATTTTGACAAAATTTTCTGTGGATATAAAAAAATTCTCCTCTGCATTTTCTATAGAATATATATATATATATATATATATATATATATATATATATATATATATATATATATATATATATATATATATATATATATATATATATATATATATATATATATATATATATATATATATATATATATATATATATATATATATATATATATATATATATATATATATATATATATAAAAATCTCCTCTACATTTTCTATAGAATATATAAAAAAAAAAACAAAATCTCCTCTACATTTTCTATAGAAATAAAATTTTGAAAAAATTTTCTACAGAAATAAAATCTTGACAAAATTTTCTAAAATCTAAAATTTTGACAAAATTTTCTATGGATTTTCTATAGGAATAAAATTTTGAAAGAATTTTCTACAGAACTAAAATTTTTCTAAAGAAATACAATTTTGACAAAATTTTCTATAGAAATAAAATTTTGACAAAATCTTCTATGGATATAAAAATATACCCCTCTACATTTTCTATAGAAATAAAATTTTTACTAAATTTTCTACAGATATAAAATTTTGATAAAATTTTGTATAGATATAAAATTTTGACAAAATTTTCTAAAGAAATAAAATTTTGACAAAATTTTCTATAGAAATAAAATGTTGATAAAATTTTCTATAGGAATAAAATTTTGACAAAATTTTCTATTGATCTAAAATTTTGAAAAAAAAATTTATAGAAATAAAATTTTACAAAATTTTCTAAAAAATAAAATTTTGACAAAATTTTCCGTGGATTTTCTATAGGAATAAAATTTTGACAAAATTTTCTACAGAACTAAAATTTTGACAAAATTTTCTGTAGAAATAAAATTTTGACAAAATTTTCTATAGAAATAAAATTTTGACAAAATCTTCTAAAAAATAAAATTTTGACAAAATTTTCTATGGATATAAAAAAATTCTGCTCTGCATTTTCTATAGAAATAAAATCTTGACAAAATTTTCTATAGAAATAAGATTTTGACAAAATTTTCTACAGAACTAAAATTTTGACGAAATTTTCTGTAGAAATACAATTTTGACAAAATTTTCTAAAGAAATAAAATTTTGACCAAATTTTCTATAGAAATAAAATTTTGACAAAATTTTCTAAAAAAATACAATTTTGACAAAATTTTCTATGGATATAAAAAAATTCTACTCTGCATTTTCTATAGAAATAAAATCTTCACAAAATTTTCTATAGAAATAAGATTTTGACAAAATTGTCTATAGAAATAAAATTTTGATAAAATCTTCTATAGAAATAAAATTTTGACTAACTTTTCTATAGAAATAAAATTTTGACAAAATTTTCTAAAAAAATAAAATTTTGACAAAATTTTCTATGGATATAAAAAAATTCTCCTCTGCATTTTCTATAGAAATAAAATCTTGACAAAATTTTCTATAGAAATAAGATTTTGACAAAATGTTCTATAGAAATAAAATTTTGATAAAATCTTCTATAGAAATAAAATTTTGACAAAATTTTCTATAGAAATAAAATTTTGACAAAATTTTCTATGGATATAAAAAAATTCTCCTCTGCATTTTCTATAGAAATAAAATCTTGACAAAATTTTCTATAGAAATAAAATTTTGACAAAATTTTCTATAGATATAAAATTTTGACTAAATTTTCTATAGAAATAAAATTTTGACAAAATTTTCTAAAAAAAATAAAATTTTGACAAAATTTTCTATAGAAATAAAATTTTGACAAAATTTTCTATAGAAATAAAATTTTGATAAAATTTTGTATAGAAATAAGATTTTGGCAAAATTTTCTCTAGAACTAAAATTTTACAAAATAAGATTTTCTCCAAATTTTGGTAGATTATGTTTGGCTCGAGTGACAACCGTGGTCCTAAATTTATTTTGGAATTGATTCTCATCCTTCAGTAATATTTGGTTGGGGCTCATATTCAGTATCAAGCGTCTCGTAATATTTGTGGTCCTTTTTCTTTTGGGTTTTTGGGGCTCATTTCCCGGCCCAGAATATTATTGCTAACGTCATATGCATTAACTCATAATACCCTGCCCCACAGTGCCTAGTAAAGGGTATTGGGACAACCATGTAATTTATTTCAAAATCTCTTATTAGTTTTTAATGTGTTTCTTAATGCTTCCGTTTTATTTATGAAAAAATATTTTTCTTATCCCCTTTATCTGGTCATTTTCAATTAAAGTTGTCATTTAAACTGAAATACTTAGCACAGAAAAACATTTCATATTCATTCTAAGAATCTCTAATTTGAATTTTCAACTCTATATTATAATAAAATTCTTATGAATATCATATGATGAAAATCCATCTTCTATAGCAAAGGATCAAAAAACATAGTCGTATAGAGTTATCCTTTACTTAATTATTCCCATAATATATAGTAATTCATGTTAACTTGCATTATATTGCATATGGAGCAATAATGCTATACAAAGCTTTCTCCCCCATGCAGATAACCCAATCATCATACACTCCTAAAGATATTTGTGTGTCTGGGTGCGTATGTGCAAATTATGAATGATGTATTTAGGTATGTGCATATTACTTAACAACATATGATGCACATGCACATTCCATTCTAATTCCTATCTCCCTATTTCCATGGTAATGTTATCCCTCTTTCTAGTCTATTCTATGATCCTTTCTAACACAGTGTTGAATTTGCAATAATATGGCTATGTCATTCACCATACAAATGGGTGGTGATTATTGTGGTAAATATTGTACTGTATTTTCCCTTACTCTCGTTCTCTCTTACTCTCTTGCTCTAACCTTCTCTTATTGTGTTTGCCTTATGAGTGCGGTTTTGTCTTTGAAACTATTGTGGCATTGTTTACCGAACATGTGGTTGTCTTTCGGTCTGGCTCTCAAGAATTTTTGTGTTCATTCATTTATTCTGTGTTGTTGTTGTGGTTGTTGCATGTTTTTTAGACATTCGTAATTATAATATGGAGTGTACTCTACAGTATGGTGGTGGTGAACTAATTTTGTTCTTTTCAATCGGAATAATCAAGATCTCAGTTAATTTAAATATTAGTTCGTTAAATCAAAAAAATGTTTTCTTGAATTTAAGAAAAAATTCCCTTAATTCAGATTAATTAAATTTTAATTAAAATTTTATTTTTTATTATTGTTTTTATTTAAAGAAATGATCCTTAATGGTGTGTAAAATTTGCCTTACTTCAAGTTTATTAAATTTAATTAAAATTTCGTTTAAATTTTTTTTTTAATTTAATTTTGTACTTGTCCTCAAATTTAGGATCTATAATATTTTATACTAGGTAAATATTTTTTCAGTTTAAGAGTTAATAAATTGTGTGTTTTTCTAATTTAAATGAATGTGTCCTTAACCTTGTGTAAAATTTGCCTTACTTTAAATTAATGAAATTTCTTTTTTCCATAATCTTATATTGGGGAACTATTTTTTTAGTATAGGTGTTTTTTGTCTTTTTAATTTAAAGAAATGTGTCCTTAATTTTGTGTAAAATTAGTCTAACATCAAATTAATTAAATTTCAAGTAAAATATCCTTTTATTATTTTTTTTAAATTTAGTTTTGTGTAAATAATTTGTCCTCAAATTTAGGTTTAATAATCTTTCATATTAGGTAAATATTTTTTGTAGCGTAAGATTTTTTTTATTTTTTGTTTAATTTAAAGAAATTTGGTGTTAATGTTATGTAAAATTTGCCTTACTTCAAATTTGTTAATTTGAATTTCGTTTTAATTTTTTTTTATAAATTGATTATCCTCAAATTAGGTTTCATAATCTTTCATATTTGGTAAATAGTTTTTTTTAGTATAAGAGTTTTTTATTATTATTTTTCAAATTTAAGGAAATTTGTTCGTAATGTAGTTAAAATTTGTCTTACTTCAAATTAATGAAATTTGAATTAAAATTTCGTTATATTTTTTTTATATCCACCACCATAGAATGGTGACGGGGGTATAATAAGTTTGTCATTCCGTTTGTAACACATCGAAATATCGATTTCCGACTATATAAAGTATATATATTCTTGATCAGGGAGAAATTCTAAGACGATATAACGATGTCCGTCTGTCTGTCTGTTGTAATCACGCTACAGTCTTCAATAATGAAGCAATCGTGCTGAAATTTTGCACAAACTCGTCTTTTTTCTGCAGGCAGGTCAAGTTCGAAGATGGGCTATATCGGTCCAGGTTTTGATATAGTCCCCATATACACCGACCTCCCGATTTGGGGTCTTGGGCTTATAGAAATCGTAATTTTTATCCAATTTGCCTGAAATTTTAAATCTAGAGGTATTTTATAACCATAAAGAGGTGTGCCAAAAATGGTGAGTATCGGTTCATGTTTGGTATAGGCCCCATATAGACCGATCTCCCAATTTTACTTCTTGGGCTTATAGAACCCGCAGTTTTTATTCAATTTACCTGAAATTGGAAATTTAGAGGTATTGTAGGACCACAAAAATTGTGAGTATCGGTCCATATTTGGTATAGCCCCCATATAGACCGATCTCCCGATTTTACTTCTTGGGCTTATAGAAACCGTAGTTTTTATCCAATTTGCCTGAAATTGAAAATCTAGAGGTACTTGAGGACCATCAAAAGGTGTGCCGAAAATGGTCCGTATCGTTCCATGTTTTGGCATAGCCCCCATATAGAGCGATCTCCCGATTTTACATCTTGGGTTTATAGAATCCGTAGTTTATATACCATTTGCCTGAAATTGGAAATTTATTTGTATTTTAGGACTATAAAGAGGTTTGCCACAAATGGTGAGTATCGGTCCATGTTTTGATATAGCCCCTATATAGACCGATATCCCGATTTTACTTCTTGGGCTGCTCGAATCCGGAGTTTTTATCCAATTTGCCTGAAATTGGAAATCTAGAGGTATTTTCGGGCCATAAAGACGTGTGCCGAAAACGGTGAATATCGGTCCATATTTTAGTATAGTCCCCATAAGAACGATCTCCCGATTTAACTCCCTGGGTTTCTAGAAACCGTAGTTTTTATCTGATTTGATTGAAATTGTAAATATTCTGGTATTTGAGGCTCACAAAAACGTGTATCGGATTAAGTTTTTATCAGTCCATTTGGTAATGCCGACTTCACTCTTTGAGGGTATAGAAGGCGCATTGATCATGAAAATTGCTTGAAACTCGATGTAAAATTTCCAGATTTTACTTCTACAGATTTAAGATTTCAAATCAAGACGTTATTTTATAATTTTCTTGCACACTTACAAGAGATGTTAATGATTCCTCTAAGACTCAAACAAAAATGGTTCTTATAAATCCAGAATCTGATATAGTCTTCATAGGTGAAATTTTTAAATTTATCTTCGGAAAATGTCCTCAAGTCCCCAAGCTCTCCTGATATTTCAAAGGAAACCCTAATATTTGGTTCATGGTGGTGGGTACTTAAGATTCGGCCCGGCTGAACTTACTGCTGTATATACTTGTTTTATTTAATTTTGTGCAAATTACTTGTCCTCAAATTTAGGTTCCGTAATCCTTCATATTAGGCAAATATTTTTTTTGTCAGTGTAAAAGCATCACTGGACCGTTTCTAGCGAGGAGACTATTGTGAAAAAAATTGTCATAATTTTCCTAAATATTTGAAAATTTTTAAGGCGAATTTCTTATTGGGCAATTCCCTTTTTTCGAAAATGATCATCTCAAAAAAAATTCCCCAATACCGAAGTGTTAATGTAAATACTTCGTATAGGGTATCACAGTTCAGCCACTTGTTGTAGTTTTAAGTACTGACTTGTAATTCCGTATTAGTCTCACCATTCGCTGTTATCGTCGACATCGTCACACTCATCATTGTCGGCTTCTTATAAAAAAGATTTTTCTAAGTTGTTCTCGGTTTAGGTAGCTTTTGGGTTTCGGTTTTGTTTTTTACCCCCCAGTGGTGACTCAAGTCAAGTTAAGTCAAGGCATTTACTCATCATCATGGAGGTGGCCTAGGAAGATGAAGGAGGATGATATCTAATAGGTTGGCGTCTAGTTGTCGCAAATGTTCTGCCATTGTTATACCATGAGGTGCAATGCAGAAGGGTCGTATTGTTGTTGTTGTTGTTGTTGCTGCTGTTGCTGTTGCTAGTCATCCATGGAACTTTAGGTTATTATTTTGTTGCCTTACAAGGTAGCTTTGAAATGGGTTTGGTGGCGCAAGAGGAATTTGAATGTTATTGCCGTTCTGTTAAAGTACCTCGTCTGTCCTGTCTTTAAACAGTTTGCAGATAAAACCAAAACAACAACAACGATAACAAAGAGCATCAAGAGAATTCCATCATTTGGTTTCACAGTCAAGTTGTATTGTACACACGTACAAATGGCCATCCGTCCGCCCGACCTTACAACCATTCGGCCCATTGTCGAATTGTACGTCTGGCTTTACGTCTGTTGAACTGGCATTGTTGCTTGCATTAGACTTTGTTGCTTTTCGAATAGAGACCAAATGATTCTGTTGCTAATGCCCTAGCTGACTTGTTTGTTTGTGTTAGATGGATGGTTGCCTAAGTGTTTCCGAGAATGTGGATGATGATGATGGCATGGTGACTCGGGTATACTTTTGTTGCTGCTGATGATGATGATAATACTCTCTATGACATAGCAATGTGTCAGAGAGAGAGAGAGGGCAGAGGGTTAACAATGTGTGCACACAACACAAGGCAGAAATTTTGCAAACATGGAATGTCTGTTGCTGTCATGATGACGGCATGTGTGTGCGTCTCTATTGAACATGAATAACAACCGCCTTGTTGGCGGACTCTTAAACAGCAACAGCACATGACACGTTTATCCAAATGTTGTACCCCTTGCGAAACACTCCCCTGAGATTTATTCACACAGCATCTTGTTTTTATCCAGGCGAGGAGAGCCCATTGCCCATTTGTTCTCTTTTTGTTTGAGTGGGGGAAAATTCGAATAACAGATATTTGTAATGTCACTGTATACACTGAACGGAAAAACTTCATCAATATGATGATTTTCAACATTAATTTGATGAAATGTTTCTTCGATTTTGAGCTTACAACGCATTTCATCATCGTAATGAAGAATTTTACATCAATTTTTCATCAAATATATTCATCAATTTAATGAAATTATTGCATCATCTTGAAGAAAAAGTGTCATTTAATTGATGTATTTGTTTCTTCCTTTTGATGAAAAACGGTATTCAAATTGATGTCCGATAGTCTCTATACAATGAATATTCTGCATCATTCAAATGAAAGGTATTCATCAAAAGTTAGTAATTTATTCATTAAAATTACATTACTTCAATGACTACATTGCATCAAACTAATGTATATTTTACATTTAACCAATGAAACACTGACATCGAAATGAACTTTGGTTTCAGCCTTAGAAACTAGTTCTAAATTGTACAATATCCAATATAATTACAAATATTTTAAGTGAATTAGGAAATATTATTTTTATCAAAAAATCTTAAAAATAATATTCACTACACTTGCGATTATTAATGGATTATACATTTCAATATTAACATAGATTTGTGAATGGAAAAAGTATACATACGATATTAATGAAAAATTGGCATAAATATAAGACGTTTTCAGCGTTTCATATAATATTAACATAAATATACTTATAAATGAATGGCCCTATTGGAATATAAGCCATTATTATTCGCTTAAAATGGTTAATATTTTAGAAATTGTTAGCTGATTTAATATTATACTCTTAGTATAGATTAATATAATAATTGTAGTCACCATTTTCTAAATTGATATTTCCAATAACAACAATAAAAGGTTTTATATTCCAATTTGTAAGTGGTTGTCTACTTCTGGAATACTTTCTGCTAGAAATATTGACGATTCTTGGGAGTATTCTCCATACGTATTTTCCATTTTTATCATTTCGGACTTATTTTTATGTTGGAAATAAGTAGCCATATAGACACCAAGTCAAACGCATCATAAATGATGGGGCTATAAAGGCAGATTTAAATATTAGTTATTTAATGATATGCATAATTGTACTAATTTTTTTTTTCATAACAAACCTACGTTTGGCACATCAATTTTATCAAAAACCTGTCTAATGCCAGCATTTTTAACATAGTGTTCTTTCTCAATTAAATTGTACCAATATACTATATCAGTTTGGTTACCCAGTCTAATATTGATGTGCAGTATTTATGCAGTACTCCGAAGTCCATGTTAATCTAAACGAAATAACAACATATACATGTAAAGGGTGATTCTTTTGAGGTTAGGATTTTCATGCATTAGTATTTGACAGATCACGTGGGATTTCAGACATGGTGTCAAAGAGAAAGATGCTCAGTATGCTTTGACATTTCATCATGAATAGACTTACTAACGAGCCACAACGTCGAATTTTCAGTGAATGGGCCCTAGAAAAGTTGGCAGAAAATCCGCTTTTTTATCGACAAATTTTGTTCAGCGATGAGGCTCATTTCTGGTTGAATGGCTACGTAAATAAGCAAAATTGCCGCATTTGGAGTGAAGAGCAACCAGAAGCCGTTCAAGAACTGCCCATGCATCCCGAAAAATGCACTGTTTGGTGTGGTTTGTACGCTGGTGGAATCATTGGACCGTATTTTTTCAAAGATGCTGTTGGACGCAACGTTACGGTGAATGGCGATCGCTATCGTTCGATGCTAACAAACTTTTTGTTGCCAAAAATGGAAGAACTGAACTTGGTTGACATGTGGTTTCAACAAGATGGCGCTACATGCCACACAGCTCGCGATTCTATGGCCATTTTGAGGGAAAACTTCGGAGAACAATTCATCTCAAGAAATGGACCGGTAAGTTGGCCACCAAGATCATGCGATTTGACGCCTTTAGACTATTTTTTGTGGGGCTACGTCAAGTCTAAAGTCTACAGAAATAAGCCAGCAACTATTCCAGCTTTGGAAGACAACATTTCCGAAGAAATTCGGGCTATTCCGGCCGAAATGCTCGAAAAAGTTGCCCAAAATTGGACTTTACGAATGGACCACCTAAGACGCAGCCGCGGTCAACATTTAAATGAAATTATCTTCAAAAAGTAAATGTCATGGACCAATCTAACGTTTCAAATAAAGAACCGATGAGATTTTGCAAATTTTATGCGTTTTTTTTTAAAAAAAAGTTATCAAGCTCTTAACAAATCACCCTTTAGTAAGAATATTAAAATAAGGTGAACGTTTGAATTTAGTTACTTACCAACTGTGCTCCTCGAAATTCTATATACTGTGGCCAGGCACTAAATATATCACTATGGTTATCGTGTTCGTCAAATATTTGACGTATTCAGTACGTCAATATCCCATCGTCAGATCTGTCGATGCGGTGGGAATTCATTTTCTCATTCAGAAAAGGTCTTCTATGACGGGTACTTCACCTAATTTTCCAGGGTGAGAAAAGTCTCTTCACAGTACCTCTCGATGCTTACTTCTTGTGGTATATACTTCTCGTTTACTATATTTTTTTCCAAATCGCTAAACTCGCAGGCCGTTGGAGTTTCTCTTGGAGCCGCAATGTATTTCCATAAATATATGAACGTTTGCAAGATGCCTTTTACAGGAAATTTTTGTGTGAATGCGCTGTTACATATCGTATCACTATTTTGGAAACCTTTAAAATGTTTGTAAACGCCACAAATATTTTTATATATTACTAAAATTTCTCGAACATATAGCACTCCGTTTATGTTAAACTTACAACACTTAAAATATCTCCAATTCGCAAAAGTATTAAAAGCTATTTTATGAACGTGCGATCACAATAAATGTCACTTCACAAATGAATTTATTTATCCTTCAACAAATTTCACACACAGCAGACATAACGGATTTTCTCAAAGGCATTGCTTTTGTGTGTGTTTTATCAATAAAAGCACAAAAAAATGTAAATGAATAACATGTGATGAAAATTTTCTTCAACTTGATTACTGATTTCATTAAATGAATGAAAGATTTTCATCAAAATGATGATCAACAATTGATGTAAGTTTCTTCATTGAGTTGATGACGGTGTTTTTCAACTGAAAACAGAAAACATCAAATTGAATACCGAATTCATAAAAACAATGTAATTTCTACATCAATTTGATGAAGATTTTTTGATGATTTTGTTTCATTAATTTGATGATGTACTTTTCTTTCAGTGTATGTGTGTCGTGTATGAGTGGGCTTTAAAATGTTGCATGTCGATTTTTTTGCACACTTATTTGTTTTTAATTTTTCTCTTTAAATGTTTTCTATATTTCCCTATGTATTTGTAAAGGCATTTCATGTTGATTGTGGGAGACTGTGTGACAGAGAGTGAGAGAGGGGGCATTATGTCGTAGTTGTACGTTCACATTCCTTTGGAGCATATTTTGTTTGCTTTTCTTTTCCTGACGAATCTATTTAAGGAGATTTTTTTTGTTGTATTGTCGTTATTTTTAGTTTCATTGATTTGATAAAAATTCATTGGCGTCATAGTCTATGATTGTTTTGATGATGGTATTGCTTTTTATAACCTCTCGCATACACTAAGGAAACAATTACTAGGCTAATATGGAAGACTAGGCAATCTTTTTTATAATTACATGCTGTTTAGAACTCATTTTTTTTAATAAAAAATTTTAATTAAAACAAAGTTTCAGTTTTTTTATTTTAAAAATATTTTTGATAAAATTTGTGACATTTCTTGCCACAATAAAGATTAAATTAAATGTTTAATTCATTTGCGGTAGCCTATTTGTAAATGAGAAGCTTGACAAGTGGCCTTCCCATCTAGATATTAAAAATGACCTCAGACACTCCCTCAATGTCTCTAGAACATTAGGTGCAGGATAGTTATAGTGGCGATCCCTGCTTCGACCGAACACCAAAAAGTTTTTCAGCGGTGGATTATCCCACCTCAGTCATGCTGGTTACATTTCTGAGGGTCTCAAAACTTCTCTAAGTGGTTTCACTGCAATGTGGAACGTCGTTCGGACATGGAATCGGGCAGCACTCAGTGATAAGAGAGAAGTTCACCAATGTGGTATCACAATGGACTGAATAGTCTAAGTGAGCCTGATACATCGGACTGCCACCTAACCTAACCTAACCTAAGCTAACCTAACCTAGGTATAGTGGCAGCCCATTATTTTACATCGGGAACTTCTCCCTTATCAATGAGTGCTGCTCCAATATATGTTTAGCTCAATGATATGATATCTTCCTTTTTCTAGCCGAAGATAATCCACCGCTTAAAATCTTTTTGGTGTTTTGTCGAAACTAGAAATAAAAATTTTACAAAATTTTCTACAGAAATAAACATTTTACAACATTTTTTATAGAAATAAAATTTCGACAAAATTGTCTATAGAAATAAAATTTTGACAAAATTTTCTACACAAACAAAATTTTCTATAAAAATAAAATTTTGACAAAATTTTCTATAGAAATAAAATTTTGACAAAATTGTCTGTAGAAATAAAATTTTTGACAAAATATTCTATTGAAATAAAATCTTGACAAAATTGTCTATAGAAATAAAATTTTGACAAAATTTTCTATAGAATTAAAATTTTGACAAAATTTCCTATAAAAATAAAATTTTGACAAAATTTTCTGTAGAAATAAAATTTTGACAAAATTTTCTATTGAAATAAAATTTTGACAAAATTTTCTATAGAAATAAAATGTTGACAAAATTTTCTACAGAAATAAAATTTTGACAAAATTTTCAATAGAATTAAAGTTTTGACAAAATTTCCTATAAAAATAAAATTTTGACAAAATATTCTATAGAAATAAAATTTTGACAAAATTTTCTATAGAAATAAAAATTTGACAAAATTTTCTATACAAATAAAAATTTTGACAAAATTTTCTACGCGAACAAAATTCTCTATAAAACTAAAATTTTTTTCTATAGAAAAAAAAAAATTTGACAAAATTTTCTATAGAAATAAAATCTTGACAAAATTGTATATAGAAATAAAATCTTGACAAAACTGTCTATAGAAATAAAATTTTGACAAAATTTTCTACAGAAATAAAATTTTGACAAAATTTTCTATTGAAATAAAATTTCGACAAAATTTTCGATAGAAATAAAATTTTGACAAAATTTTCTATAGAAATAAAATTTTGACAAAAATTTCTATAGAAATAAAATTTTGACAACATTTTCTATAGAAATAAAAATTTGACAAAATTTTCTATAGAAATAAAAATTTTGACAAAATTTTCTACACGAACAAAATTCTCTATACAACTAAAATTTTTTTCTATAGAAAAAAAAATTTGACAAAATTTTCTCTAGAAATAAAATCCTATAAAAATAAAATTTTGACAAAATTTTCTACAGAAATAAAATTTTGACAAAATTTTCTATTGAAATAAAATTTTGACAAAATTTTCTATAGAAATAAAATTTTGTCAAAATTTTCTATAGAAATAAAATTTTGACAAAATTTTCTATACGAATAAAATTTTGAAAAAATTTTCTATAGAAATAAAATTGTGACAAAATTTTCTATAGAAATAAACTTTTAACGAAATTTTCTATAGAAATAAAAATTTTACAACAATTTTTATAGAAATAAAATTTTGACAAAATTTTCTATAGAAATAAAATTTTGACAAAAATTTCTATAGAAATAAAATTTTGACAAAATTTTCTATAGAAATAAAAATTTTACAAAATTTTCTATAGAAATAAAAATTTTACAACATTTTTATAGAAACAAAATTTTGACAAAATTGTCTATAGAAATAAAATTTTGACAAATTTTTCTATAGAATTAAAATTTTGACAAAATTTCCTATAAAAATAAAATTTTGACAAAATTTTCTGTAGAAATAAAATTTTGACAAAATTTTCTATTGAAATAAAATTTTGACAAAATTTTCTATAGAAATAAAATGTTGACAAAATTGTCTATAGAAATAAAATTTTGACAAAATTTTCTATAGAATTAAAATTTTGACAAAATTTCCTATAAAAATAAAATTTTGACAAAATTTTCTGTAGAAATAAAATTTTGACAAAATTTTCTATAGAAATAAAAATTTGACAAAATTTTCTATACAAATAAAAATTTTGACAAAATTTTCTACGCGAACAAAATTCTCTATAAAACTAAAATTTTTTTCTATAGAAAAAAAAAAATTTGACAAAATTTTCTATAGAAATAAAATCTTGACAAAATTGTATATAGAAATAAAATCTTGACAAAACTGTCTATAGAAATAAAATTTTGACAAAATTTTCTACAGAAATAAAATTTTGACAAAATTTTCTATTGAAATAAAATTTCGACAAAATTTTCGATAGAAATAAAATTTTGACAAAATTTTCTATAGAAATAAAATTTTGACAAAAATTTCTATAGAAATAAAATTTTGACAACATTTTCTATAGAAATAAAAATTTGACAAAATTTTCTATAGAAATAAAAATTTTGACAAAATTTTCTACACGAACAAAATTCTCTATACAACTAAAATTTTTTTCTATAGAAAAAAAAATTTGACAAAATTTTCTCTAGAAATAAAATCCTATAAAAATAAAATTTTGACAAAATTTTCTACAGAAATAAAATTTTGACAAAATTTTCTATTGAAATAAAATTTTGACAAAATTTTCTATAGAAATAAAATTTTGTCAAAATTTTCTATAGAAATAAAATTTTGACAAAATTTTCTATACGAATAAAATTTTGAAAAAATTTTCTATAGAAATAAAATTGTGACAAAATTTTCTATAGAAATAAACTTTTAACGAAATTTTCTATAGAAATAAAAATTTTACAACAATTTTTATAGAAATAAAATTTTGACAAAATTTTCTATAGAAATAAAATTTTGACAAAAATTTCTATAGAAATAAAATTTTGACAAAATTTTCTATAGAAATAAAAATTTTACAAAATTTTCTATAGAAATAAAAATTTTACAACATTTTTATAGAAACAAAATTTTGACAAAATTGTCTATAGAAATAAAATTTTGACAAATTTTTCTACACAAACAAAATTTTCTATAGAAATAAAATGTTGACAAAATTTTCTACAGAAATCAAATTTTGACAAAATTTTCTATAAAAATAAAATTTTGACTAAATTTTCTATAGACATAAAATTTTGACAAAATTCTATAGAAATAAATGTTTGACAAAATCTTTTGTAGAAATAAAATTTTTACAAAATTTTCTATAGACATAAAATTTTGACAAAATTCTATAGAAATAAATGTTTGACAAAATCTTTTGTAGAAATAAAATTTTTACAAAATTTTCTATGGAAATAAAATTTTACGAAAATTTTCTATAGAAATAAAATTTTATGAAACTTTTCTATAGAAATAAAATTTTGACGAAATTTTCTATAGAAATAAAATTTTAAGAAATTTTTTCAAGAAATAAAATTTTGACAACATTTTCTATAGAAATAAAATTTTGACAAAATTGTTTATAGAAATAAAAGTTTAAGAAAATTTTCCATAGAAATAAAATTATAAGAAAATTTTCTATAGAAATAAAATTTTAAGAAAATTTTCTATAGAAATAAAATTTTAAGAAAATTTTCTATAGAAATAACATTTTGACAAAATTTCTATGGAAATCAAATTTTTAAGAAAATTTTCTATAGAAATAAAAATTTTGACAAAAATTTTCTATAGAAATATAATTAAAAAAGCAAAAAATCTACGAAATCAAAATGTTGACAAAAGTTTCTATAGAAATAAGATTTTAAGAACATTTTCTACAGAAATAAAATTTTGACAAATATGTTTATAGAAATACAATTTTAAGAAAATTTGCTATAGAAATACAATTTTCTATAGAAATACAATTTTCTATAGAAATAAAATTTTCTATAGAAATAAAATTTTAAGAAAATTTTCTGAAATTTTTATAAAATATATTATACAAATAAAATTTTAACAAAATTGTCCATACAAATAAATTTTTTGACAAAATTTTCTATTTAAATAAAATTTTGACAAAACATTTTTTATAGAAATGAAATTTTGACAAAATTTTCTATAGAAATAAAATTAAATTTCAAGCAAATTTTTATAGAAATAAAATTTTGACAAACTTTTTTATACAAATAAAATTGTGAGAACATTTTCTTTAGAAATAAAATTTAGAGAAAATTTTCTATAGAAATAAAATTGTGAGAAAATTTGAGACTCTCTTCCAAATTTAACTTCCGTTACCGCTCCATTTGAACCGAGAGGTCTATGTTTCATCAAACTCACTTGTAATTCTTTTATAGTAAATTTATGGCCTCACGTGTCCATAATAAAATCCCTAACCGCTGCAAAAGTTGTAATATTATATAGGTCCAGTTCACCAATGTGGTATCACAATGGACTGAATAGTCTAAGTGAGCCTGATACATCGGGCTGCCACCTAACCTAACCTAACCTTATATAGGTCCTCTATACGACAATCCATTACGAGAAGATGTTTTGAATGCGTTCCATGATGATAGGTAATTAAAAAACCTACGAATTACTTCAATTTTTTATAAAAATAAAAATAACTACAATTTTGATAAAATTTTCTATAGAAATAAAATGTTGGCAATATTTTCTATAGAAATAAAATTTTGACAATATTTTCCATAGAAATAAAAGTTTGACAAAATTTTGTATAGAAATAAAAGCTTCACAAAATTTTCTATAGAAATAAATTTTGGACAAAATGTTTTATAGAAATAAAATTTTGACCAAATGTTCTATAGAAATATAATTTTGACAACATTTTCTATAGACATAAAATTTGTAATATTATTCTGTAACTATTTACATTCCTAAAAAAATTATGGGGGTTTTAAAGTCTCAGGAGTATCTTTAGACTACAGCAGTAAGTGATTATTAAGACAAAATTTTGAGCATAGTAATGATGTAGGAGCCACCGTGGTGCAATGGTTAGCATGCTCGCCTTGCATACACAAGGTCGTGGGTTCGATTCCTGCTTCGACCGAACACCAAAAAGTTTTTTTTAGCGGTGGATTATCCCACCTCAGTAATGCTGGTGACATTTCTGAAGGTTTCAAAGCTTCTCTAAGTGGTTTCACAGCAATGTGGAACGCCGTTCGGACTCGGCTATAAAAAGGAGGTCCCTTGTCATTGAGCTTAAGATGGAATCGGGCAGCACTCAGTGATAAGAGAGAAGTTCACCAATGTGGTATCACAATGGACTGAATAGTCTAAGTGGGCCTGATACATCGGGCTGCCACATAACCTAACCTAATGATGTATAGGAATAAAATAAAAATTAAAAAAAATATCATTTATAAAAGGAGAAGCCTAACCCAGTTCTAGAGAATTCTATTCTTTAAAAATTTCGTATAATTTAATTTATTTTTTGTTAAATTTAATTGGGTTTTAACATAATAATTAATACTTTTCCTACGAAATTATTTTTATTTTTATCAAACTCTCTAATCCATATGATAACACATCACATCACATAATAAAACTTGATTCGCACCATTTATTTGTCCAGTGAAATTTGATAGTGCTTTATCATCAGATTTGTTTATTCTACTTAGAAAGAAAACAATTTCGCATTATTGTACAATTTAATCATTATCTCTGCTACCTTCCATGCTTTATCATTGTTATATTAATTTAACTTTGGGGGGTTTATCTAATCGCTGGTGAATATTTTTAGTTTTATGTCATTAAAAGTAATTATTTGTGAAAATGAATTATTCATATCTAATTACAAAAGTTGAGTAATTTCTTTGTAAAGTGAAAATATCCAACAATTAGTTTTGTTAATTTTTTAATAAACTAAAAAGGTCAAGAAAAATTTCGATAGCCAATTTAACTTTATTTTAGTTCATGAAAAGTACTTGATTTTAGTTTAATTTTGTCAAATGTTCGAAAAAAAAATTATTTTAAGTATTTTTTTATTGTAAGTAATTGGTGAAGTTTGGGAAGGAGCCGCTTTGGAGTTAGACGATAAAAAAGACATACCGGCTAAACCTAGAGCACATGCATGGATACCGGCAAACCCTCTTGATCCTGAGTCAATACTAGAGAGACTAAGAGAATGTAACCCAGATCTTCCAACCGCCGATGATCGCTATCAGTTTACATCTTTAACAAAGCAAAGTCCACAAGAGCTCCGGAGGATTGGGACACCTACAAGATGAATCTGAGAGCATATAAACGAGAACTGAGAAAGTCTCAGTATTGAGAATACGTAAGAGGCTTCCAGACTACGGAAGGTACTAGCATCCACTAACACCGCTCCAGGTTTCATTAAAACCTCGTAGGGAAATTGGACAACGTCCAGTAAGGAGACTTTGGAGGTACTTTTGGACACACACTTCCTTGGAAATCAGGCGGTTGAACCATGTTCTGGCGGTGTAACAGAGGCTCTGCGAGGAAATTGTGTCGGAATCTAGAATAAAATGGGCTTTAAATAGCTTTGGACATTTAAATCCCCCGGACCTGATGGAATTACTCCGGCGGAATTACAAGCAGTGGCTGAAAGAATTATCCCCTGGTTGACGGTGATATATAAACGATGTGTAAACTTAGCATATATTCCAGAAAAGTGGAGGGAAACAAAAGTCGTCTTCATACCTAAAGCAGGAAAAGCCTCTCACTCGAGTGCGAAGGATTTCCGACCAATCAGCTTATCCTCATTCCTACTTAAGACCCTGGAGAGGATGATAGACATGTACCTTAGAACCAGCGTGGATTCAAGTTTGCTCTCGAAACGACAGCATGCATACTCGAAGGGCAGGTCTACTGAGACCGCATTGCATGAACTAGTCAGCTTTATTGAAAGCTCACTATCTGTCAAAGAATCCACAATCGTGGCGTTTCTAGACATCGAAGGGGCGTTCAATAACGTCCATCCGAGCTCGATATTAAATGGACTGACAACTCTGAATATTGATTCAGGTATACTTAGGCTGTTAGACGAACTTCTAAGGAAGAGACGCATTTCAGCCACACTAGGACAAGCAAACATACAAAGGTATGTGAACAGAGGCACTCCTTAAGGAGGAGTTCTATCACCTCTTCTTTGCAATGTTGCTATAAACAACCTTCTGATTTCCGTAGAAAAAGAAAGGATAAAAGTGGTGGCATACGCAGATGATGTGGCGCTAGCAGTCAGGGGAAAATTCCCATCCACAATCAGATATATTATACAGAGAGCTCTCCGGATGACTGAGAAATGGGCGAAAGATAATGGTCTTGGGGTAAATCCAGCAAAGACAGAACTAGTCATGTACTGCAAAGATAGCAAAACTCCCACGGTTATGCCCATTTCCTTAGGGGGTATTGAAATTCCCTTTAGTGAGTGTGCAAAATACTTTGGCGTTATTTTGGACAGGAAGCTGAACTTTAGGCTTAATATTGAAGAGAGGGCGAGAAAAGCCACGGTAGCTTTGTACTCGTGCAAAAAGGCAATAGGGAAAAAGTGGGTACTAAAACCAAAAACTGTGCATTGGCTATACACGGCAGTAGTTAGACCTATAATGCTATATGGTGTTGTAGTCTGGTGGCCGGCACTTCAGAAACCGACTTAGATAAAGTTCAGCGTATGGCGAGCTTATGTATCTCAGGCGCATTTAGTAAGACAGGAACAGTCTTCCTTAATGTCATGCTACATCTATTGCCTTTAGACATTTTGGTCAAACAGTCAGCTGCAACAACGGCTGTGCGGTTGCGCGAGCTATCGCTGTGGTCGGAAAAATGTAAGGTCCTCAAAGTAATGCCAGATGTGCCTAACGTAGTGGATTACACCCTGGCAAAACCACTTTTCGACAAAAAGTTTGAAACTCTAATTCCCAACAGTGAGGCATGGTGTACACAGACCCCGGGGAATAAAAGATATATAGATTTCTATACTGATGGCTCCAAATTGAATGTACAAGTGGGGTTCGGAGTATATTCTAAAGATCTGGAAATTCGAATAGCAAAAATATTACCTATTCACTGTAGTATTTTTCAGACTGAAATATTGGTAATAAGAGAGGTGGTGAATTGGCTGAGAAGTAATGTTCCAACAAATATTGGCATTAATATATACTCAGACAGTCAACCTGCAATAAAATCCTTGGACTCTGTGTTCCTTAACACGAAAACGGCCATAGACTGCCGCAAATCTCTCAACGAGATGGCTGAGCAGTACAATATTCACCTAATATGGGTGCCTGGTCATAGGAACATACCGGGGAACTGCGAAGCAGATGTGTTAGCAAGGCTAGGAGCTACCTTGCATATTCCAGGGCAACTAGAATCTGTTGGTATGCCTCTGGCCACCTGCAAGATCTTACTGCGTGAGAAAGCTGTTATGATGGCCAATATTCGATGGGAGAATTGCAAGGGTTGTAACGACACCAAGCAAATATGGCCCCATTTAAACTTAAACCGCACACTAGATATGCTAGTGTTCTCAAGGCGTCAGATAGCACTCCTGATATCTGCTATAACGGGTCGCTGCCTGATAGGTGAATTTGCGAAAACTATAGGTGCGAAGTATAATAACTATTGTATAAGCTGTCATGATGTGGAGGAAAAGAAATCAATTAAACACCTTTTGTGTGAGTGTCCTGCTTTTTGTGTAAGGCGTAAGCGAATTTTAGGAGCATATAGCTTTAGATTACTGGCGGACCTGGAAAACGTTAACTTAAGCAGTTTGTTAATGTTTTTAGCAATCTGGTTGGTTCCACAAAAGTAAATAATAGAGAAGGTTCAGTGGTTAAGACTAGAAGTGCCCATATGTAATAGGTACTTTTAGTTAAATGTGGTATCACAATGGACTGAATAGTCTAAGTGAGCCTGAAATTTAATCGGGCTGCCACTTTAACCTAACCTACATAAGTATTGTTTTTTCTTACGTTAATGACATGACTAAAAATAAGAGCTCGAACAGATGCGATTTGAATCCGGAAAAAATTTTAGTTTGCCAGAACACTCCAAAAAAGCCAGTTCCAACTTTTGTCTCTAATTTTTTCCTTCTAAATAGGACTTTTTTTTTACAAAGAAAAAAACTTATTTTTTACTAAATTTTCTTTAATTTGATAAGAAGAAATATCATATTGCAATTACTAAAATATTTTAATTAAAATTTTTTAAAATAAAACTACATTTTCTTCTGAGGTGGGTTCAATTTTCTTGGGAGTAATGAGATCTAAAGTGGTGTGGGTGAATGAATGGTTCGCTCATGTATGGTGAGTGGAAATAACCATATTTGTGATATATACCAATACTAAATTAATAGCTCTCTCTCCCTCTCATTAAATGTTTTCAATATAATTGCCTTTCCACCATGGTAGACTGACATTTTTGGTTAACTTTTCATAATAATGAGATCTGGAGTAGAGTGGGTGATTGAATAGTTCGATCTCATATAGTAAATGAAACAAAAATAATACCTTTTTCATCTTCTCTTGCTCTCTCTCTCTCTCTCTCTCTCAAAAATAAACATAACCCGCTTGTTCGGGTAAGTAGTGAAAGCCTACTTATATAGCTACCTATTCGTAAACACCCCTACTTATAATCCTGACTACCGCCCTTGTATTTGAGCGGAGAATTTAACGAGGACATGTCGCTCAAAATAACCAATAGACTATTCTCTGCATTATCGGTAACCGCCCATTTGGTAGCTGGAAATTAACACATAATTTCTCCGCAAAGCGCTACCCACAGAAAAGGGTGGTGCAAATATTCTAGGTAAATAAGCACTTCAAATCGATAATCTGGAACGATTTTTATTGATTTTAATTAAGGCTAATTTATATTTTGACTCTGTCTACATAAGTTCTAAACTATTTAATTGTAAATGAAATAATTAAGTCATGATTATATAAACAAACAGAGACAATATTAATATTCGTTGTAAGACGCATTTACTCTTCCTTTGTCGGCGCATTTCCAAGCGTATTTGTGGTTCTGGAGGTCCATTGCTGCTAGGAAGTTAAGACACCGATTCTGAAATTAAAAAGTATATATGAAATAAATATAATTGATCTGTAATAAAATTATAACTAATTTGTTTACTTACATTTTTAAATTACATTTGTTTTGAATCACGTGAATGAATCCGTATGCGACCAACCGATTTGAAACCAAGAGAACAACTGAACAAATGTTATAACGTCTAGCGGGACTTTGTTTATTTGTGTTCTTTAAAAACATCTTAAGATTATATCATATCTCTTTATACATTACGCGTAAGCACCGAAACCAAATTAAGAACATAATTGTGTGGTTTTGTTTTGCTTAATTTTGCTAGGGACACTATTTCACTTGATTTATTTTTTCAATTTCTCTCTCAACTTTTTTGTGCGAGAGAGACAACGTCTTTCCTATCGATTTCATACAAAACTGGTAATGCCCAATATAGTCTATTGGACATTTAATAGATTACTTTATGGTGCTGAATTGGGTGAAATGAAATGGTGCATTATATGCATTTAGAAATGGAGTCTTTAGTACTTTTTGAATTCATTATTCTATACCAAGATAACCGCCTGCACGTGTGGAGTGCTTATATAAGCAGGATAAAAGCGACAATAGCTATTTGCCGAACAAGCGGGAAGCTTTATCTTACTTGTTATACGTACCAGGGATGGAAAATGCAGTACTATAGTACCTTTTTCAATACTTTTTCACCCTGGTCAGTACCGTAGTACCCCCGCGAATGATTTAGTACCTTTTGTGTAGACAGTTTTGATCAGTTTTGAAAAAGACTTTAACAAACTTATTTCCTAATAGTCTCTTACAAATTTGACAAAACAGACAAGTTCATGCGGGAAATCTTGATTTTGTAAAAGTCACAGTCAAAAACACGATTTTATTGAATTTCCCTACTGTTTTAGTCGAAAAAAGCATATTATTCTACATTACGTTTCCTAGATAAGAAGTTATCGATCGCGTACTAAAATAATGGGAACCATTACAGTCACGGTCGAAACATGAGACAAAAATAATCTACCAACATTTGGAGAAAATCTTACCAAAAACTACAAAAAAATATTATTTTGTAAAAATGTTGTCAAAATTTTATTTCTACAGGAAATTTTGTCCATTTTTTTTCTTTTGGAAAATGTTGTGAAAATTTTATTTTATTTTTTGTTAAAATTTTATATCTATAGAAAATTTTGACAAAATTTTTTTTTCTATAAAAAATTTTGTCAACATTTTATTTCTATAAAAAATTTTGTCAACATTTTATTTCTATAGAAAATTTTGTCGAAATATAGAAAATATATAGAAAATTTTGTAAAAATTTCTATAGAAATAACAATTTGAAAAAATTTTTTATTGATATAAAATTTAGACAAAAAATAAAATAAAATTTTGGCAAAATTTTTCAAAAGCAAAAAATGGAAAAAATTTTCTGTAGAAATAAAATTTTGACAACTTCTTATCTAGAAAGTATTCTTGTGGAAGCGTAACATAGAATCACATGCTTTTTTGACTAAAACAGTATTAAAATTCAATAGAATCATGTTTTTGACTATGACTTTTACTATAGAGAACGTCGTCAATATTTTATTTCTATAGAAAATTTTATAAAAATTTTATTTCTGTAGAAAATTTTGTCAACATTTTATTTCTGATGAAAATGTTGTGAACATTTTATTTCTGATGAAAATGTTGTCAAAATTTTATTTCTATAGAAAATTTTATCAAAATTTTATTTCTGTAGAAAATTTTGTCAACATTTTATTTCTGATGAAAATGTTGTGAACATTTTATTTCTATAGAATATTTTTTTAACTTTTATTTCTGTTGAAAATTTTGTCAACATTTTATTTCTATATAAAATTTTATCAACATTTTATATCTATGGAAAAAATTTTCAAAATTTTATTTCGGTAGAAAATTTTGTCAACCTTTTTTTTATTTATCTACAGAAAACTTATGAAATACCATGAATTCTACCAAACCGTGATTACAATACTACTGTAGTCTTTGTAAGCCGATATAAAACTAAAAAAAAAAAACTGAGGAGTTGACAAACAAAATTTTATTTTTTTTTTTAATTCAGTC
Source organism: Haematobia irritans (assembly GCF_050003625.1). Taxonomy (NCBI): domain Eukaryota; kingdom Metazoa; phylum Arthropoda; class Insecta; order Diptera; family Muscidae; genus Haematobia; species Haematobia irritans. Next base: position 136,197,163 of record NC_134401.1, on the reverse strand, counting down.
TAAAGATGCTCTTGACAATAATCTTCTAATAGAGTTTTTATTGAAATTTAGTGAAAAGTACTTTTCACTCAAAAAAAAAAACCTTTTTTGTACTTTCTTAAAAATTGTATTTTCCATCCCTGATACATACTAATACAAATCGAATAGCTCTCTCTCCCTCACTCTCTCTCATTAAGTGATTTCAATACAATTACCTCTTCACCTTGGCAGAATAACATTTTTGGTTAATTTTTCAGAATAATAAGATCTGCAATAGCGTGGGTGAATTAATAGTTCGATCTCTTATAGTAAATGGAATAAAAATAATAAAATTCTTCCTCTCTCCCTCTCTCTACCTTATTTTTGTATTACATGTGAATACGAAACCAAATGCTCTCTTCCATTAAATGACTTCAATGCAATTAACTGCATATGTGGTTTAGAATTTTTAATCATTTCTCATTAACATTGTATGTCAAAGACATTTTACTTTGTAATCCCGATTTATTCCTAGACTTAGACCCATCACCTAGGTTTTCTCTTCATACTCCAATTTAGCTATTCCTTGGATACAATTGCAACAGTTTCTGTGCCAGCAAAATAAATGAATAAAAATATGGCAATAAGCCAGAATCCTAGGGAAACAAAGCAGCAAAGGCTCGTTAAGATCTAGAAGGTAAAATTTATTTGTTGCCAAAGTTACAAATATAATATTCTATGAACATGGGTCTGTGTGTGTGTGTCTTTACGGTGTGTTCTACAGGATGCTTATAAGCTGTCTTGCTGTCTGCCTTGTTTGTCTATTTTCTTCTTTAAGTTTAAATTAGATCGGCAAAAAGGCTTCAAGTGAAAAAGAGCTACGGTTTCTTTGGTCTAAAGTTTTGCTGCCATAGTAAATCCTTTATATACGCACACACATACTTGAACAGTATTATGCTCATATAATCTCTTGCAGTATCTTACACATACAAACACACACACACACAATTATACATTCACCCACTTGAAATCAAAGTGGGAAAACTCCATGAGTTCTAAGAAAGGATGAATAAAGATGGATAAAATAAACTTTAAAGATATAAACGAACCATTAAGTACGACATTGAAAGAAATGTTGAAGATTTATGAGAAATTAAATTTCAAAGATTTTTTTTATATTTAGAGATTATTGAATCTTTAAAAAGTTAAAGGGGTTTTCAACAAGAGGTGTTATTTAGATTATCCGGAATTTCGCTTGCTGTCATCTTTGAATCTTTTATTTTTTTTACTACACTATTATTAACAATAAAGAGATACACGCTTCAACATTGAAATTATGAATCTTATAATAATAGACAATAAATTTTTGCTTCGTTCATTTTCATCTCGGTGGATACTAGTCGAAATCGACCTTTTGACTTATCGACTTTTTGTAAAAACTTTTTGTAATCTTCAAAATCACCTATCCGAAACCCAGCAAAAAAAGCATCACCAAAAAAGCAATGAAAATGTTCTTTTTGGATCCGGAAGTGGGCTTGTCATAGGACGGAAGTCCTCTATTTAAACAGCCGTTGCACTGAGTTTGCATCACTTCTTTAGGAGCGAACCGAATTCAATGTTTTGGATGTAAATTAAAAAAATCTGGGATATTTTGTCAAATAAATAATTTTTATAATGTTTTATAATTTATATAATTATTTTTTATAATTTATTTTATAATTTATAATTTTAAAGGATGTTAACGCTTGTTGGAAACATGTGATCTCAAATAAATTTTCAAAAAATCACAAATTTTTCAGATTGGATTTAGCATTTTTTTAGACAAAATTTAAATGTTTTGTACCATTTTCTGAATTCATACTCAGTTTTTAACGTATTTGAAACAAAAAACTTAAAATTATATAAAATAATATTATTATTAAAAGTATGAAAAACTAAGTTATAAAAAATTGAATCAAAAGAACTTCCTTGGTAGTTAAAATAAAGAACATCATTGGGAGTGCATCTTCTGGAAGTGCTTTTAAAGTTGTGCCTTTGGTATAACTTCCAAATTTTTTTGCTGGGAAGTTAATTTAAGAGTGACTTTAGAAAAAATTTAGACAAAATTTTATTTTTATAGAAAACATTTTGAATAAATTTTTCTTTTGTATAGGATATTTTATCAAAATTTTATTTCTATAGAAAATTTTGTCAAAAGTTTATTTCTATAGACAATTTTTGCAAAGTTAATTTTTTATAGACAGTATTTGCAAAATTTTATTTTTATAGCAAATTTTTGCAAAATTTTTAAAAAATTTTTGCAAAATTTTTGAAAAATTTTATTTCTATAGAAAATGTTTGCAAAATTTATTTTTTATAGACATTATTTGCAAAATTTTATTTCTATAGCAACATTTTGCAAAGTTTTTTTTCCTATGGAAAATTTTAGCAAAATTTTATTTCTTTAGAAAATTTTTGCAAAATTTATTTTTCTATAGAAAATTTTTATTTCTTTAGAATATTTTTGCAAAATTTTATGTCTATAGGAAATTTTTAAAAAAATTTTATTTCTATAGAAATTTTGTTTTATAGAACATTTTTGCAACATTTTTGAAAAATTTTACTTCTATAAAAATTTTGCAAAATTTATTTTTTTATAGGCAGTATTTGCAAAATTTTATTTCTATAGCAAATTTTTGTTTTTTTTTTATTTGGTAAGAAAATTTTGCAAAATTTCATGTCTATCATTCATTGAAATTGTTGTCAAAATTTATTTCCTATAGAAAATGTTGTTAAAATTGTATTCCTATAGAAAATTTTGTTAAAATTGTATTCCTATAGAAAATTTTGTTAAAATTGTATTCCTATAGAAAATTTTGTAAATATTTTATTTCTATAGAAAAGTTTGTCAAAATTTTATTACTATAGAAAATTTTATTCTATAGAAACTTTTGTCAAAAAATTATTTCCAAAGAAAATTTTGTCAACAATTTATTTCTATAGAAAAAGTTTGTCAAAATCTTATTTCTATAGAAAATTTTGTCAAAATATTATTTCTTTAGAAAATTTTGTCAAAGTTTTATTTCGATAGAAAATTTTATTTCTGTAGAAAATTTTGTCAAAATTTTATTTCTATGTAAAATTTTGTCAAAATTTTATTTCTATTTAAAATTTTGTCAAAATTTTATTTCTATAAATTTTTCTGCAAAATTTTATTAAAATTTTATTTCTATAGATTTTTGTTTTTGTAATTTTATTTGTGTAGAAAATTTTGTCAAAATATTATTTTTTTTTGACAATTTTGCCAAAATTTTATTTCTATAGAAAATATTGTCAAAATTTTATTTCTATGGAAAATGTTGTTAACATTTTATTTCTATGGAAACTAGAAAATTTTTTAAAAATTTTATTTCTATATAATTTTTTTTATAGAAAATTTTTATAGACAGTATTTTCAAAATTTTATTTCTATAGCAAATTTTTGCAAATTTTTTTTCTATGGAAAATTTTTGCAACATTTATTTTTCTATAGAAAATTTTTGCAAAATTTTATTTCTTTAGAACATTTTTGCAAAATTTTATGTCCATAGAAATTTTTTTAAAATTTTTATTTCTACAGCAAATTTTGTCAAAATGTTATTTCTATAGAAAATTTTGTCAAAAATTTATTTCTATAGAAAAAGTTTGTCAAAACCTTATTTCTATAGAAAATTTTGTCGAAATTTTATTTCTTTAGAAAAATTTGTCAAAGTTTTATTTCTATAGAAAATTTTGTCAAAATTTTATTTCTATCTAAAATTGTGTCAAAATTTTATTTCTATCTAAAATTTTGTCAAAATTTTATTTCTATGTAAAATTTTGTCAAAATTTTATTTCTATCTAAAATTGTGTCAAAATTTTATTTCTATCTAAAATTTTTGTAAAATTTTGTTAAAATTTTATTTCTATAATTTTTGTTTATTTTATTTCTATAGAAAATTTTGTCAAAATATTATTTGTATAGACAATTTTGCCAAAATTTTATTTCTATAGAAAATATGGTCAAAATTTTATTTCTATGGGAAATATTGTTAACATTTTATTTCTATGGAAAATTATTGCAAAATTTTATTACTATAGAAAATTTGTACAAGATTTTATTTCTATGGAAAATTTTGTCAAAATTTTATTTTTATAGAAAATTTTTACAAAATTTTAGTTCTATAGAAAATTTTTACAAGATTTTATTTCTATAGAAAATTTTGTCAAAATTGTATTCCATAGACAATTCTGTCAACATTTTTTCAAAATTTTATTCCTATAGAATACATTTTCTACAGAAATTTTATTTCTACAGAAAATTTGCAAAATTTTATTTCTACAGAAAATTTGCAAAAAAAAAAAATGTGTCAAAATTTTGATTCTATAGAAAAATTTGTCAAAATTTTATTTCTATAGAAAATTTTTAAAAAATTTTATTTTTTATAAAACATTTTGTTTATATAGAAAATTTTTACAAAATTTATTTTCCTATGTTTGTTTAGCTACTTTTTAGTTTAGTTAACGCAATGCTTTTAAGCTGAGATCAAAACAACAAATATGATTGAAGAACAAACCAACAATAAAATACGAATGAAGTAAGAGGAAGCACGCTCAAAATAAACCCAGTCAACTGCACTTAAATCGATGATTTGACATTGGCAAAGGAAAAGCGAGATGTTTGTACAAAGATTTATTTGGGCAAAAACCAGCTATCATAAACCTTTTTGCGGAAGGTTCAAGTGTGGTTCACTTTGGGTTTAGTGAACTAGCCGAATTTATTCTGATAAGTGGTTGATAGTTTTGCTGCAAGTAGAGGATGCTGATGAGGAATGTGGTACTTCCGAAACGTATGTTCATCCAACCATCTTGTAGTCTATAGGGCTTTGCCTAAATAAATTTAACAAATATTCTTTTCCTCTGTTGGTTAAGCTACTCTTGTAGTTTAGTCAGCACAATGATTTTAAGTTGAGATCAAAACAACAAATTAAATTTTTTTTCTATAGAAATTTTTTACAAAATTGTATTTCTATAGAAAATTTTTGGCAAAATTTAATTTCTACAGAAATTTTTTGGCAAAATTTAATTTCTATAGAAATTTTTTGGCAAAATTAATTATCTATAGAAAATTTTGTCAAAATTTTATTCCTTTAAAAAAATTGCCAAAATATTTTCCTATAGAGAATTTTGTTCTTTTTATTTCTATAAAAATTTTGTGAAGTTCCTTTTAGGTAGATAGGAGAATTTTGCAAAATCTATAAAAACAGCAAGAATTCTACCAATGTTAAAAAAAGTTAGACTGTAAAGAGCCAAGGATTTGCTTGGACTTTTGAGCCTGTACATTGAAATAAGAATTTTCTTTTCTGAGGATCGAAATTTTAGACAAACGAAAATTTCTTTTGACGCTAAACAATTTTCTTTAGAAGCAAACAAAACAGATTAAATTTTGTCAAAAATTTATTTCTAAAGAAAATTTTCTCAAAATTTTATTTCTATAGAAAATTTTATCAAAATTTTATTTCTATAGAAAATTTTTTTAAAAAATTTATTTCTATAGAAAAAGTTTGTCCAAATCTTATTTCTATAGAAAATTTTGTAAAAGTTTTATTTCTATAGAAAATTTTGTCAAAATTTTATTTCTATAGACAATTTTGTCAAAATTTTATTTCTATCTAAAATTTGGTCAAAATTTTATTTCTATCTAAAATTTGGTCAAAATTTTATTTCTATCTAAAATTTGGTCAAAATTTTATTTCTATAGAAAAGTTTTGCAAAATTTTATTAAAATTTTATTTCTATAGATTTTTTTTTTAAATTTTATTTCTGTAGAAAATTTTGTCAAAATTTTATTTGTATAGACAATTTTATTTCTATAGAAAATTTTGTCAAAATTTTATTTCTATAGCAAATAAAACAGATTAGAGACCATTGTTACAACGGGTTTGTCACGAATTCGGGTTTATTTGCTCTGAATGAAAATACTTTATGTCAAAGGGAAATTTCGTTTGTCTAAAACTTTGTTCCTTAGGAAATTATTTTTTCTTTGGGTGTAGCATTTGTAAGCGTAAGGTTGGCCCTAAAATATTTACTAACAAAGTGCCGATCATCTCAATACAACGTTTCATCGGGAATGGGCAAAAATATCGGAAACTCATTTTCGTGTAGCATGTGATGGCTTTGTTAACCGTTTGAAGGACATAAATTTTGCCAATGGTAACCAATTTGAACAAATCCCAAAATGATTCTAAAATTTTATGTTATTTTTGATATTTCTTGCTTTTGAACATTTTTAGAAAAAAAAAAAAAATAAAATATATATCATTGTTGCATTAGATCTCAGCTACCCTGTATATATCAATGCGAACTGATATTTCCGGTCTTATGTATACACCACTTTTGGTGAGTGTATTTCTATCGAATTCGAAAAATTTTATACGCTTTGTTTTGGAATTTCCCAAATGTTTTGTTGTTTTTTGTTTTTGACGTTGTATTTTGCCAGTCAAAGGAAAATAGGAAATACCCGTTTCCACAAAAGCCATAAGTAAAATTCATACAAGCATACACAAACACACCCGGACTACATTGTTTACGTTTACTCAGATATATATTTGCTCTCTCTCTCCCTCTCTTTCTCTTTCCATTCAAAGTTATTCTCATAGAAACGTGCATACTCACCCACACACACACACGTACACATCCGGAGACTCACTTCGCTCTTTACACCTATAGAAATATCCTTACAGATGGAAAATAAGCCATGATTCTGTTTGCTGTATTTCACATAAAAATAACAACCACAACAAAAGGCACGTTTCATTGTCCTTGTTTGGATGCCAGGAGCGGGGAAAGGAGGAAATAGCAGAGCATTAACGCTATGTTGGTCTGAGAGAATTTGCCTTTAAAAGTAAAGCAAACTAGGATAACTGTGTTACAATAAGCTCCCAAATAGGGCTGAAAGACCTGCCATTTGCTATAGGCAGAGACAAGGACGTGAAGACGTGAGAGGTAATTTGACTGCGACATAAAATGTTGTTGCCCACGTTGTTGTTGTTGTTGCGTGTTTCAAGAGTAACAACAAAAACATCAATGACATCAAAAAGGAGGACGACAACAACAAAAGCATCCATCCATACACAAGGGGGATATTAAAAGTCGAAGGATCTTTGGGTATGATTGTGGGCAATGGGGATTGCAAGATTTGAGACTATTTTGTGTGAGAGAGGGGAGGGGAGGGGGAAGGTAAGGGTGTTATAGAAGTACAAATACAATGCCTTGAGGAAGGAGATTATGAAATGATATAAATGTTATACAAATTATCAAACGAATACAGAGAATGGAAGGAGTAGGTAAGATCTTTCACAAAGACCGATTAAGAAGCACTGTTGGGAGGATGTTTCGCCATAGAAAGGTGGTTGTATGCCATTACCCCCTACCTACCTACCTACTTCGTCCTACCCTCTATTTCCCACCTCTAAACAAAAAAATCTTAATGGCAATATATTCTAACCTCGTGCCATCCATGCCTCCTCTTTCAGTTTTGGAATGGGTAATGATTTTAGAGGCAAAAAGACTTTTGCCAACCGTATCCAGTCATAAATTTATTGTGGTGCAGAGAAAGAGGAATGCGGGAAAAGGTCTGAAGGTGTAGAAATATTTATGCCAAAACTGTAGCTTTTGTAACAAATGGACTTACAACATTTGCCACAACAATAAAGACTAAGAGTAAAAAAAGAGAGAGAGAGAGAGAAAAAATATTGTAAGAACAAATAAATGCAACAACAACAGCAAAAAGAAATGACAGCAGAACTTTGACAGGACAAGAAAAATGAAAAAAAAAACGAAAATGAGAAAAAATATGACAACATGCTACAAGTTCTAATGGTATTGGGGTAAAGATGGTTAGATTTATAAAAATAAAGAACCTTAAGTGGGAGAAATACAGTGGATAAAAAAACGAAAAATACACTTCTAGAAATCCTTCATTCTAAGATAGAAGGTGATAAAATTTTTCATTTCGTGTCTAGTACCTGTACACTGAAAGAAGAGTTATTTTTGTTTGCACTAAAAGTTGACGTAAACTTTAAACCAGTAAATTATTATGAGTATGACAGTAAATTATTATGAATATGGGCAATAATCTTTAAATTATTTGAGATATTAACTCTTTGGATTAAAGACAAAAAATCTTGGCTTACAGTTTTTTTTAATTAAGAAAAAGTTTCAAAGTAAAGAACCGTTATAGTTTGTTAGACAGCTCCCTAAAAAATGTCTTCATTTCAAAGAAGCATTATCTTCGGTTCGGAATTAATACTAACGACATACTTTCGAATTAATACCAACGACGCTTTTTTCGAGTTCTGGTCAATAGTTTGCTATTCCGGAGTATTACTGAAATTGCTTTGATGTAATTTGCTTTCATGAAAATGGTGGCGTATGAATGATATTAATTGGGACCCTAATGGCGTATGAATGATATTAATTAGGGCCGTAGAGGCGTATGAATGATATACTTCTAGCGTTTGTGGCATATAATTGATATTAAAATAATTTAGTATTAATTAATTAAGTATTTGAGGTATTTGAAGAGTTTCTATTTTTCTCTGAGGGGTTCGACGCATCGAATGAATTTCTATCTTAAAGAAGAGATTTAGCAGTGACACAATTTCGAAACAACGCAAAACGAAACGACGCAAAGCACGGTCTAGGTGTACATTCTCGTAAACGGTTTGTGTTGAAATTTAAACCAGCTCGAATCTTCTGTGGTAGGAATATTCGCGAATTCCGCGAGAAAAATGAAAATATCGTAATATCAATCGGCTATTCGATTTGTTTTGGGAAGAATCCATAAGCATTTAAACTGTGCATCTCAACGATTTTCTATAAAAATGAAATTTTGACAAAATTTTCTATAGAAAAAAATTTTGACAAACTTTTCTATAGAAATTAAATTTTGACAAAATTTTCTATAGAAATAAAATTTTGTGAAAATTTTCTATAGAAATAAAATTTTGACAAAATTTTCTATAGAAATAAAATTTTGACAAAATTTTCTATAGAAATAAAATTTTGACAAAATTTTCTATAGAAATAAAATTTTGACAAAATTTTCTATAGAAATAAAATTTTGACAATCTTTTCTGTAGAAATTAAATCTTGGCAATATTTTCTATAGAAATAAAATTTGCTCAAAATTTTCTATAGAAATAACATTTTGAATAAATTGTCTATATATTTAAAATTTTGAAAAAAAAAATAAATTTATAGAAATAAAATTTTGACAAAATTTTCTATAGAAAAAAAATTTTGACAACATTTTCTATAGAAATAAAATTTTGACAAAATTTTCAATAGAAATCAAATTTTCAAAAAATTTTCTATATAAAAATTTTTTTGACAAAATTTTCTATAGAAATAAAATTTTGACAAAATTTTCTATAGAAATAAAATTTTGACACAATTGTCTATACAAAAAAAAAAAAAAAATTGTTGACAAAACTTTCAATAGAAATAAAATTTTGACAAAATTTTCTATAGAAATAAAATTTTGACAAAATTTTCTATAGAAATAATATTTTGACAAAATTTTCTATAGAAATAAAATTTTGTGAAAATTTTCTATAGAAATAAAATTTTGACAAAATTTTCTATAGAAATAAAATTTTGACAAAATTTTCTATAGAAATAAAATTTTGACAAAATTTTCTATAGAAATAATATTTTGACAAAATTTTCTATAGAAATAAAATTTTGTGAAAATTTTCTATAGAAATAAAATTTTGTGAAAATTTTCTATAGAAATAAAATTTTGACAAAATTTTCTATAGAAATAAAATTTTGACAAAATTTTCTATAGAAACAAAATTTTAAAAAATTTTCCTATAGAATTAAAATTTTGACAAAATTTTCTATAGAAATAAAATTTTGTGAAAATTTTCTATAGAAATAAAATTTTGCCAAAATTTTCTATAGAAATATAATTTTTACAAAAATTTCTATGAAATAAAATTTTGACAAAATTTTCTATAGAAATAAAATTTTGACAAAATTTTCAATAGAAATTAATATTTGACAAAGTTTTCTATTGAAATAAAATATTGACTAAATTTTCTATACAAAAAAAAATTTCGACAAAATTTTCTATAGAATTAATATTTTGAAAAATTTTGTATAAACATAAAATGTTGACAAAATTTTCTATAGAAATAAAATTCTGACAAAATTTTCTATAGAAATAAAATTTTGATAAAAGTTTCTATAGAAATAAAATTTTGACAAAATTTTCTATAGAAATAAATTTTTTACAAAATTTTCTATAGAAACATAATTTTTACAAAAATTTCTATTAAATAAAATTTAGTCAAAATTTTATTTCATAGAAAAAAAGTTTTGACTAAATTTCTATTGAAATAAAATTTTGACAAAATTTTCTATAGAAATAAAATTTTGACAAAATTTTCTATAGAAATAAAATTTTGACAAAATTTTCTATAGAAACAAAATTTTGACAAAATTTTCTATAGAAATAAAATTTGGACAATATTTTCTATAGAAAAAAAAAATTGACAAGATTTTCTATAGAAATAGAATTATGACAAAATTTTCTATAGAAATAAAATTTTGACAAAAGTTTCTATAGAAATAAAATTTTGACAAAATTTTCAATAGAAATAAAATTTTGACATAATTTTCAATAGAAATAAAATTTGGACAAAATTTTCAATAGAAATAAAATTTTGACAAAATTTTCTATTGAAATGAAATTTTGACAAAAATTTCTTAGAAATAAAATTTTGAAAAAATTTTGACAAAATTATAGAAATAAAATTTTGACAAAATTTCTATAGAAATAAAATTTTGACAAAATTATAGAAATAAAATTTGGACAAAATTTTCTATAGAAATAAAATTTTGACAAAATTTTCAATAGAAATAAAATTTTGACAAAATTTTCTATAGAAATAAAATTTTAAAAAAATTTTGACAAAATTTTCTATAGAAATAAAATTTTGACAAAGTTTTCTATTGAAATTAAAGTTTGACAAAGTTTTCGATAGAAATCAAATTTTCACAAAATTTTCTATAGAAATAAAATTTTGACAAAAATTTCTATGAAATATAATTTTTAAAAAATTTTTCTATAGAAATAAAATTTTGACAAAATTTTCAATAGAAATTAAATTTTGACAAAATTTTCAATAGAAATCAAATTTTCACAAAATTTTCTATAGAAATAAAATTTTGACAAAAATTTCTATGAAATATAATTTTTACAAAAATTTCTATAGAAATAAAATTTTGACAAAATTGTCTATACAAAAAAAAAAAAATTTTTTTTGACAAAATTTTCTATATAAATAAAATTTTGACAAAATTTTCTATAGAAATAAAATTTTAACAAAAATTTCTATAGAAATATAATTTTTACAAAAATTTCTATAGAAATAAAATTTTGACAAAATTTTCTATAGAATTAAATTTTTGACAAAGTTTTCTATTGAAATTAAAGTTTGACAAAGTTTTCTATTGAAATAAGATTTTGACAAAATTTTCTATACAAAAAAAATTGGCAAAATTTTCAATAGAAATAAAATTTTGACAAAATTTTCTATAGAAATAAAATTTTGACAAAATTTTCTATAGAAATAAAATTTTGACAACATTTTCTATAGAAATAAAATTTTTATAAAAAAAAAAATTTGCAAAATAAGATTTTTTGGCAAATTTTTTCTCCAAATGTAGATTATTTTTGACTGGAGTGGCAACCGTGCTTTCCGACCGATGGATTTGCCCACATAGTTTTGTGTGCCTTCCGTGCCCATTCATGCAACTCATTGCGCGTTGCCTCTATGGGATTTGCGTTTTCTTAATTAATTTTCCTATGTGTCCGCATGTATATTTGCCTTTATGTTTCCTCTTATTCCGGCATATCATGGCATCCACATTATACGGATCCTGGCGTATTCTGAGAATTAATTGATCATTCTTTGCATTAGGTTCTCGGTCGAACAGTGATATCTGTTGGTGGCTTCATGCCCTTCGGATATCTAAAAATGTGGCCTCGTATTATTTCCGAGCCAATTAGCACATTCTGTTATGGCACGCACTTCTGTCTACAGACTTGTGCTGTTGCCCGGTAATCGAAAAAGAATCGCAGTGTCTGGTTCCTCCACATATACGCCTAGTCCAATCTTCTTACCCTTCTTTGATACATCGGTGTAGCAGTTATTTCCCTCTGGTATCTTTTCTGGGGTCCCATTCACCTAGGACCAACTTATTGGCGTTAGAATGTCACACGATCATATTTTGTATATCTGAACCCCTATAGGTCTTAAGTCCACTATCGTCTCGAAGGCTCTGAATGATATGTTCTTTACTGTACATAATTATACAAATAGTTTTGTGTAACACGGTGGCGTATGAATGATATTAATAAGTGGCCATTATGGCGTATAATTGATATTAATATTTAAAAAACATAGGTGCGTATGATAAATGGTATGCAATGTTATAATTTTTTTCTACACCTCTTAATTTTCCTAATTTTTTTACACGTCTTAATTTTTAGTTGAAATTAATTTTAGCTTGAATAAAATTATCTGAAACACCACTGTATCCATTATTCTGTTTAGAAAATATTTGCACAAAGGTTAGATAGACAATAAAGGTGGCGACGACTATGATCCCTCGAATGGAAATTGTATATAAAAGGCCGAGGTTTGCGGGGTATTTGGGTTGGCAAAAAAAAAAAAACTGTAATCTAGGCAATGAATTGGAGATGGTAGAAGAACATAAATGAATTTTATGGTAGTCGCCCACAGCAAAAATACCAACAAGAACACCAGGTAAAAACTAGAAACACATAGAACGCAAAATAACGAAAAAAAAAATCATGCCAAACAGCAAAAGTTCACTCGTGCTAGAGGTAGTAGAAAATTTTGCCAACATTTGAAATGTTAAACAAGATTGGATGGAAAGGAAATTTATGTTTACAACCATTTCACAAAAAGCGAGACTAAGAGGTAAAAAGAGCCAAGTAGAGAACAGCAGTGTGAAGGATGACAAGGGTGGGAAGATCTTCGATGGCAGTTAAAGCAGACTTTTTCTATAACTATTTTACGATGTTTTCGTCTTTTACCTTGTGTATGAGTTTTAATTTTATCTTTGGTGGTTCTTTGCCTTTTGCCGACTGAGTCGGTAACACCCACATTTGTGTAGTATGTGTGATGTTGTGGTTTGATGTTTGTTTGAATGGTTGCATATTTACCCACATACTTCCTTCACAACTGTTCTGCTTTATACCTTCCTTGGGTGGCATTGCCTCATATATATCCCTGGCTTTTGGTAAAGACATGGCAAATGACGATTGTCTGTTGTAGGATTTTTTTTGTTTTCATGTCAATGAGTTTTAATAATTTTCTATTTTCCCCCATTCTCTTTGTTCTTTTGTATTGCTTTGTTATGCTAACAGATGAATAGTAACAGTTTTGTAGATTATTACCTCCCCTTCCAATCCAATTTTATGCGTATAATTTTTTTGTGGTTAACGAAGGTTAAATCTTTTCAAAATATGGGTATTAGATTTGCAAGTTTGAATTGTATTTCTTTGATTGAATTTTAAGCTAAGGCTAAGTACACATAATATTATTGTATTAGATATGAAAGCTAAACTTCTTAGAAAGATGGTATTGGCATTAGTTTGCCAATGACAATTCGTTTAGGAAATCAATAGAGATTAAGCTAGGCATACAATATATAACAGATAATCCATCAGGCATTAGAAAAAATTTTTAAATGATAATATAATTAATTTTAATTGATGTTATTTTTATTTTATTTTTTATTTTATTTTATTTTATTTTTTATTTTATTTTACTTTATTTTATTTCATTCTATTTTATTTTATTTTATTTTATTTTATTTTATTTTATTTTATTTTATTTTATTTCATTATACCCTGCGCCACACTGTGGAACAGGGTATTATAAGTTAGTGCATATGTTTGCAACACCCAGAAGGAGACGAGATAGACACATGGTGTCTTTGGCAAAAATGTTCAGGATGGGCTTCTGAGTCGATATAGCCATGTCTGTCTGTCCGTGAACACATTTTTGTAATCAAAGTCTAGGTCGCAGTTTTAGTCCAATCGACTTCAAATTTGGCACAAGTATGTGTTTTGGCTCAGAATAGAACCCTATTGATTTTGGAAGAAATAGCTCCCATATATATATATATATATATATATATATATATATATATATATATATATATATATATATATATATATATATATATATATATATATATATATATATATATATATATATATATATATATATATATATATATATATATATATATATATATATATATATATATATATATATATATATATATATATATATATATATATATATATATATATATATATATATATATATATATATATATATATATATATATATATATATATATATATATATATATATATATATATATATATATATATATATATATATATATATATATATATATATATATTCGCCCGATGTGGGCTTATATGGCCCCAGAAGCCAGAGTTTTACCCTAATTTGCTTAAAATTTTGCACAAGAAGAACAATTAGTACTATAGTCAAGTGTGCTAAATTTTATTGAAATCGGTTCAGATTTAGATATAGCTCTCATATATATCTTTCGCCCGATATGCATTAATACGGTCCCAGAAGCCAGAGTTTGACCCCAATTTGGTTGAAATTTTGCACTAGGAGTACAATTAGTAGTGTAGTCAAGTGTGCCCAATTTTATTGAAATCGGTCCAAATTTAGATATAGCTCCCATATATATCGTTCACCCGATTTACACTCATATGACCACAGTGGCCAATTTTTTGCTCCGATTTAATTGAATTGAATTGAATTTGCACAGGGAGTAGAATTAGCATTGTAGCTATGCGTGCCAAATTTGGTTGAAATCGGTTCAGATTTAGATATAGCTCCCATATATATGTTTTTCTGATTTCGACAAAAATGGTCACAATATCAACATTTTTCTTGTAAAATCGCCACAGCTTAGTCGAAAAGTTGTAAAAATGACTCTAATTTCCCTAAACTTCTAATACATATATATCGAGCGATAAATCATAAATAAACTTTTGCGAAGTTTCCTTAAAATTGTTTGTAAAATGTTTCCCATATTTTTTTTTTACTAACATGTGTTTCACCCTAGTGCATTAGCCGACTTAAATTTGAGTCTATAGATTTTGTAGAAGTCTATCAAATTCTGTCCACATCGAGTGATATTTAAATGTATGTATTTGGGACAAACATTTATATATAGCCCCCAACATATTGACGGATGTGATATGGTATCGAAAATTTTGATCTACAAAATGGTGCAGGGTATAATATAGTCGGTCCCGCCCGACTTTAGACTTTCCTTACTTGTTTTTAATTTCATTTTATTTTATTTTATTTTATTTTATTTTATTTTATGTTTCATTTCATTTTATTTTATTTTTTATTTCATTTTATTTTATTTTATTTTTCATTTCATTTCATTTTATTTTATTTTATTTTATTTTATTTTATTTTATTTTATTGGATTTTATTTTATTTTATTTTTTATTTCATTTCAATTCAATTCATATAATGTATTAATTAATTTTAATTTATGTTATTTTTATTTTATTTTTTATTTCATTTCATTTCATTTTTATTTTATTTTTTATTTCATTTTATTTTATTTTATTTCATTTTATTTTATTTTATTTTATTTTATTTTATTTTATTTTATATTATTTTATTTTATGTTTAGTTTTCTTAGTTGACCTTTGGAAGTTTTTAATTATTGGGATTCTTTTTGGCTTGAGGTCATGATAAATGAAAAATGCTGGTGTAGTTGCTTTTTTCAATGTTTTATTATTGAAATATTGCTATTTCGGATATTTCGATACGATATGAACTTTGCAAGGAGAAAGTCCATTACTGTGGAAAACATAATATCTCGCTGAAGATGATCAACGAAGGTGTATCGAAATATCCGAAATAGCAATATTTCAATAATAAAACATTGAAAAAAACAACTACACAAGCATTTTTCATTTATCATGACCTCAAGCCAAAAAGAATCCAAATAATTATTTTATTTTATTTTATTTTATTTTATTTTATTTTATTTTATTTTTTATTTCATTTCAATTCAATTCATATATGTATTAATTAATTTTAATTTATGTTATTTTTATTTTATTTTTATTTTATTTTATTTTATTTTATTTCATATTATATTATTTTATTCCATTTTATTTTATTTTGTTTTATTGTATTTTATTGGATTTTATTTTATTTAATTTAATTTAATTTTATTTTATGTTTTATTTCATTTCAATTCAATTCATGTATATAATTCAATTTAATTTTATCTAAAACAAAACTTTCTTTCGTCTGCTATACTAATTGCTTTAGCAATGACTGTGTGTAAAAATGCACTCTAGATAACTCCTCTTTTACGAAAATCAACAAATGAATGCAAAAGTTTTTTTTGTTGTATTCACACACATACACAAATACTCAAGTATAACTCTTGAACATGGGAATTTTATTACAAAGAAAGCTAACAGTGACTACTCTATGGTGTAGGCAAATGAGGTAGAGTGGGAGAAAGAGAGAGAGAGAGAGAGAACGAAATTATGACTACAGCTATATGGGAGTATGTGTTTATGTGGGTGAAGTATTCACTACTAACGATGTGGCTCAAGAGAAGAAAGAGACGATGCAATGTAACGGCTTTTCAAAGGGAATGACTAAAGTGAGCCATGTTAATGGTGGAGTCGAGAGGAGGCAGCGTGTGCATGTGCTGGATTTTTGTTGTTGTGGTTCTTTTTGTCGTTTTCTGTTATAAACTTTGTGTTTGTGACGTTGTACGAAGAGTCTACAGTTGTTGTTGTTGTTGTTGTTGTTATTTGCTTAATGCACGTTAAAATATTACGTAAGGGAATCCCCAACATTGTACCCAAGTACTTTGTAAGTATGTACATGCATACACACACACGGAAACCTACAAGAGCATCTGCTCAAAAGAAATACAACCGCATAGCCACCCACATACAATCCCAGCGGGAAATGGAAGCGACGTGGAATCGATGATGGAAGTGCTGTCCGGGTAGCTATAAGGCCTGGGCGCTGCATTACGTGTTCATTTCAAAATAACATTGGATCGGATTGGAGACCAAGGCCTTGCCTCTCGCTTCTATTCGTATGCCTTCTAGAGGTGATGTCGTCGATGCCATGTTATCAGGCCTTCATACTAAGTACAAAAATCATGCCTTCCAAAGAGGCCCTCAAAAAGGCCTGGACAGGAAGGCATAAAAGAAAGCGTGTAAAAATAAATATTTTGAAAGCAAGGTTGTCTATGAACTGAACATTTGCCCTCATACCTTTTATATTAGAATTTAATTTGACTTACTTTTCCTATACAGTTTATCTTATTTTTGTGATTTTAATATTTACCTCAAGTGTATTTTTATTTTTCTGCTCCGTCGGGATTTGAACCGGGGACCTCGTTATTGGTAGTCCTACACTCATCCACTGGCCTACGACACATTTATGTGATGTGGGTGCCAAAAGGTAAACTTAAGCTACACGTGAGGTCATTCCGCGTTCCCTTCTGTTGGAAGTGAACGTATAATGGGTATCGGATCTTTTATATGTTACAGAGAATGTCTTCTAGAAGGCCAAAGTTAGGAGTAACTAGACATACGCAAATTAATAGCTTTGCAGCCAACAAAGAATGAGTATGGGATCATTGGTGGGTTCGAACAGATTCTACCATAGGCAAAGTTATAGATTTTTGTTATTATTAATTTAATTATTAATTATTTAGAAGGATTTATGTTTATTTATTTAACTGCACTATAAAAATAAGTAAATACGACCGTAATGTCAGGCAGGCCGAGTCTTATGGACCATCCACCATGTATTACGAAGAAAGTTCTACTAAATACAAGGTATCTTAAAACCTCTTAACATTGCCTTAATGTACATGGAGGTAGATTAAATACCTATATAAGCTAAATCAGTTCTTGATCGGTTAACATAAAATTTCCAATTTCGATTGGATCGTATGAAATATTCCCCTGCAGAAGCTCAGGAAACCTAATATGGAAATTGCTTAAGCCGATAGCCTCTAGTTGCTAGTGCCCGTATAAATAAGTTTATTGTAATTTGTAATTATAATAAATTAAATAATAAGTAAATAAATAAATAATGGAAATTGCTTTTTATGGAGGCTACATATATATTTGGACCGATATGGGCCACTTTTGCATCGTTGTTAGAGACCAGTTACTAACACCACGTCCCAGCAAAAACTCCTATTACAAGGTATGAGTACAAGTATGCCTGCGCCAAATTGGTAACAACTTACTCGTACATATATCAGTAGTAATACTTTTACACGGGCATGACATTGGAGGAAAGTACTTCCGTGCAAGCATACCAGCAGTCGAAAAATAAGTACTTCTTCGCATGCATACCAGCTCTCCAAAAATAATATCTTTACCATAAAGATACCCAAAAAGTGCGAACTCACCCCTGTTGTATTGTAATCGAACACACTATACCACGCCACTTTGTAATATAAATTATGTACCATACAACTTTGGAAAACAAAGGTATATTTTATTGGCAATTTTTTTCTGAAATGTAATTTGGCATTACTTATCGCTACTATTAACGGTGCCCACTGTAGAGCCGAACCCGGTCCTCAAGATATGATTTTTATTACCGGTATTAATAGAAAGAATCACTTTTTGCCTAAACAGGTAAGTTATTATTTTTAAATCCCAGGTAATACTGCAAGTAGTAACTTTTTGATTACCGGTATTACTGAAATAATCACTAGTGCTTACCCAGTTTTTGCTGGGGTACCACATTTCAACTGGATCGAATGAATTTTTCACCTCCAAAAACGCAGGAAATAAAATCGGGGGATCGGTTTGGACTAATTTTTGCTTGGTTGTTACAGGCCACGTATCAAATTTCCCCAGGATGTGGTGTTGCCAACGATCCTCCAAGAGGAACACTTAACACTTAAATGTGGAACACTTAAATGTGGTCCGATATAGCTCATTTGCAATACCATCCGACCTACATAAATAAAGGGTGATTCTTTTGAGGTTAGGATTTTCATGCATTAGTATTTGACAGATCACGTGGGATTTCAGACATGGTGTCAAAGAGAAAGATGCTCAGTATGCTTTGACATTTCATCATGAATAGCCGAACGATCTGCCACAACGTCGAATTTTCAGTGAATGGGCCCTAGAAAAGTTGGCAGAAAATCCGCTTTTTTATCGACAAATTTTGTTCAGCGATGAGGCTCATTTCTGGTTGAATGGCTACGTAAATAAGCAAAATTTCCGCATTTGGAGTGAAGAGCAACCAGAAGCCGTTCAAGAACTGCCCATGCATCCCGAAAAATGCACTGTTTGGTGTGGTTTGTACGCTGGTGGAATCATTGGACCGTATTTTTTCAAAGATGCTGTTGGACGCAACGTTACGGTGAATGGCGATCGCTATCGTTCGATGCTAACAAACTTTTTGTTGCCAAAAATGGAAGAACTGAACTTGGTTGACATGTGGTTTCAACAAGATGGCGCTACATGCCACACAGCTCGCGATTCTATGGCCATTTTGAGGGAAAACTTCGGAGAACAATTCATCTCAAGAAATGGACCGGTAAGTTGGCCACCAAAATCATGCGATTTGACGCCTTTAGACTATTTTTTGTGGGGCTACGTCAAGTCTAAAGTCTACAGAAATAAGCCAGCAACTATTCCAGCTTTGGAAGACAACATTTCCGAAGAAATTCGGGCTATTCCGGCCGAAATGCTCGAAAAAGTTGCCCAAAATTGGACTTTCCGAATGGACCACCTAAGACGCAGCCGCGGTCAACATTTAAATGAAATTATCTTCAAAAAGTAAATGTCATGGACCAATCTAACGTTTCAAATAAAGAACCGATGAGATTTTGCAAATTTTATGCGTTTTTTTTTTTTTTTAAAGTTATCAAGCTCTTAACAAATCACCCTTTAGTAGCTACTTGTACAAAGTATCCCGTCGTAGGGTATTTGACCCCCAAACTGGTATTAATTCAAGGGAACAACCGATTTACATGAAATTTGGCAAAAGGTTTGCTCTTGTTAATAGTAGTATCTCTATCAATTTTCAAAGAGATCGTGTCAGGTATATATATAGCGCCCGTATATATAATCGTACGATTTGAGTTTATATCCCATATTACTCATATTACTCATTTTTTTGAAATTTTGAACAAACATTTTGTTGAGTGGCAAGCACTTTTACTATGTTTAGTTCAAACCTGATCGGAGTTATATATACCTCCCCATATGTACAGGGTGGCTTATATGTAGTACAACAAGTGATATACTTTTTATTTATTTTTTTTTAATTTTATTTTTCAAAAATAAGGGAGAACAAACTATAGTAACCATGTAGAGATAAAACTGCACATATACAAAAAAATAATTGAAAAAACTTCATAATCTTAAATTAAAATCTATTTTATTTAAATTTAGTACACGAATCTTTGAAATGTTCGTGCCTCTATCAAAGTTATAGGACCTTAAAGTAAGGCTAATTTCACTTAATATAAAGAAGAAGAAAAAAAATGATTTAAGTGAATAATCTTTTAATTATCTGTGATATTGAACCCTTGTATTAAAGATAAAAAAACTTCAAAATAGGCTAATACTTATTTGGAGGATTTTGCATTTTTGGTTAAAAATTTATTTGAAAATAAGAAAACATTTGTTGCATTAAAATGTATTTTACAATTTGGATGGAATGTGGGAAGAAGATATGTGGGTAAATTGATCTACAACTAACTATATGTCAAACTTAATCCCAAAAATTCGTAAATTTTAAGACATCGCCAGAAACGCTGTTTCGAATACAAAACTTCAATTTTCTACTGTTTTTTTTTTGTTCCTATGGTGGAGGGTATAAAGATATATTCTATTTTAAATACACTGGAAGGCGGGGAGGGATACTAATTTCCAAATTTCTGGCAAATGGATGAGAATAGCGCATTACATGCTCTAGAACTAAAATCAAGAACTATATCTAAATATAAATCATCTTGGGAATAACAGCAAATTCTAGTTTTGAGCCAAATCGGATTAAAACCGTGTCCTGTTAAAAATATTGATACAAATGTTTGATGATTATATAAAAAACTGAATTTTCGTTCTTATAACAACAATGTAAGTCCTTCTTTTTCCAATTCCCAAAGAAGGCACAGAATAATGTGTGCGGGCATTTTTTAGATAGGAAGTGCAAGGCATTTTAGCATGCATGATAGGAGAAGGCATATGGGAATGTGTTAAAGATCCCAAAATCATGGGTTAAGAAGGCATGATTTTTGCGGTACTTCGCAATTTTCCCGCTGGGATGCGTCTTTGACATACAAAAGCAGACGATGAGAATTTAAATGTAGACATACGCACACGTATAAACATTTGTGGGAAAGACCGACATTTAAACACACACACACACACATATACAAAACATACAAAGCCCAACAGCCACGTACAAACTGTGGCTGTTAGATTCTCGTATGGAAAACTTTTATTTTTTGCTGATGAGGAGATGTTTTTACCATGCCGTGTATCAAGAACCATTACCACACAAAGTACAAGTTCACTTTGAGTCATTGTTTCTGCTGTTGCTGCTCTTGATGTTTGTTTTTATTTTGAGAAATTCTACGGCTCTTCATTCACTCAATCTTTTTCTCCATCCCCATCCCCTCAACATAGTCTTTTGAAATTTTATGCCAGAGGTTTTTTGCAGTTAGTTGTTTGTCTACAAAAAGTCTTTTGCTATTCTACATGCTGATGTGTTTTACCTCTGTGTGTGTGCGTCTGCATGTGAAGCAATGTAGAAGCAAAGCAGGATGTTTGGTTTTTGTTTGTATGTACGCCTACGAACTTTATTATTTTTCTTTTTGTGTGGGTATGTGTGTTTTCGCATTGTTTTCCCCTTGATTCGTTTGTTTTTGCGCTTTTCCTTATGTTTTCTTTCTGAGTTTGTGTGTTTGTATGCTTGAAAAAAAATTGAAAATTTCCTAGGACATTTTCCCGTTTTTTTTTTATAGCTGCCTCTCAATGTTTGCCAAAGAACGAATGGCTGTGGGTGTTTCAGTGCGTATGACTATTGTATTAGGTATGCTTCCGTTTTTTTCTATTTTAGTCATTGTTTTAAGGGGGGAATCACTTCTTAAGTATACGTTATTCCTTTTGGGGGATTTTTTTTTCACATAAAAAGAGATATGTGCAAAAGAGGGTCTTCACTGTGTGAATTGGTCTATTAATTATGCATTTGCTTTTGTTTTTTGTTGACTATTTTCTTTGGTTTTTATTGAATATTTATGGTTGTTGGGTGTTATTGGATTTATTACCGTGATCCTTGACTTTTTTTTGAAGGAGAAGGGATATCGTTGATATTTTAATGGAGTCCCAAATCCGTAAGGTAAAACGTAGATCTTTTATATGCTTAAAGCTTTTCCAAATTTGGAAAGTAAATTTTCGACTTTTCAAAATTTTGAAAAATTTGATTTTCGACCATGGCTATGCGAACTACAGTGATGCTGGGATATAATCCCAGTTGAATGAAAGACCAAACAGTTTTTCAGCGTTGATTTATCCCCTCTCAAAGCTTTTCAATGTGGTTTCACTGGTTGCTTGATAAGAGAGAAGTTTACCACGTTTAATATCACAATGGGCTGAATAGTCTAAGTGAGCCAAAAATAACGGGCTGCTACAATAACAAACTTAGCCTTCGTTTCCTTTGTATCCTAGGATAGAATGAAGTCTCTAGTAACGAGTTCGTTCAAATCCAAAACCTGCGAACCGGGTTGGTTTGAAACTCCCAGATTTTGCTTACAAATCTAAGCGTTTGAAACGGCTATGCCGGTTATTAAAAAAGCACTGGCTGCAGTTTTAGATTTGTCCGTCATTTTAGAGGTGAGTGAAGTCGACTTTACAAAAACCAGTTATTATTGATCACACTATCTGGATGAGCGTGATTTTTATCGGTTGTATTGTGCGCAAGAATAGTAATCTCTTTCTCTATGGCTGCATTCCGTTTCCGGTCCATAGAAAAGCATACGCATCCTTCACTGCCAAATTTTCCACGAATGTACTCATTTACCGCACCCATGTTGTTGTACCACCACTAAATGCCCTAGAGCCAAAAGGAAGTTAATTCGAGAGCACCCCCCAAAAATCAGAATTTCGTTGAAAATCCACTCAAAAAAAAAATATATATATATGAAAAATTTATTTTGGACAAACATCCTCAAATATGTGCCCTAGAGGCAAAGGGAGGTTACTTCGTGACCATGCCCAAAAAATCGAAATATCAATGAAAATCTTCAAAAAGTACAAAAAAAAAAAAAAAAAGATTTTTGGCCCTTAAATATGCGTCCTAGAGCCAAAAAAGGTTTCTATAGACATTTTGACAAAATTTTTCTTTAGAAATAAAATTTTGACAAAATTTACAAAAGAAATAAAATTTTTGTTTTCTTGTTTTCGTTTTGTTTTTTTTTTTATTGTTGGTTTGTACTTCAATCATATTTGTTGTTTTGATCTCAGCTTAAAAACCATTGCGTTGACTTGACTACAAGAGTAGCTTAACCAATAGAGGAAAAGAATATTTGTCAAATTTATTTGGTCAAAGCCCTATACACCGAAAGAATTCTCTTCGTTAATTTTACGAAGAATTCTTCATTAACTATTCTTCGTGAATTCTTCATTAAAATAACGAAAATTTCGTTCATTTTCGTAAATTTTACGAAGAACATTTTACGAATATACGAAACTTCTACGAAATATTCTACATTAACTTTTCTTCGTAAAAAGTTCGTACTTTTAACGAAACTTTCTTCATATTTCATGAATTTTGTGAAGAAGTTTTTACGAATATTTTACGAAACATTCTGCGTTAAAATTTCTTCATAAAAAGTACGAAACATTTTCTTTGAAATAACGAAGAAGTTTCATTGTAGTTTTAAAATTTCCGTTCGCGACATAAAATTGTCTTTTATAATGAGCTTGAGTGTATTCCTTTATTCTATTTTTTTATGCAAGTCTATGCTACTTCTCATTTGGGTGATAGAGCGCTATGAATAAAAGTGAAGCAATAAAACTAAAAATTATTAAAAAACTTAAGATGTAAAGTAGTGATGTCATTTTTCACACTTGTAACTACAACCAAATGCACTTTCGACTGTAAATTTTTTTCTAAAAGTTCGAACATTTTTGAAAAAAAAGTACGAAAGTTTTTCATAAAAAGTACGAAACATTTTCATAAAAAGAACGAAATTGTTTCATAAAAAGTACGAAGATTTTTCATAAAAAGTACGAAGATTCTTCATAAAAAGTACGAATTTTTTTCTTACAAAGTACGAAAATTTTGGAAGAACTTTTCTTCGTAAAAAGTACGAAATATTTCGTACTTTTAATGAAAAGTTTCTTTGGTTGTAAAACAATGACAAATTTCGTACTTTTAACGAAATTTTTCGTTCTTTTTACGAAGAAAATTCTTTCGGTGTAGACTGCAAGATGGTTGTATGGACGCACGTTACGGAATTACCACATTCCTCATCAGCATCCTCTACTTCCAGCAAAACTATCAACAAATTATTGGAATAAATTCGGGTAGTTCACTAAACCCAAAGTGAACCACACTTGAACCTTCCGAAAAAAAGGTTTAAGATAGTCGGCTTTTGCCAAATTAAATCTTTGTATTTGTTTGAAATCTTTCTCTTTTCCTTTGGCAGTGTCAAATCATCGATTTGAGTGCAGTTGGCTGGGTTTTATTTGAGCGTGCTTCCTCTTACTTAATTCGTTTTGTTTTTTTATTGTTGGTTTTTTGAGATTTTGACAAAATTTTTCTATAGAAATACAATTTTGACAAAATTTTTTTTGAAATAAAATTTTGAGAAAATTTTCTATAAAAATCCTATCAAAAATAAAATGTTGAAAAAATTTTTCTACAGAAATAAAATGTTAACAAAATTTTTTAAGAACTAAAATTTTGACAAATTTTTCTCTAGAAACAAAGTTTCGAGAAAATTTTCTATAGAAATAAAATTTTGACAAACATTTTTATAGAAATAAAATTTTCTATAGAAATAAAATTTAAAAAAAAATCTATAGAAATAAAATTTTAACAAAAACTTCTATAGAAATATAATTTTCACAAAATTTTCTATTGTCTATAGAACTAAAATTTTGACAAAATTTTCTATTAAAAAATTTTGAGAAAATTTTCTATCGAATCAAAACTTTTAGAAAGCTTCCCTTCAACTAAAATTTTTAGAAAATTTTCTACAGAAATACAATTTTGAAAAAATTTTCTATAGAAATAAAATTTCGAGAAAATTTTCTATATAGATAAAATTTTGACAAATTTTTCTATAGAGATAAAATTTTGGAAAAATTTTCTATAGAAATAAAATTTTAACAAAATTTCCTATAGAAATAAAATTTTAACAAAATTTCATATAGAAATAAAATTTTAACAAAATTTCCTATAGGAATAAATAAAACTTTGACAACATTGTATGTAGAAACAAAATTTTTGACAAATTTTTCTATAAAAATAAAACTAACAAAATTTCCAATAGAAATAAAATTTTGACAAAATTTTCAATAGAAATACAATTTTGAGAAAATTTGCTATAGAAAAAAAGTTGTGAGAAAATTTTCTATAGAAATAAAATTTTGACAAAATTTTCTATAGAAAAAAAAAATTGACAAAAATTTTTATAGAAATAAAATGTTGACAAAATTTTCTATAGATAAAATTAAAAAAAGAAAAAAATTCTATAGAAATAAAATTTTGACCAAATTTTCTGTTATAAAATTTTTAAAAAATTTTTTTATCGAACTAAAACTTTTACAAAACTTCCCTTCAAATATTCTAAAATATTTAGAATATTTTCTGCAGAAATAAAATTATGACATTTTCTATACATAAAATATTGACAAAATTGTCTATAGAGATAAAATTTTGACAAAATTTTCTATAAAATTTTCTATAGAAATAAAATTTAGACAAAATTTTCTATAGAAATACAATTTTTACAAAATTTCCTATAGAAATAAAATTTTAACAAAATTTCCTATAGGAATAAAATAAAATTTTCACAACATTTTCTATAGAAACAAAATTTTTGACAAAATTTTCTATAAAAATAAAACTAACAAAATTTCCAATAGAAATAAAATTTTGACAAAATTTTCTATAGAAATACAATTTTGAGAAAATTTGCTATAGAAAAAAAGTTGTCAGAAAATTTTCTATAGAAATAAAATTTTGACAAAATTTTCTATAGAAATAAAATTTAAAAAAAAAATCTCTGGAAGTAAAACTTTGACCAAATTTTCTATTATAAAATTTTTAAAATATTTTTTATCGAACTAAAACTTTTACGAAACTTCCCTTCAACTAAAATTTGTAGAATATTTTCTGCAGAAATAAAATTATGACAAAATTTTCTATACATAAAATATTGACAAAATTTTCTATAGACATAAAGTTTTGAGTAAATTTTCTATAGAAATAAAATTGTGATAAAATTTTCTATAGAAATAAAATTTTGACAAAATTTTTTATAAAGAAGTAAAATTTTGACAGAATTTTCTATAGAAATAAAATTTTGAGAAAATTGTTCGTAGAAATAAAATTTTGAGAAAATTGTTTGTAGAAATAAAATTTTGACAAAATTTTCTATAGAGATAAAATTTTGACAAAGTTTTCTATAGAGATAAAATTTTGACAACATTTTCTATAGAGATAAAATTGTGACAACATTTTCTATAGAGATAAAATTTTGACAACATTTTCTATAGAGATAAAATTTTGACAAAATTTTCTATAAAGATAAAATTTTGACAATATTTTCTATAGAGATAAAATTTTGACAAAATTTTCTATAGAGATAAAATTTTGAAAAAATTTTCTACAGAAATAAAATTTTGACAAAAATTTTTATAGAAATAAAATTTTGACAAAATTTGCTATAGAAATAAAATTAAAAAAAGAAAAAAAAATCTTTAGAAATAAAATTTTCACAAAATTTTTCTATTTTCTATAGAACTAATATTTTGACAAAATTTTCTATTATACATTTTGAGAAAATTTTTTACGAACTAAAACTTTTAGAAAACTTCCCTTCAACTAAAATTTTTAGAAAATTTTCTACAAAAAATTTTGACAACATTTTCTATACATAAAATTTTGACAAAATTTTCTATAGAAATAAAGTTTTGAGAAAATTATCTATAGAAATAAAATTTTGAAAAAAATCTATAGAAATAAAATTATGACAAAACTTTTTGTAGAAATAAACTTTGACAAAATTGTCTACAGGTGTAAAATTTTGACAAAATTTTCTATAGATATAAAGTTTTGACAAAATTTTCTATAGAAATAAAATTTTCACAAAATTTTCTATTTTCTACCAAACTAAAATTTTCACAAAAATTTCTATTATACAATTTTTGAGAAAAATTTCTATTAAACTAAAACGGAGGAATGAGGTAATTCCGAAACGTGCGTCCATCCAACCATCTTGCAGTCTATAGGGCTTTGCCCAAATAAATTTGACGAACATTCTTTCCCTCTGTTGGTTGAGCTACACTTGTAGTTTAGTCAATGTATGGTTTTAAGCTGTAATAAAAACAACAACAATGATTAAACTAAAACTTTAAGAAAACTTCCCTTCAACTAAAATTTTTAGAAAATTTTCTACAGAAATAAAATTTTGAC
Organism: Haematobia irritans; assembly: GCF_050003625.1. Lineage (NCBI taxonomy): Eukaryota > Metazoa > Arthropoda > Insecta > Diptera > Muscidae > Haematobia > Haematobia irritans. Next base: position 136,169,357 of record NC_134401.1, on the reverse strand, counting down.
AAAATTTTCTATAGAAATAAAATTTTGTGAAAATGTTCTATAGAAATAAAATTTTGTGCAAATGTTCTATAAAAATAAAATTTTGACAAATTTTTCTATGGAGATAAAATTTTGACAAATTTTTCTATAGAGATAAAATTTTGGCAAAAATTTCTATAGAAATAAAATTAAAAAAGAAAAAAAAAATCTGAAGAAATAAAATTTTAACAAAAATTTCTATCGAAATAAAATTTTCACAGAATTTTCTATTTTTTATAGAACTCAAATTTTGACAGAATTTTCTATTATAAAATTTTGAGAAAATTTTTTATCGAACTAAAACTTTTAGAAAACTTCCCTTCAATTAAAATTTTTAGAAAAATTTCTACAGAAATAAAATTTTGACAAAATTTTCTATACATAAAATTTTTCTATAAAAATAATTCTATAGAAATAAAATTGTGAGAAAATTTTTTGTTGAAATAAAATTTTCACAAAATTTTCTATAGGGATAAAATTTTGACAAACTTTTGTATAGAGATAAAATTGTGACAAAATTTTCGATAGATATGAAATTTTGGTAAAATTTTCTATAGAAATAAATGTAGAGCTATAAATTTTTGAAAATTTTCTATAGAGCTGAAATGTGTAGAAATATTTCTTTAGAAATAAAGTTTTGACAAAATTTGACAAAATTTTCTATAGAAATAAAATTTTGACAAAATTTTCCATAGAAATAAAATTTTGGAAAAATTTTCTATAGAAATAAAATTTTGACAAAATTTTCTATAGAAATTAAATTTTGACAAAATTTTCCATAGAAATAAAATTTTGACAAAATTTTTTATAGAAATAAAATTTTGACAAATTTTTCGATAGAAATAAAATTTTGAAAAATTTTTCTGCAAAAATATTCTATAGAACTAAAATGTTGAAAAAATTTTCTATAGAAATACAATTTTTCTATAGAAATAGAAATTTTTGCAAAATTTTATTTCTATACAAAATTTTGTCGAAATTTTTATTTCTATAGAAATAACATTTTGCAAAAATGTTCTATAGAACTAAAATGTTGAAAAAATTTTCTACAGAAATAAATTTTTCAGACATTTTCCTATAGAAATAAAATTTTGGCAAAATAAGATTTTTGTTTGTTTGGTAGTTTTTTCGTAAAAAAATTCTCTATGTTATGGTAGTTTAATTTTTAGCTCGAATGGGTAACCGTGATGGGATTCCCTTCCCAGTTCTTAGAATATGCAACAAACACAAAAACAACATAAATGTAAAAGGAAAATCAACTTGTACTTACTTCCTCTAGCGCTTCCTTTACGTTTGGCCATATTTCCGTATTGGTCGGGTCGTGTAGGTAGAAGTATGAGATGAAGGCTTGTACTACTTAGCCAATTACTCGATGTCGTTGTTTAAATATGTTTGTATATATATATACAACCTCTTGTATATATATACTGAAGTATATATAGATGCGGTAGTATATGTTTGTGTTGAAATAAATCCAGGAAAACAAAAAACGTATAAAATCACTTGGCAAAATAAAGTCGTTGGTTGTAGCTGGTGTTGAGTTGAGTGGTATTTTCTCCTTAGATTCTTGACAATATTTAATGGGTATTATATTGGTGTTATTCAATGGAACTGGAGAATATAAAATGTTGGCCACTTTCGACGATGTTGGATAGGGCTTGGTAGAAGTGAATTTTTTTCTCCTCGTAATTTTCTACTAAGAATTTTTATGTTGATATTTTTTTGTGGGATGTTCTTGTTGTTGTTTTTTTTTGTTTGCTCCAAGGTTAATGCGTTGTTTGGTAAATTTATTTATACTGGCTTCTCGTAGGTTATAGGAGAATTTCTGCTTTCATAAACTGGATTCCATTTTCAATTAAAATGGGTCTAAAAGCAAAGCTAGCTCAAGCAACAGAGTCCTGTATTTTTGTTGATTTTGTTTTTATGGTAAAATGATTTTCTTCCCTTGCCTTTCCCCACTAGTTTCTCCAGTCAACTTTGGCCATGGCAGAGGTTATATCGATTTGGATGGTATTGATGATTTGTTGCTATTATCGTTTCGATTGCCACTTTAAGCCATAATAAAATAGACCCACAATTCTTTGGCTCCTTAGCTGTTTCAATTTCTGGTATTGGTAGGGATTTTGCCATTGATATCCTTGAAATTTTGGCTCATACATTACGTTGGTATTTGGTATTGGTCCGCTTAAGGGGGTGGGGTAGGGGCGTTGGGGGTGTTCTCTAATAAAAAATTAAAAACGTAGAAGATTCTCGGTTGTTTTGCGGCGAAACGATGGAGACAGGGGTTTTGGTTGACAGACCCTTTTTTGTTGCTAATGATAATGACACTGGTCCTATGGCTCTGAGTTTGGCGGTGTGGTTGACGTTGATGGGTGTCCTTGATGCTAAACAATAGCGAAAATGTAAAGGAAACCAAAAACCATACGACTGTCGCTTTCTAGATGGCTTTATTTAGTTCTATGTTTTTTTTTTTGGTTTGTTGGGAGGTGGTTACATTGTTTTCAATGGCCTGGATATGGAATATCGTTGTTCTTGTTTCTTTGTGGTTTTGTTTTTTTTTTTGGTTTGCGATTCCTTAAGCCATCTCTAAGGAATTTTTGTTTATTTGTGCTTTATCGAGGGCTATCCTGTCCTTTTGTTTGTTTGTATAAAAGAAATTTTGTCTTACATTTCCATGACTTTTGTAAAGAGAAATCTGTTTATGTAGCCTTTTTCTTTCTATTTCTTAAAGGATTTCCATAATTTTATATTTCTTAGAAAACCTTGGCGTAAAGATTCTCTAGATCTCTATAGGAGGTATAATGTATAATGCCACACAGATTGTTATAAATGTGTTTGTATTTGAAATGATTTTTTTTTTGTGTAAAAAGAGGTCCTTTCTCCCCGCCAAACAAAAAAGTGTTAATGATATGTTTGTGTTGCCTTTTGTTAGCTCCTTGCGCTCCTTCTCAGTATTGATGTCGTTGTCCTTAGGCTCTGTGTGTGTGTTTTTTTGTTGTTGTATATTTTTGGTCTTATGTTAATGGCTTATTTCCTTTGTAGATGTTAGTTGTGTATGTGTGTGTGTTTATCTATTGTGGGTTGTTTCTAACAACTGAATCCTTGATTAACTCATTTGTCTGACATGTTTTTTGAAAGTTTTTAGAGATTTTACTAAAAAGTATTTATTTGTTTTTGCTTTTTTTTCTTGTGGAGTCCTTCAAGGACTTTTTTGTTGATCTAATCTAAAAGATAAAAATTTTTTTAATTGTTTTAAGGGATTTTATACACAATTATTTAATTTTCTTATTTTGTTTAGATATAAATATTTAACTTTATATATGTTAGCTCATTTTATTCATAGACCCTACTTTTGAAAATAGGAAAAAATCCCCTTAACTCTCAACCATAAGTAGTAATATATCATATATGAATATTTTTGTTTTGTTTTCAAATTTAACATTACAAAAATGAGGCTAAGCTAAATTGAGAAGTCTATCAGGATGTGAGATAAAGAGATAAAGACCATAACCTTTATTTTGTATATCCGTTAATTTGAAATATTACAAGTATATAAAGCCCAAAGTTCGTTCGGTCCCAATCATAAATATCCACCACCATGAATCAAATACGTATGATGGTTCCCTCATCGTAGCGGGTAACTTAAAATTTTGTAGAATTTCAGGTGGATTCTAAACAAAAAAAAACATACTACATACTTCAAGAAGATCGATTCAAATGATAGGTTTTCCGAAGTTAAATTTAAAGTTTCTACTTATGAAGACTTTATCAGATTCTGGAACCATTTTTGTTTGAGGTTTATAGGATCTTTAAACAAGAAAATGATGCAATAACACCTACATGTGAAATCTAAATTCTGTATATTTTTACCTACTTTATTTGAGTAAAAAAAGTATATATAAGTTTGGCCAGGCCGAATCTTATGTACCCTCCACCATGGATTGCGTAGAAACTTCTACGAAAGAATGTCATCCACAATCGAATTACTTGGGTTGTGGTATCTTAAAACTTCTTAACATCGATTTCTAAATTGTGAGTTAGTCCATATGATTATGGACTTATATGGAGCACTTTTGGCATGGTTCTTAAATATAATATACTACCACAACGTACAAAATTTCAACCAGATCGGATGAATTTTGCTTCTCCAAAAGGCACCGGAGGTCAAATCTGGGGATCGGTTTATATGGGGGCTATACATAATTATGGACTGATATGAACCAATTCCTGCATGGTTGTTGGATACCATATACTAACATCACGTACCAAATTTAAACCGAATCGCATTAATTTTGCTCTTCCAAGGGGCTTCGGAGGTCAAATCTGGGGACCGGTTTATATGGGGGCTATATATAATTATGGACCGATTTCGACAAATTTTTGCATGGGTGTTTGAGGCCATATATTAACACCACGTACCAAATTTCAGATGAATTTTGGTATTCAAAGAGGCTCCAGAGGTCAAATATATAATTATGGAGTGATGTGGACCAATTTTTGCATTGTCATTAGAGACCATATACTAACACCATGTACCAAATTTAAACCGGATCGGGTGAATTTTGCTCTTCCAAGGGGCTCCGGAGGTCAAATCTGGTGATCGGTTTATGTGGGGACTATATATTATTATGGACCGATGTGGACCAATTTTTGCATGGCCATTGGAGACCATATACTTACATCATGTACCAAATTTCAGCCGGATCGGATGAAATTTGCCTCTCTTAGAGGCTCCGCAAGCCAAATCGGGGGATCGGTTTATATGGGGGCTATATATAATTATTGACCGATGTGAACCAATTTTTGCACGGTTGTTAGAGATCATATGCTGACACCATGTACCAAATTCCAGCCGGATCGGATGAAATTTGCTTCTCTTAGAGGCTCCGCAAGCCAAATTTAGGGGTCCATTAATATGGGGGCTATACGTAAAAGTGGACCGATATGGTCCATTTGCAATACCATCCTACCTACATTAACAACAACTACGTGTGCCAGGTTTCAAGTCGATAGCTTGTTTCATTCGGAAGTTATCGTGATTTCAACAGACGGACGGACGGACAGACAGGCGGACGGACGGACATGCTCAGATCGACTCAGAATTTCACCACGACCCAGAATATATATACTTTATGGGGTCTTAGAGCAATATTTCGATGTGTTACAAACGGAATGACAAAGTGAATATACCCCCATCCTAACAGGTTGGCTGATAAATCCCCGGTCTGACACATAGATGGCGCCGCTAGTATTAAGTGCATATTATTTTTATATAGTACCAACCTTCAAATGATTCGTGTCAAAATTTGACGTCTATAAGTCAATTAGTTTGTGAGATAGAGCGTCTTTTGTGAAGCAACTTTCGTTATTGTGAAAAAAAAAATGGAAAAAAAGGAATTTCGTGTTTTGATAAAATACTGTTTTCTGAAGGGGAAAAATACGGTGGAAGCAAAAACTTGACTTGATAATGAGTTTCCAGACTCTGCCCCAGGGAAATCAACAATAATTGATTGGTATGCAAAATTCAAGCGTGGTGAAATGAGCACGGAGGACGGTGAACGCAGTGGACGCCCGAAGAGGTGGTTACCGACGAAAACATCAAAAAAACCCACAAAATGATTTTGAATGACCGTAAAATGAAGTTGATCGAGATAGCAGAGGCCTTAGAGATATCAAAGGAACGTGTTGGTCATATCATTCATCAATATATGGATATGCGGAAGCTCTGTGCAAAATGGGTGCCGCGCGAGCTCACATTTGACCAAAAACAACAACGTGTTGATGATTCTGAGCGGTGTTTGCGGCTGTTACATCGTAATACACCCGAGTTTTTCCGTCGATATGTGACAATGGATGAAACATTGCTCCATTACTACACTCCTGAGTCCAATCGACAGTCGGCTGAGTGGACAGCGACCGGTGAACCGTCTCCGAAGCGTGGAAAGACTCAAAAGTCCGCTGGCAAAGTAATGGCCTCTGTTTTTTGGGATGCGCATGGAATAATTTTTATCGATTATCTTGAGAAAGGAAAAACCATCAACAGTGACTATTATATGTCATTATTGGAGTATTTGAAGGTCGAAATCGCGGCAAAACGGCCCCATATGAAGAAGAAAAAAGCGTTGTTCCACCAAGACAACGCACCGTGCCACAAGTCATTGAGAACGATGGCAAAAATTCATGAATTGGGCTTCGAATTGCTTCCCCACCCACCGTATTCTCCAGATCTGGCCCCCAGCGACTTTTTCTTGTTCTCAGACATCAAAAAGATGCTCGCAGGGAAAAAATTTGGCTGCAATGAAGAGGTGATCGCCGAAACTGAGGCCTATTTTGAGGCAAAGCCGAAGGAGTACTACCAAAATGGTATCAAACAATTGGAAGGTCGTTATAATCGTTGTATCGCTTTTGAAGGGAACTATGTTGAATAATAAAAATGAATTTTGACAAAAAAAAAAATGTGTTTTTCTTTGTTAGACCGGGGACTTATCAGCCAACCTGTTACATCGGGCTGCCACCTAACCTAACCTGCTACTTATGCAGACTATATCAGATTCTGGAACCATTTTTGTTTGAGGTTTAGATGAATCTTAAACAAGGAAATGATGCCTAGATGTGAAATCTAAATTCTGTAAATTTTTATCTATTTTATTTGAGTCAAAAAAAAAAAGTCTGGAAATTTTACTTTTATTTTGGAGAAATTTTGATGAGCTGTTCGCACAGAAAAAAAAATATTTTTGTTTTCAATCACAAAATTAATTGATCTAATTGTTTTTTAATTGAAATGTCTGCAATCACAGAAATGATAGTATTAATAACCAAAGTCAATTAAAAAATTAATTGATACAATCAATTTTTGTTTCAATTAAAAATTTTGTTGAACTAATTAAATTTTTCATTGAATATTTTTTAAAAATCAATTAAAAAATATGTGGAAAATTTTTGGTGTTATTTTTTTTCTGTGCGCCTTCTCTCTATTCAAGTGATGAAATCGGCATATCGGTCTATATAGAGGTTAAAGCGTGATTTTTAATAAATTTAACCCTTTCAGACCCAATGATGCCCATGAGCAACATCTCATATCTCTAATAAAGGTGGATGGAGAGAATTGAAACTTCACAGGAGTCTTTAAAAACCAATATTCGATTTCAGTAAACAACATAGTTTTCCCGTAGCGGAAAAAAATCGGGCACGAAAGGGTTAACTTCCCTATGTTAGAAAATGAGGTTATTTAATTTTCGATATCTGTTGGAGAAGAGTACTCCATACTATCCCCATTGGAAAATTACTTTATGTTCTCGGATTACATTGAATTTTTCTGGGATCCAACGCGGTGCATTGGTTAGCATATCCACCTTGAATACAAAATATCATGGGTTTAATTCCAGTTTCGACCAAACACCAAAAAGCATGTTGGATTATCTCTTCTCAGTAATAACTACTGGAGACATTTCCGAGTGTTTCAAAGCTTCTCTAAGTGATCTGCATTCTCATTTCCTAACCTAACTTATACTTGGGGTGATTTTGAAAGTTACCCCCACCATATATTTCGAAGAATGGTATTCGTTTTTTTGTCACTTTTCTTTAAGTATTCATAAATTTGAAGTTTGCTGTAGCTATTGAAGAGGGAGGCCCTGAGGAAATAATAGCGAATTTGTATTGGACCAGGTGCCCGGGGACTTAGTTTATAAAAAAATAATTTCGTTAAAAGAATATAACATTTAACAAATATGTTAAACATTTGAGAGGACTAAGTTTTTATGAAAAATTTCGTGCAAGGGATGTACATTTCATACATTTAATGAAAAGTTTTTTTTTTTTGTAAAACAATGCCATTTTCAATTCTATCTACGAAGAGAATTCTTTCGGTGTACTTTGTATTTAATGCAATTTGAATGGTTTAGAAACCAGACCTTCCATTTATGGACTTTCACGTAACGGTTTTTTTTTTGTATCACAATATGACAAAAAGGTGGCGCAAATTTTGTAAAAAGGTCATACACCTTTTATGGCACATGTTCTCGGATTACATTGACTTTTTCGGGAATCCAACGTGGTGCATTGGTTAGCATACCCGCCTTGAATACAAAATGTCATGGGTTCAATCCCAGTTTCGACCAACCAGACCAGTTTCCCGCTGTCCTGTGTCCTCTTTATGATCTCCCTTCTGAGATTCTAGTGCTATTAGCTGCGAAACAAACAAAGTTTACATATTTTTACTCTTCCTATGGTTGAGAATATCAAAGGGGATTTTCTATGGGTTCCCACATAGAAATTTCTTTGACAAAACGGTTGTTTTTTGTTTGTTTTAGGTTTCTGTCTTTTAGTTTATTCACTTGTTGTTGTTGTAGTTTTTGTTTTTTTTTTTTGTTTTCATCCTGCAAACGATTACACAAAGGATATACTTTTCCGCGCGTGTTTTGAAAACAAATTTCATACATTTCCGTCTGACATTTTTTTTGTTTGCTTTTCCACCACATTTTTAGTCTGGCTTATTATTCTCATTTTAGGTGAGGTTGAGTCCTTAGGGAGAGCTTTGATGGTAAAACTAAATCCTCTGACAAAAAAAAAACAAAAACCAAAAGACTTTGACATAAGGACCTGGTTTATTTCCTTATGGCAAATAACTTTCGTCTTTCACTTTGCTCTCGTTCTCTTCTCTTTTTTTCTCAGTCATTCTAATTTTTCTCTGTGCTCTGAATTCCTTTGATTCGATTTGTATTTGTTTTTTTTTTGTTTTTGTTTTCACTAAACATTATTTTTATTATCCTTATTGAAATGTAAAAAAAACCTTCATTGAATGTTGTAGATGCTCTCTTTGTTTTTATGCTTTTGTTTTTGAAATACACTCACTCACACACACACACACAAATGTAATCAGGGGGTGTATGTTTGTAAAGCAGGTCCTTTGTATTAAAAAAACGCGATTCAAAAATGCTTTTGAAAAAGAGGGCAGACAAAGACTGAGACAGAGAGAATGAGAATGAGAGAGAAACAAGGATTCTCTTTTATATGATTATGGGTGTGTGTTTGTATGAAAGAATACCGTTTTTTGTATTTGCGTTTTTTTCTCATTCTTTTGCTTTGTGGTTATTAAAGGGCTTTGTATTTTTTTTTATAATGACAGAGTTTAAGGGTAAACATTAAAGTTCTCTCAACTTTGGAGTATCTTATGGGAGATTCTTTTCCTATCTCCAGCCCCCCCCCTGAGAGGGTTCTCTTGATACAAACATCCAACAACTTGTAGACCATTTTAGAACTTTTGCTTTAAGAATTTCAATTTTTTTTTGTTTTTTTTTTTGTCGTATGCTTTGATAGTAAATGGTCGTTTGTGTGTGTGTGTGTGTGTCTCAATGATTGTACACAGCTTCTTTGTGGTGTATGAGAATTCCCTAGCGATGTTGGCCGGATATGTTACACTTGCATTTTGTGTGTGTGTGTGTGCGTATGTCTATTTTGTTAAGAGTATGTATGTTGGTATTTCCATATGCAGGGGAGACTAAATGTCTTTGGTGTTTTGATGACCTCTCAGATGGCAGAATAAGATGCCGTAAAAGGTGATTTTGATTTTATTAGAACTTTAGGAAAAGGCATGGTTTAACGGAACATGACTAATACACAAGTAATAAAAAATTTTAGAAATAAAAAAAAAACAAGTTTTTTATATATAAAAATTCAAAAATTGTTTGGTTAACGTATACGTTTTTTTTTTAACAAAAAAAATAATTTTTAATTTTTCTTAAAAAAAAATAATTTTTAATTTTTATTTTTTTTATTTTGTAAGTTTAGGGAAGGCATGATTTAAACGAAACAAGAATACACACAAGTAATAAAAATTTTAAAAATAAAATAAAATCTTAATTTTTATTATATTTAAACATTTTTAAAATTTTCAGTTTTTAACATTAATAAAAAAATCATAATTTTTATTATATATAATTTTTTTAATGGTTCACGTATATGTTTTTTCTGTATTATTATTATTTGTTTTTAATTTTTAAAAATACACCACCTTTTTATTTTCTTGATTTTTAATAAAAATTCTATTTTTTTTTCTTATATTATTTTTTCAATTTTTTCCCGCACTCGTAATACAATTAATAACCGAAAACATAACTAAAATCACTAATTAAAACAAAGATATATATTTTTTTAATATTCTATTTTTAATTTCCATTCACCAGAAGCTGTTATCAATTATTTTTCTTAATTATAGAAAACAAAAATTTCTTAATTTATTTGCAATAATAAACACGTTTTTTGATTTTCATTTTATTTCACATTTTTTTTGCATTCTGCTAATGCAGCGTTCTTGTTTTTTTTTGACGATTTACTTGTGAAGTGAATTTGTGTTTGTATATTTTTTTTTATTTTGTTTATTATTTTTTTTGTTCTCTTTTTTTTCTTTTAGCGTTCTATGCCGTAATGTATCCGCACGTACGTCCTTCTCTAACAACGACAAGCGACGAACAAAGCGCGCTATAGTTGGCCACTCACATAGTATTTGGCAAACTAAATGAGTGTATGCAAGCTCATCATTCTGTGGGGCAAGTAAAACAAAAACAATAACAACAATATGAAGCTCCAAAACAAGCAACTGGCCAAAATCAACAACAAAACAATTATCTCTCACCTCATAGACTTCAAGAGTTTTTGGGTAAGTAAAAGTCATGGGTTTCTCTTTTTAGGTTTTGGAAAATGAAATGAGAGAACACAACGAAAAAAGAGAACATGCCTCTTGGTCTTTTTCGTAAGGTTTCTCTTATATTTGGCTTCTCTTTTTTTTCTATACTAATTGTAAGAGCTTATGATTTAAAGAGAATTTTATGCTAACGCTTAATATAAATGAAAATTTGGCGGTTGTTTTTTTTGTGTATTTTACTTTACACATTATTTTGTGTAAGGTTAGGGTCTATGGAAATTTGTTGAAACCCTGCCATGTACAGTGGTTAAAAACCACAATATTGGGAAAGAACATTTTTGGGTTTTGTGAATCCCCAAAAAATTACGAGGGATCCCTTTCATATTTCGTGACTAGAGAACAAAAACAAATATTAATCATAGAAAATAGTTTAGTCAAAATATTTATTTATATTTTTTGATGCGTTTGAACCAATTGTCGAAGCTTTTTTGCCACTTTGATTAAGGCATCTCCAAAACGTACATTATCAACCGCATCTTCAGGTGTCGAAAAACGTTGACCTCTCATTGTATTTTTTACGTACGGAAAAGAAGTCAATCGGTGTCATTATTTCTAAAGATTTTTTTTTTATTTCTATAGAAAATTTTGCCAAAACTTTATTTCTATAGAAAATTTTGTCAAAATTTTATTTCTATAGAAAATTTTGTCAAAATTTTATTTCTATAGAAATTTAGTCCAAATTTTATTTCTATAGAAAATGTTGTCAAAATTTTATTCCTATAGAAAATTCTGTCAAAATTTTATTTTTATAGAAAATTTTTTAAAAATTTTATTTCTATAGAAAATGTTGGCAAAATTTTATTTCTATAGAAAATTTTGTCAAGATTTTATTGCTATAAAAAATTTTGTCAAGATTTTACTTCTTTTTTGAAAATGTTGTCAAAATTTCATTTCTATAGAAAATTTTGTCAAAATTTCATTTCTATGGAAATATTTGTCAAAGTTGTATTTCCATAGACAATTTTGTCACAATTTTTTGTCTATAGAAAAATTTGTCAAAATTTTATTTCCAGAGAAAATTTTATTTCTATAGAAAATTATATTTCTATAGAAATTTTTTTCAAAATTTTATTTCTATAGAAAATTTGTCAAAATTTTATTTCCATAAAAAATTTTGTCAAAATTTTATTTCTATAGAAAATTTTGTCAGAATTTTATTTCTATAGAAAATTTTGTCAAAATTTTATTTCTTCGGAAAATTTTGTCAAAATTTCATTTCTATAGAAAATTTTGTCAAAATTTTATTTCTATAGAAAATTTTGTCAACATTTTATTTATATAGAAAATTTTGTCACAATTTTATTTCTATAGAAAATTTTTTCAAAATTTTATTTCCAGAGAAAATTTTATTTCTATAGAAAATTTTTTCAAAATTTTATTTCTATTTTGTTAAAATTTTTTTTCTATAGAATATTTTGTCAAAATTTTACTTCTATAGAAAATTTTGTCAAAATTTTATTTCTATAGACTTGCAGAACGAACAGCATCACACGAACTCACATACAAAATCCCAGAAGATGGTTAAAACAAGTCAATAATCGATTGTTTCTATGACCTCAAGCCGAACAAAATTAATAATCAGAATAAACATAAAATAGGTCAACAACACTCAAAAATATTTTTTAAAAAATTTCATTTCTATAGAATATTTTGTCAAAATTTTATTTCTATAGAAAATTTTGTCAAAATTTTATTTCTATAGAAAATTTTGTCAAAATTTTATTTCTTTAGACAATTTTGTCAAAATTTTATTTCTATAGAAATTTTTGTTTAAATATTATTTCTATAGAAACTTTTGTTCAAATTTTATTTCTATAGAAAATTGTGTCACAATTTTATTTTATAGAATATTTTGTTAAAATTTTATTTCTACAGAAAATTTTGTCAACATTTTATTTCTATAGAAAATTGTGTCACAATTTTATTTTATAGAACATTTTGTTAAAATTTTATTTCTATAGAGAATTTGGCCAAAATTTTATTTTTATAGAAAATTGTGTCACAATTTTTGTTAAAAATTTTATTTCTATAGAAAATTTTGTCAAAAATTTATTTCTATAGAAAATTTTGTCAAAATTTTATTTCTTTAGACAATTTTGTCAAAATTTTATTTCTATAGAAATTTTTGTTTAAATTTTATTTCTATAGAAATTTTTGTTTAAATTTTATTTCTATAGAAAATTTTGTCCAAATTTTATTTCTATAGAAATTTTTGTCAAAATTTTATTTCTATAGAAAATTTTGTCAAAATTTTATTTCTATAGAAAATTTTTTAAAAATTTTATTTCTATAGAAAATGTTGGCAAAATTTTATTGCTATAAAAAATTTTGTCAAGATTTTACTTCTTTTTTGAAAATGTTGTCAAAATTTCATTTCTATAGAAAATTTTGTCAAAATTTCATTTCTATGGAAATATTTGTCAAAGTTGTATTTCCATAGACAATTTTGTCACAATTGTCAAAATTTGTCAAAATTTTATTTCCAGAGAAAATTTTATTTCTATAGAAAATTATATTTCTATAGAAATTTTTTTCAAAATTTTATTTCTATAGAAAATTTGTCAAAATTTTATTTCCATAAAAAATTTTGTCAAAATTTTATTTCTATAGAAAATTTGTCAAAATTTTATTTCCATAAAAAATTTTGTCAAAATTTTATTTCTATAGAAAATTTTGTCAAAATTTTATTTCTATAGAAAATTTTGTCAACATTTTATTTATATAGAAAATTTTGTCACAATTTTATTTCTATAGAAAATTTTTTCTAAATTTTATTTCCAGAGAAAATTTTATTTCTATAGAAAATTTTTTCAAAATTTTATTTCTATTTTGTTAAAATTTTTTTTCTATAGAATATTTTGTCAAAATTTTACTTCTATAGAAAATTTTGTCAAAATTTTATTTCTATAGACTTGCAGAACGAACAGCATCACACGAACTCACATACAAAATCCCAGAAGATGGTTAGTGGCACTAACCGAAATATTGGAAATAAATATTAAAACAAGTCAATAATCGATTGTTTCTATGACCTCAAGCCGAACAAAATTAATAATCAGAATAAACATAAAATAGGTCAACAACACTCAAAAATATTTTTTAAAAAATTTCATTTCTATAGAATATTTTGTCAAAATTTAATTTTGATAGAAAATTTTCTCAAAATTTTCAATTCTATAGAAAATGTTGTCAAAATTTTATTTCTATAGAAAATTTTGTCAAAATTTTATTTCTTTAGACAATTTTGTCAAAATTTTATTTCTATAGAAATTTTTGTTTAAATTTTATTTCTATAGAAACTTTTGTTCAAATTTTATTTCTATAGAAAATTGTGTCACAATTTTATTTTATAGAATATTTTGTTAAAATTTTATTTCTACAGAAAATTTTGTCAACATTTTATTTCTATAGAAAATTGTGTCACAATTTTATTTTATAGAACATTTTGTTAAAATTTTATTTCTATAGAGAATTTGGTCAAAATTTTATTTTTATAGAAAATTGTGTCACAATTTTTGTTAAAAATTTTATTTCTATAGAAAATTTTGTCAAAAATTTATTTCTATAGAAAATTTTGTCAAAATTTTATTTCTTTAGACAATTTTGTCAAAATTTTATTTCTATAGAAATTTTTGTTTAAATTTTATTTCTATAGAAATTTTTGTTTAAATTTTATTTCTATAGAAAATTTTGTCCAAATTTTATTTCTATAGAAATTTTTGTCAAAATTTTATTTCTATAGAAAATTTTGTCAAAATTTTATTTCTATAGAAAAATTTTTCAAAGTTTTATTTCTATAGAAAATTTTGTCAAAATTTTATTCCTATAGAAAATTTTGTCAAATGTTTATTTCTATGGAAAATTGTGTCAAAATTTATTTCTATAGACAATTTTGTCCAAATTTTATTTCTATAGAAAATTTTGTCCAAATTTTATTTCTATAGAAAATTTTGTCCAAATTTTATTTCTATAGAAAATTTTGTCAAAATTTTATTTCTATAGAAAATTTTGTAAAAATTTTATTTCTATAGAAAATTTTATCAAAATTTTATTTCTATGGAATATTTATTATTTCTATAGAAAATTTTGTCAAATGTTTACTTCTATGGGAAATTTTGTCAAAATTTTATATCTATAGAAAATTTTGTCAAAATTTTATTCCTATAGAAAATTTTGTCAAATGTTTATTTCTATGGAAAATTTTCTCAAAATTTTATATCTATAGACAATTTTGTCCAAATTTTTTTTCTGTAGAAAATTTTGTCTAAATTTTGTTTCTATGATTTTTATCTCATAATCTCGGCTGTAGGTCTATAAATTAAACTCGAAATTGTTGGTTTCTAGTTTTTTATTTTCCGATATTTCGGTTGACTTCGTCAGACCGTTTTCAAGGCTACAATTTACAAAATTAAACAAAAGTTAATTACAAAATTCACAAATTAAAGTTAAACTATTGTCATTTACATTTTATCCGATGTCTTGTTACTTCGCTGTCTGGTTTTCTACTGGTGATCAATTTCTCCTGTGTTTTTGTATCGTATGTCGATATATTCTCGCGCAGTTCTCAATATCTTTTTTATAGTTTATTCTCTCGTTAGTGGGAGTGTTAATTATGTGTAACATTTCCAGAGTAAATCTTCGTCTGTAGTTGTTTTCCTTGCATAGGATTTCTACGTTATTAAAGTTAGGTTTGTGACCAGTCAATGTACAGTGGGCCGCAAATTTTGTTTCTATAGAAAAATTTGTCAAAATTTTATTTCTATAGAAAATTTTGTCAACATTTTATTTCTATAGAAAATTTTGTCCAAATTTTATTTCTATAGAGAATTTTGTCAAAATTTTATTTCTATAGAAAAATTTGTCAAAATTTTATTTCTATAGAAAATTTTGTCAAAATTTTATTTCTATAGAAAATTTTGTCAAAATTTTATTTCTATAGAAAAATTTGTTAAAATTTTATTCCTATTGAAAATTTTGTCAAATGTTTATTTCTATAGAAAATTTTGTCAAAATCTTATAGAAGATTTTGTCAAAATTTTATTTCTATAGAAAATTTTTTCAATTTTTTATTTCTATAGAAAATTTTTCAAAATTTTATTCCTATAGAAAATTTTGTAAAATGTTTATTTTTATGGAAAATTTTGTCAAAATTTTATTCCTATAGAAAATTTTGTCTAAATTTTATTTCTATAGACAATTTTGTCCAAATTTTATTTCTATAGAAAATTTTGTCAAAATTTTATTGTATAGAAAATTTTGACAGGATTTTATTTCTATACAAAATTTGTTCAACATTTTATTTCTATAGAAAATTTTGTCAAAATTTATTTCTATAGAAAATTTTGTAAACATTTTATTTTTATAGAAAATTTTGTCAAAATTTTATTTCTATGGAAAATTTTGTCAAAATTTCATTTCTATAGAAAATTTTGTCAAAATTTCATTTCTATACAGATATTTGTCAAAGTTTTATTTCTATAGAAAATTTTGTCACAATTTTATTTCTATAGAAAAATTTGTCAAAATTTTATTTCTATAGAAAATTTTGTCCATTTTTTTTTCTATAGAAAATTTTGTCCAAATTTTATTTCTATAGAAAATTTTGTCCAAATTTTATATCTGTAGAAAATTTTGTCAAAATTTTATTCCTATAGAAAATTTTGTCAAAATTTTATTGCTATAAAAAATTTGTTAAAATTTTATTTCTATAGACAGTTTTGTCCAAATTTTATTTCTATAGAAAATTTTGTCAAAATTTTATTTCTATAGAAAATTTTTTCAAAATTTTATTTCTATAGAAAATTTTGTCAAAATTTTGTTTCTATAGAGAATTGTGTCACAATTTTATTTTATAGAACATTTTGTTAAAATTTTATTTCTATAGAATTTTTTTTTTTAAATTTTATTTCTATAGAAAATTTTTTCAAAATGTTATTTCTATAGAAAATTTTTTCAAAATTTTTTTTCTATAGAAAATTTTGTCAATTTTTTTTTCTATAGAAAGTTTTGTCAAAATTTTATTTCTAAAGAAAATTTTGTCAAAATTTTATTTCTATGGAAAATTATGTCAAAGTTTTATTTCTATAAAAAACTACCAAAATGTTTATTCTATAAAAATTTTTGTCAAAATGTTTGTTCTATAGAAAATTTTGCCAAAGTGTGCAGAAACGTTCTGAGTACGTATTACCTCAAAAATGTTAAGCTTAACGATAATCACCAAATAAAAAAGGTAATCGTTGTATAGCTTTTAGTAATGCGGAATGCATTATACGTGGGACTTTTGTTATACACTTTCTGCCCTTAGAAATAAGTCAACGAAACTTTATTTTAATTCATGTAAATTAGTTGATGTTTGACATATTTCCTTATTTTCATTATTTTGGTTTCACCAAATAGTTCACATTTTGTTTAAGTTATTAAATTTTACTTAAATTGTGTACTTGACTTTTTAAAAAAATACTTTTTTTAATTGTGCCCGCCATGTTTAGCGCTAAAAATATTTAAAAAAAATTGAACTCCAGTTTTTTAGTTAACATTTTCTAAAATACATTTTGTAATGAAAACATACCGATTACAGCTTGAGTTTTTAATGTAAAAACTTTTTTTTAGTTAATTCTTCCCATAAAATAGTTTACATTCTTTCCATAAAAATGTTTATTTTTTTCTGACATACTATATGTATACCAGTATGAAATTGGTAATACTTTGTGTCATCTACCCTGTATATCAATAACATGGAGACTTGGCTCGTGCGTTCATTTGAATTTGGTTCAGGAACACAGAGTATATTTATCGGGGACTAAAGTTTGTGATTATAGGCACGAGAAATCTTTTATACTTCAGCGCCATCCAATGTTGCATAGAGAAAAAGATTTGTGTTGTTGCGCCATCTATTGACGACTAGTAAACAATTGAGTGCATGTTGATGGTAATTGGCTTCGCTAGAGCAATAGCAATTGCTTATAGAAACCAACAGATGTCAACAGATGATTTGTCATTAATTAAATTAATCATGCAAACATATACAGAGTTGCTGATATGTAATACAACTAAGTGAAACACTATATATTTTTTTCTTGTAATTTAGTGTTTAAAAGCAAACAATTTTGATAATAATATAAAATTTTGAAATCAGTTTTTGATTTGTTCGAATGGGACATTCTTTGGCATGAATTAGGGCCTTCAAAGCAATCACACTGAAGTGGTTCTGCTGTATTTGGGTCCAATCCCGTTTTAAGATGATGGACACTTGGCCCCAGGCACAAAAGTCGCACGGATTGATATTTTTATTATTGGTCATTGTGTGGTAGAAATGAAATGTGGGACCCCATATTTAAGCCATTTTTGGTTGACGCATGTTGTTTACGGATGGTGCAGGTTCTATGATAAGAAGTTAATGTCTTTTACGGAAGTGAGGTAAATGCACACTCCTCAAGCACAGTTTGAAATGCATATGGGCGGAGTTTGAATTATACACACAATAGTCATCCACTATACCATTAATTGGAGTAGAGTCTCATACATGGATAACATAATTCTCTCCTTTAAATTAAAAATTTAAACAAATTAATATTTTTGTTATTTTCTCTTCGCGGCAAAACTGTTTGTTTGGAAAAATCAATCAATAGAGAATTTCTATGATAAAAGGTTGACATCGTCCACGGGAAGTGAGAAAAATATAAAGGACACTCACTCGCATATCAATGCACCACGGTGGGAGCCACCGTGGTGCATTGGTTAGCATGCCCGCCTTGCATACCCAAGGTCGTGGGTTCGATTCCTGCTTCGACCGAACACCAAAAAGTTTTTCAGCGGTGGATTATCCCACCTCAGTAATGCTGGTGACATTTCTGAGGGTTTCAAAACTTCTCTAAGTGGTTTCACTGCAATGTGGAATGCCGTTCGGACTCGGATATAAAAAGGAGGTCCCTTGTCATTGAGCTTAACATGGAATCGGACAGCACTCAGTGATAAGAGAGAAGTTCACCAATGTGGTATCACAATGGACTGAATAGTCTAAGTGAGCCTGCTACATCGGGCTGCCACCTAACCTAACCTAACATATCAATTGTTTACTCCTCAAGCACAGCTTGAAGTGCATACACGAGTGCAGTTTCAATTGCACACACGATCGCAGTTTGAAATGCACCCACGAGCACAATTTGATTTACACCCACTATACAATTAATCTGATTAAATTGCCGTAGAGTCCAGGTATGGGAAAAAATAATTCTCTCCTTCCAGAAAAAAAAAACTAGAAAAATTAATATGTACCGTATGTAATTTTCTCATATTTGGAAGAAAACAGAGGAAGTAATTTAATAGAGACCCACTCGCAGAACGATTGTCTAATTAAATGCACACTCAAGCGAAGCTCAAAATGCTCACACGAGCGCAGTTTGAATTTCACGCTATTTTGCCATACGATATACCACAAACTCTGTTGAATTGTAGTAGAGTCTATATACATGGAAAAATTAATTGCCGGCTTTCAAACAAAATTTTAGAAGCAATTTCCTTTTCGCTACAAAAAAGTTTGTTTGGAAGAAAACTAGAGAAATTCTATGATAAAAAGTTGACGTCTTTCTTGGGAAGTGAAAATAGTTTAATGGAGATCATCTCGATTATTTAAATGCACCCTCAAGTACAGTTTGAAATGTGTACCCAAGCCGAGTTTGAAATGCCCCTGGGCTGATTGTGAAATCCCAAACAATCGCAGTTTGAAATGCACCCTTAAAACAATTTGAATTACACTCAGGAGCTTCTATATTTCTGTTACACACGACTCAAGCAAAGTTTTAAATGCACACACGAGCTCAGTTTGAAATGCATATGGGCGGAGTTTGACATTCACACTATTTTGCCATAAGATATATCACAAATTCTGTCGAATTGGAGTAGAGTGTCATACATGGACAAACTAATTGCATGCTTTCAAACAAAATTTTAGATGCAATATCCTTTTCGCTGCAAAAATGTTTGGAAGAAAAATAGAGAAATTCTATGATAAAATTTTGACATCTTCTGGGGAAGTGAGACCCATTCGTTTATTTAAATGCACCCTCAAGTACAGCTTGAAATGCATACACGAGCACAGTTTGAAACGCATACACGAGCGAAGTTTTAATTATACACACAATCGCCATCCACAACACCACTAATTCGATCTAATTGGCTAGAGTCTCATACATGGAAAGCTGTTTGCTTGGAAGCAACATTGTATGATAACATTTTTAAGACTTATATGGGAAATGAGAACAGATTGATGGAGACTCGCATAACAATTGTTTAATTAAATGCACATTCAAGTACAGGTTGAAATGCATACACGAACACAGTTTGAAATGCATATGAACGTACTATTAACAACACACGCGATTCAAACAAAATTTTATATGCAATTTCCTTTTCACTACAAAAAAGCTTGTTTGGAAGAAAACTAGAGAAATTCTATGATAAAAAGTTGACGTCTTTCTTGGGAAGTGAGAACAGTTTAATGGAGACCCACTCGTTTATTTAAATGCAACCTCAAGTACAGTTTGAAATGCGTACCCAAGCATAGTTAGAAATGCCCCAATCGCAGTTTGAAATGCACCCGTAAAACAATTTGAATTACACTCAGGAGCTTCTATATTTCTGTTACACAAGACTCAAGTTTTAAATGCACACACGAGCTCAGTTTGAAATGCATATGGGCGGAGTTTGACATTCACACTATTTTGCCATAAGATATACCACAAATTCTGTCGAATTGGAGTAGAGTGTCATACGTGGAAAAACTAATTGCCTGCTTTCAAACAAAATTTTAGATGTAATATCCTTTTCGCTGCATAAATGTTTGGAAGAAAAATAGAGAAATTCTTTGATAAAATTTTGACATCTTCTGGGGAAGTGAGACCCATTCGTTTATTTAAATGCACCCTCAAGTACAGTTTGAAATGCATACACGAGCACAGTTTGAAACGCATACACGAGCGAAGTTTTAATTATACACACAATCGCCATCCACAACACCACTAATTCCAACCAAATTGGATAGAGTCTCATACATGGAGAATATAATTCGTCCCTTTAAATTAAAATTTTAGACAAATGAATATCTTCGTTTCTCTTTGATACAAAACTGTTTGCTTAGAAGAAAAAAATGGAAAATTTTATGATAAATTTTTTAAGACTTTTAAGGGAAGTGAGAGCAGTTTGATGGAGATCCACTCCCATAGTAATTGTTTAATTAAATGCACACTTAAGTACAGTTTGAAATGCATACACGAGCGCAGATTGAAATGCATATGAACGTACTATTAACAACACACGCGATCGACACCCAATAGAATAGAAATTTGGACGAATTCGGTGGATATTTTTGGAATTTGAATTACTCTCGGGAGCTTCTATATTTCTTTTACACAAGACTCAAGCACAGTTTGAAATGCATACCCAAGCGCAGTTTGAAAAACACAATTGCAGTTCGAAATCCACACGTGAAACAATTTACTACAACTACTCTTAAAAATTTTTATGTTCCTGTTACGAAACCTCAAAATGGGCCAGTACATGACATCAAAAGAGTTAGAAACAAATCGAAATTAAGGTAAAACAAGTATATACGGCCGCAAGTTCGGCCAGGCCGAATCTTATGTACCCACCACCATGGATTGCGTAGAAACTTCTACGAAAGACTATCATCCACAATCGAATTACTTGGGTTGTGGTATCTTAAAACTTCTTAACATCGTTTTCTAAATTGTGATTTAGTCCATACATGGTATATATTAGACAAAAAAGTTATGTATAGTCAAGTCTACAAATAATTACGAATCGATATGGACTTTTTGTACGTACACACAAAAAAAAATTTTTTGATTTCAATCACGAAAATCGCGGATTCAATCATTTTTTTAATTGAAATGTCTTCAATCACGAAAATGATAGTATCAATCACCCATTTTGATTGAAAACCAACAAGATTTTTAATTAAAAATTTAATTGACTTTTGTCACGGAATCAATTAATTGTGTGATTGAATCAATTAAAAACGTGATTGATTTTTAACATAAAATTCAATCACAGTTTTAATTGAATCAATTAAAATTTTAATTAATTTCGCGACAAAAATCAATCAACTATTTGATTCATTCAATTAAATAATTAATTAGGTTAGGTTAGGTTATGTGGCAGCCCGATGTATCAGGCTCACTTAGACTATTCAGCCCATTGTGATACCACAGTGGTGAACTTCTCTCTTATCACTGAGTGCTGCCCGATTCCATGTTAAGCTCAATGACAAGGGACCTCCTTTTTATAGCCGAGTCCGAACGGCGTTCCACATTCCAGTGAAACCACTTAGAGAAGCTTTGAAACCCTCAGAAATGTCACCAGCATTACTGAGGTGGGATAATCCACCGCTGAAAAACTTTTTGGTGTTCGGTCGTAGCATGAATCGAACCCACGACCTTGTGTATGCAAGGCGGGCATGCTAACCATTGCACCACGGTGGCTCCCAAAAAATAATTAATTGAAATTGGCTATAAATTTCGATCAAAAAATTTATGTATTGCGACCCCAAAATCGTATTTAATTTTTTTCTTTTGAAATAAAAGAAAATATGTGTTTCTTATAAAACATATTTAATATTTTATTATTTTTTGAATTATGCAATAGACAAATAAATTTGGTTCTTGTCATTTGTGTTTTGTTCTAACATAACTTACAAATACAACTACTATCAATAACAACTATAGGGTGAAAAAAATAAATTATATAAATCATTATCTTCCTTATAATAATAACCATGTTAGCATGTTCCTTCTAATATGTAGATGCGCCTAGATTTCCAATAAATCAGCAGCCTGTAAGCTAAATTAGTTTTTCTGAAAGTAAACAGAATAATTTGAATTTAATTTTGCTCAATTAAAAGTTCATTTTGTTAAAATTACCTGCATAGAATATCAAGTTCAATTCTTAGTTCCAGGTTGCAGATTTATAATCTTCTTTTGCAGTTGTAGTCTTTTAGCATAAAAAGGTGTATTAAGGAGCTCGGTAATTTAATTTTAGTAACAATTCCTTTCCAAAATTTCCACACATTAAAATCGTCTATTAAAATTTGAACCAATCAAAGACCAAAATAATGGGAAAGCAATGTAATATTTGGTATTATATTGATGATACTTTGCAAATTCTGGAAATAGACAAAAATATAAATGGAAAATACAAATTTTTTCATTATTTTCGGATATTTTTCATATTTTTAAATCCAAAAGAAAGAACTTTTTACCATTACATAATTCAGCTCATTAGTTTATATACCAGATATATTGCTCTCTACTTGGGTTCAAACTGAAAAAGGCAGGTAAAACAAAAATGCAATTTAATGCCAACGCTACTTCGCAACTTCAAGGTGAATCTTCCAACAAACCCATACCGCTCTTGGTTTTAAGAAAACTAGGAGTGAAAAAAGTTTATAATTTTAAAAGATCAATACGGTACCCACTTTTTTATTGCAAACATATTATTATATATTTGATAAAATGATGGAGTTGATGGGATTGATTGGTCAATTTCACGAAATAAAATTGGTCACTAAAAGAAATGAATAAAAAATATATTATTTTAGTCCGTTTAATGTAAACAGGCTTCAATGGAAAACGGTATTCACATTTCACAATTTCTTACCTTCAATAAACGTAGATTGTTTTCCATTTTTACAATACCACAAAACACAAACACAGGTAATTTCAAATGCGTTCTGTCATATATTTTTTTCAAACCTTTACCACGTGTCCGTTTGTTGTTGCACACTTTATTTATTTCAACCCTTTGCTATGATTTGTTGTTGCGTTCAAAATATGTGTGCACACATTTTGAATGCAGCAGACAGAATGTCGCCAATCATGTTTTTCAATTTACGCGAAAAACAAAAACCCAACCGTTCGTTACGAGTTACTTCCACAGACTGATCTCTCCATCATACATTGTTGAATAAATACCCATTCTCTTGTTCTCTTTACGCTCTTTCCATTGCTCAAAATTATTCAGTTTCAATCACAAAGGTGATTGGATCAATCACATGTGTAATTGGAAACGGAAAAAATTTCAATCACGTTTGTAATTGAAAATTATTTCCCAATTGATTAACAAATTGATTGAATCAATTAATATTTTTATTGGAAACGTAACAAATATCAATCATTTTTTTAATTGGTTTTTATTCGGATTTGATTAAATAATTAATTGAATCAATTAACATATTAATTGAATCCGTTTCCAAATTCAATTAAGTGTTTAATTGAAAAAATTTTGGTGATAATTTTTTGTGTGTAGAGAGCCAGAATTGAAATATGGGGGTCGCTTATATGGGGGCTATATACAATTATGAACTTGATATGGACCAATTTTTGTGTGATTGGGGATAGATTTATCTGAGGGCCATATATAACTATAGACCGATATGGACCTAGTTAGGCATGGTTGTTAACGACCATATAAAGGGTGATTTGTTAAGAGCTTGATAACTTTTTTTTTTAAAAAAACGCATAAAATTTGCAAAATCTCATCGGTTCTTTATTTGAAACGTTAGATTGGTCCATGACATTTACTTTTTGAAGATAATTTCATTTAAATGTTGACCGCGGCTGCGTCTTAGGTGGTCCATTCGGAAAGTCCAATTTTGGGCAACTTTTTCGAGCATTTCGGCCGGAATAGCCCGAATTTCTTCGGAAATGTTGTCTTCCAAAGCTGGAATAGTTGCTGGCTTATTTCTGTAGACTTTAGACTTGACGTAGCCCCACAAAAAATAGTCTAAAGGCGTCAAATCGCATGATCTTGGTGGCCAACTTAGCGGTCCATTTCTTGAGATGAATTGTTCTCCGAAGTTTTCCCTCAAAATGGCCATAGAATCGCGAGCTGTGTGGCATGTAGCGCCATCTTGTTGAAACCACATGTCAACCAAGTTCAGTTCTTCCATTTTTGGCAACAAAAAGTTTGTTAGCATCGAACGATAGCGATCGCCATTCACCGTAACGTTGCGTCCAACAGCATCTTTGAAAAAATACGGTCCAATGATTCCACCAGCGTACAAACCACACCAAACAGTGCATTTTTCGGGATGCATGGGCAGTTCTTGAACGGCTTCTGGTTGCTCTTCACTCCAAATGCGGCAATTTTGCTTATTTACGTAGCCATTCAACCAGAAATGAGCCTCATCGCTGAACAAAATTTGTCGATAAAAAAGCGGATTTTCTGCCAACTTTTCTAGGGCCCATTCACTGAAAATTCGACGTTGTGGCTCGTTAGTAAGTCTATTCATGATGAAATGTCAAAGCATACTGAGCATCTTTCTCTTTGACACCATGTCTGAAATCCCACGTGATCTGTCAAATACTAATGCATGAAAATCCTAACCTCAAAAGAATCACCCTTTACTAGCACAATGTACCAAATTTCAACTCACTCGGATGAAATTTGCTCCTCCAAGAGGTTCCAAAACCAAATCTCGGGATCGGTTTATATGGGGCTATGTACGATTATGGACTGATATGGACCACTTTTGGCATGGTTGTTAAGTACCATATACTACCACCACGTACCAAATTTCAAGCAGATCGGATGAATTTTGCTTCTCCAAAAGGCACCGGAGGTCAAATCTGGGGATCGGTTTATATGGGAGCTATATATAATTATGGACTGATAGGAACCAATTCCTGCATGGTTGGTGGGTACCATATACTAACATCACGTACCAAATTCCAACCGAATGGGAAGAATTTTGCTCTTCCAAGGGGCTCTGGAGGTCAAATCTGGGGATCGGTTTATATGGGGGCTATATATAATTATGAACCGATGTGGACCAATTTTTGCATGGTTGTTAGAGACCATATACTAACATCACGTACCAAATGTCCGCCGGATCGGATGAAATTTGCTTCTCTTAGAGGCCTCGCAAGCCAAATCGGGGGATCGGTTTATATGGGGGCTATATAAAATTATGGACCGATGTGGACCAATTTTTGCATGGTTGTTAGAGACCATATACTAACACCATGTACCAAATTTTAGCCGGATCGGATGAAATTTGCTTCTCTTAGAGGCCTCGCAAGCCAAATCGGGGGATCGGTTCATGTGGGGGCTATATATAATTATGGACCGATGTCGACCAATTTTTGCATGGTTGTTAGAGACCATATACCAACACCATGTACCAAATTTCAGCCGGATCGGATGAAATTTGCTTCTCTTAGAGGCCTCGCAAGCCAAATCGGGGGATCGGTTTATATGGGGGCTATATATAATTATGGACCGATGTGGACCAATTTTTGCATGGTTGTTAGAGACCATATACTGACACCATGTACCAAATTTCAGCCGGATCGGATGAAATTTGCTTCTCTTAGGGGCCTCGCAAGCCAAATCGGGGGATCGGTTTATATGGGGGCTATACGTAAAAGTGGACCGATATGGCCCATTTGCAATACCATCCGACCTACATCAATAACAACTACTTGCGCCAAGTTTCAAGTCGATAGCTTGTTTCGTTCGGAAGTTAGCGTGATTTCAACAGACGGACGGACGGACGGACGGACATGCTCAGATCGACTCAGAATTTCACCACGACCCAGAATATATATACTTTATGGGGTCTTAGAGCAATATTTCGATGTGTTACAAACGGAATGACAAAGTTAATATACCCCCCATCCTATGGTGGTGCGTATAAAAAATCAAAATTTCAATGTCTGCAATAACCCTTTTGCAAAGAATTAATTTTTTGGTGTGTGTACAGGTTTGGAACCTCTCACAAATATTGAATTATTTTATTTTGCATAGAACCCAAAAATAAATTTCTCCAAAATAACCTTCAAAATTGTCCTAATCCTCTTGTTAGAACCCTGTGTTTTGTTTTCAAACTGTTTATGGAAAAAAGCCATCATATAATGTACAACGTACACGGAGGGTCCTTTCACGTGTTGGAATTTTAAAATAATCCCGTAATTGATTGTTGACCAAACAAGAACTTTGTCATAATACGTACGAATATCAATGGTGTCTTTTTTTGTTGAGGACCCAAAAGTTACCTTTTCACGTCCAAGAGAGATATTCGTCTTAAATGATTTATTTGAATATTTGAACCTTGAAAAACAAATTTCGTAGAATTATTACACAAAAAAAACTTTTATTGAATGGATGAATATCCATCCTGTTCATATTGAATGAAATATATAACAATTGACAACTGACCCAAAACTTTTGGCGAATGAAATGGGTCAATGTCATTTCATGGTCTTTTCCTCACTTAAAAAAAAGATGCAAGAATTACTATGCGAAAAACAAGGAGACATTCCTGGAAGTGCTACAAACAAAAACAACAAAATTCTTTACAAGGTCATAAGAGGAATTCTTGGAGAAAATCCCAAATTTAAAGGCAAATGCAAATTTCTTCAAGTTCTTAACAACCATATATACTAGAAAAAAAAGAAAAGGGTTTATGTACATTTTCCAAGTATTTAAGGCTTGTGTTTTGGGTATGTTATGGAGATTACTGAAAATAGGATCAAAAAAATATGTATATAATTTTGTATGAAATTATGTATATATTTAAATATTTTCTTTATGAACTTTTGTAATGAAGATTGATTTATTGATTTCTTGAATTCTTTGCCTATTAAGGTTTATGTGAGTTTCTTCGGAATTACAAATGAGCTTAGGTAGACCGAGAAAGATTTATAGATGAGTCTTCCAATTAAATATGAATATAGTTTTAATTTAATTTTGTTAAAATATTATTATACCCTTCACCACTACTGTGGTACAGGGTATAATAAGTTTGTGCATTTGTATGTAACGCCAAGAAGGAGTAATCATAGACCAACCTTTTAGTATACGGATCGGCTTAGAATTAAATTCTGAGTCGATTTAGCGATGTCCGTCTGTCCGTCTGTCTGTCTGTCCGTCTGTCTGTCCGTCTGTCTGTCCGTCTGTCTGTCTGTTGATGGATTTTTGTGTGCAAAGTACAGCTCGCAGTTTTAGTCCGATTGTCCTAAAATTTGGTATAGGGTCCTGTTTCGGCTCAAAGACGATCCCTATTGATTTTGGAAAAATCGGTTCAGATTTAGATATAGCTGCCATATATATTTTTCACCGATCTGGTCATAATTGGCGTGTATATCAACCGATCTTCCTCAAATTCCGTACATCCGAATATTTTATGAGTCTCGAAAAACTTGCAAAATATCAGCAAAATCGGTTCAGATTTAGATATAGCTCCCATATATAGCTTTCGCCCGATTTACACTCATATGACCACAGAGGCCAATTTTTAACTCCGATTTAGTTGAAATTTTGCACAGGGAGTAGAATTAGCATTGTTACTATGCGTGCCAAATTTGGTTGAAATCGGTTCAGATTTGGATATATCTCCCATATATAGCTTTCGCCCGATTTACACTCATATGACCACACAGGCCAATTTTTAACTCCGATTTAGTTGAAATTTTGCACAGGGAGTAGAATTAGCATTGTAGCCATGCGTGCCAAATTTGGTTGAAATCGGTTCAGATTTAGATATATCTCCCATATATAGCTTTCGCCCGATTTACACTCATATGTCCACAGAGGCCAATTTTTAACTCCGATTTAGTTGAAATTTTGTACAGGGAGTAGAATTAGCATTGTTACTATGCGTGCCAAATTTGGTTGAAATCGGTTCAGATTTGGATATATCTTCCATATATAGCTTTCGCCCGATTTACACTCATATGACCACAGAGGCCAATTTTTAACTCCGATTTAGTTGAAATTTTGCACAGGGAGTAGAATTAGCATTGTTGCTATGCGTGCAAAATTTGGTTGAAATCGGTTCAGATTTAGATATATCTCCCATATATAGCTTTCGCCCGATTTACACTCATATGTCCACAGAGGCCAATTTTTAACTCCGATTTAGTTGAAATTTTGCACAGGGAGGAGAATAAGCATTGTTGCTATGCGTGCCAAATTTGGTTGAAATCGGTTCAGATTTAGATATAGCTTCCATATATATGTTTTTCTGATTTCGACAAAAATGGTCAAAATACCAACATTTTCCTTGTAAAATCGCCACTGCTTAGTCGAAAGGTTATAAAAATGACTCTAATTTTCCTAAACTTCTAATACATATATATCGAGCGATAAATCATAAATAAACTTTTTTGAAGTTTCCTTAAAATTGCTTCAGATTTAAACGTTTCCCATATTTTTTTTTACTAACATTGTGTTCCACCCTAGTGCATTAGCCGACTTAAATTTTGAGTCTATAGATTTTGTAGAAGTCTATCAAATTCTGTCCAGATCGAGTGATATTTAAATGTATGTATTTGGGACAAACCTTTATATATAGCCCCCAACACATTTGACGGATGTGATATGGTATCGAAAATTTAGATCTACAAAGTGGTGCAGGGTATAATATAGTCGGCCCCGCCCGACTTTAGACTTTCCTTACTGGTTTTTATAGAAAAGTTTGTCAAAATTGTATTTCTATAGAAAATATTGTAAACATTTTTCTATAAAAGAAAATTTGTCAACATTTTATTTCTACAGAAAATTTTATCAAAATTTTATTTCAATAGAAAATTTTGTCAAAATTTTATTTCTATGGAAAATTTTGTCAAAGTTTTATTTCTATAGACAATTTTGTCAAAATTTTATTACTATAGAAAATTTTCCATTGGAGTTAACAGATAGACATGAGGATTTCTAAAACGTGTCATATGCTATAAAAGTTAACACATTATTAAATGTCTTATGATAACAATTGTTTAGTTAAATTCAAACATCAGCACAGTTTGAAATGTTTAGACGAATGTAGTTTGAAATGCATATGGACGGAGTTTGTATTACATAGAATTTCTTCTTTGCAAATATATATTCGTTAAAAAAAGTATATTTGGAATAAATGTATGGCATTTTTATGACAGAAGCTTCAAGTATTGGATGAGAAATGATACCAATTTAATGGTGATCCACTCGCATAACAATGTTTAATGAAATCCACACACAACTACAGTTTGAAATGCATACACGAGCGTAATTTAAAATGTATAAGGGCAGAGTTTGAATTACACACTAATTCACCATCCATTATATCACTAATTCAATGAAATTGGCGTAGAGTACATGGAGAAAATAAGGCTCTTCTTTCAAACAAAATTTTATGCAAATGTAGGCATTTTGTCTTCGCTGCAAAACAGTTGACTTCTATGTTTTGATTATTTTCGATCAAAGAAAACTTTGTCAAAATTTTATTCAAATTTGTCAAAATTTTATTTAAATTTGTCAAAATTTTATTTGTATAGAAAATATAAAAAATTTATTTCTATAGAAAATTTTGTCAAAATTTTATTTCTATAGACAATTTTATCAAAGTATTATGTTGTATGAAACATTTTATTTTTAAAGGCAATTTTGTTAAGGTTTATTTCTACAGAAAATTTTGTCAAAATTTTATTTCTATAGAAAATTTTGTCATAATTTATTTCAATAGAAAATTTTGGCAAAATTTTATTTCTATAGACAATTTTTCAAAATTTTATTTCTATGGAAAATTTTGTCAAAATTTTATTTCTATAAAATATTTTGTCAAAATTTTATTTCTATAGAAAATTTTGTCAATACTTTATTTTTATAGAAAAGTTTGTCAAAATTTTATTTCTATAAAAATTTTGTAAGTTTTATTTCTATAAAAGAAAATTTGTCAAAATTTTATTTCTATAGAAAATTTTGTCAAAATTTCATTTCTATGGAAAATTTTGTCAAAATTTTATTTCTATAGAAAATGTTGTCAAAATTTTTATTCTACAGAAAATTTTGTCAATATTTTATTTCTATAGAAAATTTTGTCAAAATTTTCTTTCTATAGAAACTTTTCTCAAAATTTTATTTCTGTAAAAAATTGTATTAAAATTTTATTTCTATAGAAAATTTTTTCAAAACTTTATTTCTATAGAACATTTTGTCAAAATTTTATTTCTATAGAAAATTTTGCCAAATTTTATATCAAATTTTATATCTATAGAAAATTGTGTCAAAATTTTATTTCTATAGAATATTTTGTCAAAATTTTATTTCTATAGAAAATTTTGCCAAATTTTATTTTTATAGAAAATTTTGTCAAAATTTTATTTCTATTGAAAATTTTGTCAAAATTTTATTTCTGTACAAAATTCTGTCATAATTTTATTTTTAAAGGAAATTTTGTCATGGTTTTATTTCTACAGAAAATTTTGTCAAAATTTTGTTTCTATCGAAAATTTTGTCATAATTTTTTTCTATAGAAAATTTTCTCAAAATTTCATTTTGTCAAAATATTATTTCTATAGAAAATTTTGTCAAAATTTTATTTCTATGGAAAATTTTGTCAAAATTTTATTTCTATAAAATATTTTGTCAAAATTTTATTTCTATAGAAAATTTTGTCAATACTTTATTTTTATAGAAAAGTTTGTCAAAATTTTATTTCTATAAAAATTTTTTAAAAGTTTTATTTCTATAAAAGAAAATTTGTCAAAATTTTATTTCTATAGAAAATTTTGTCAAAATTTCATTTCTATGGAAAATTTTGTCAAAATTTTATTTCTATAGAAAATTTTGTCATAATTTTTATTCTACAGAAAATTTTGTCAATATTTTATTTCTATAGAAAATGTTGTCAATATTTTATTTCTATAGAAAATTTTGTCAAAATTTTATTTCAATAGAAAATTTTGTTTATATAGAACATTTTGTCAAAATTTTATTTCTAGGAAAATTTTCTCAAACTTTCATTTCTATAGAACATTTTTTACAATTTTTTTTTTTAGAAAATTTTTTTCAAAATTTTATTTCTATAGAAAATTTTGTCAACATTTTATTTCTAGAAAATTTCGTCGAATTTTTGTTCTATAGAAAATTTTTTCAAAATTTTATTTCTACAGAAAGTTTTGTCAATATTTTATTTCTATAAAATATTTTGTCAAAATTTTTATTTCTGTAGAAAATTTTGTTAATTTTTTTTTAAATTTGTCAAAATGTTATTTCTATAGAAAATTTAGTCAACATTTTATTTCTCTGAAAAATTTTCTCAAACTTTTATTTCTATAGAAAATTTTGTCAAAAATTTTTTTCTATAGAAAATTTTCTCAAAATTTTATTTCTATAGAAAATTTTTTCAAAAAAATTTTTTTCTATAGAAAATTTTGTCACAATTTTATTTCTAAAGAAATTTTTGTCAATATTTGATTTTCATAGAAAATTTTTTCAAAACTTTATTTCTATAGAACATTTTGTCAAAATTTTATTTCTATAGAAAAATTTGCCAAATTTTATTTCTATAGAAAATTTTGTCAAAATTTTATTTCTATAGGAAATTTTGTCAAAAATTTTATTTCTATAGAAAATTTTGCCAAATTTTATTTCTATAGAACATTTTGTCAAAATTTTATTTCTGTACAAAATTTTGTCATAATTTTATTTCTAAAGGAAATTTTGTCATGGTTTTATTTCTACAGAAAATTTTGTCAAAATTTTATTTCTATCGAAAATTTTGTCATAATTTTTTTCTATAGAAAATTTTCTCAAAATATCATTTTGTGAAAATATTATTTCTATAGAAAATTTTGCCAAAATGTTATTTCTATGGAAAATTTTGTCAAAATTTTATTTTTATAAATTTATCAATAGAAAATTTTGTCAAAATTTTATTTCTATGGAAAATTGTGTCAAAATTTTATTTCTATAGAAAATTTTATTTCAATAGAAAATTTTGTTTTTATAGAACATTTTGTCAAAATTTTATTTCTATGGAAAATTTTCTCAAACTTTCATTTCTATAGAAAATTTTTTACGATTTTTTTTATAGAAAATTTTGTCAAAATTTTATTTCTACTGAAAATTTTTTCAAAATTTTATTTCTAGAAAATTTCGTCGAATTTTTGTTCTATAGAAATTTTTTTCAAAATTTTATTTCTATAGAAAGTTTTATCAAAATTTTATTTCTATAAAATATTTTGTAGAAATTTTTATTTCTGTAGAAAATTTTTTCTAAATTTTATTTCTATAGAAAGTTTTGTCAAAATTTTATTTCTATAGAAAATTTTGTCAAGATTTTATTTCTATACATTATTTTCTCAAAATTTTATTTCTATAGAAAATTTTGTCAAAATTTTAATTCTATAGAAAATGATGTCAATATTTTATTTCTATAGAAAATTTTGTCAAAATTATATTATATTTTGTCAAAATTTTATTTCTATAGAAAATTTTGTCAAAATTTTATTTCTATAGAAGGTTTTGTCAAAATTTTATTTCTATAGAAAGTTTTGTCAACATTTTATTTCTATAGATAATTTTTGTCAAAATTTTATTTCTATAGAAAATTTTGTCAAAATTGTATTTTTATAGAAAATTTTCTTAAAATTTTATTTTTATAGAAAATTTTGTCAAAATTTAATTTTAATAGAAAATGTTGTCAAAATTTTATTTCTATAGAAAATGTTGTCAAAATTTTATTTCAACAGAAAATTTTTTTCAAAATTTTATTTCTGTAGAAAATTTTGTCAAAATTTTATTTCTATAGGAAATTTTTTGAAAGTTTTGAAATTTTGTCAATGTGTTATTTATATAGAACATTTTGTCAAAATTTTATTTTATAGAACATTTTGTCAAAATTTTTTTTCTTTGGAAATTTTTTTCAAACTTTTATTACTTTTATTATTACGAACTGTGGCAACCATGTTCGCATAACAATTGTTCAATTAAATGCGCACTCACAGTTTTAAATGCAGACACGAGCATAGTTTGAAAATCACACACACGATTGCAGTTTTAAATGCACAATCGACACAAATTAAATTATAAAATAATAATGTAAAAAGTTTGGTATTTATTGAAATAAATTTTGTCTAACAACCAATTTCTCCAGTTCTTCCCAAAATCACTCAAAGAGGATTCGCAAAATTTCTTTGCCTATTTTCAGGCATTTTATCTCTTCATCTGAATACGAGGTATGAAAAGGCGAAGTGCTTACAAATGTAGTATTTCACTCGTAAACTTAATTATTTTTTAAGGCTTCGACACAACGGTATCGTTGTGAATTTCTAAAAAGATGACAAGTGCAGTTTGTCATAGATGGTGGCAAACTCATTTTAATAGAGTGGCACAAAAAGTGTTATAATTTTTCATGTAGAAAAAGTTACAATTTTGACATAATTTTGGATTCTTTCTGATTTTATCTGTATTTAATTGAAAGCCACTTATTGAAATTTTATATTCAGATAATTAATTCGGTTTACCTCCCAGTGAAAAAGCAGAAAAGTTTTTTTTTTTTTTTGATCCGGAAGTGGTGGAAAATTGGCCTAATAGCGATGAATGAACATGGGTTTGTCATAAGACGGATGTCCATCATTTCAATAGCCATTGCAATCAATTATATAATTTTTACAATTTTTTATAATTTTTAATGCATTCGAAACCTTTTCTGAAACGTTTGACCTTAAATATTTTCCAAAATTCCCAATTTTATGGAAAATGGATTTAGCATTTGTTTCAAGTTCTTAATCAAAATCAAATTTTGACAAAATTTTCTATAAAAATAAAATAAAAAAAAAATCTATAGAAATCAAATTTTGAAAAAAAAATTATATAGAATTAAAATTAGGACAAAATTTTCTATAGAAATAAAAGTTTGAGAAAATATTTTATAGAAATGAAGGGTTAAAAAAAATTCTATAAAAATAAATTTTTTAGCAAAATTTTCTATAGATTTAAAGTTTTGACAAAATTTTCTATAGAAATAAAATTTTGACAAAATTTTCTATAGAAATAAAATTTTGACAAAATTGTCTATAGAAATAAAAATTTCGACAAAATAGACTTAGTATTTGTTTCGACGAAATTTAAATAATTTGTACCACTTTTTTTAATTCTTACTCTGTTTTTAAGTTATTTGTAACAAAAAAACTACCTATGAAAAATACGAAAAAAAGAAATGAAAATAACTTCCTATGTAATTAAAATAAAGAACATCTTTCGAAAGTTGTTAGTTAAAGTTGTGCAAATATTTAAAAATTTCTTTGTCTACTTTTAGGCGTACACATGTCTATAGGAAATTTCTTGGTAGAATAGGGAAAACTACCCACAATTATAATATTCGACACTTAAACTCGATTTGTTTATTAAAAGGCCTATCCATAATCTTATGGGAATTTGGGATGAAAATAAACAAAAAAGTTTTATGGGAATGTCAGGGTATCACAGTATGACAAAAAGGTGGCACAAAAAAGGAAAAATATAACATTTAGTGTCTTAGAAACATCATCGCTTAGAAAAGAATGCCAAATTTGCCACAAAAATGGCTTTACGAACACATTGCTAGTGTTGGCATGGAAATGTCAACATCTCCACCTTATGAACCAAGGCTTGTGGTATCAATCCAAATTTCCAAGGAATACCAATAAATTTTTCTGCGATGTATGTGAGGCGCAGGGGTCGGAGAAAATCCTTTCCTGTCTCAAACTGATTTAATCTTTTTTATTGTCTGAATTTTTGAATTAAATTTTAAATGTTGCTAGTGGCAACAAAGCATATTTCAAACGGCATCCATCTTCACCCTGTCCTGTCTATTATGTCACATTTTTGATGTGAATACCTATTATGACGAGGGGAGTGAAAATTTAAATCATTTCCCCGAATGGAAGCACATTGATACAGATGCTAGAAAATCCTTTAAGCTTACGTTTATCCGTCAATAAGTTCAGGCCATTTGCCTTTTTTACTTTGTTGTTTATTTTTTAACCATGGTATTCTGATTATTTTGCCTGTGCTTTAAACCCTTGGATCACTTCTTTCTGGATAATTTGACATTGACGGTTATGTCTGACCCCTGTCAACAAGATTGTTGGTATTTTGAAATAAAAAAATCACCATCCTTAGGTCATAAAGTTATGTGCATTTGTGAAAGCGTGGGTGTTTTTTTTTAACAGATTTCTCATTTGGTTTTTAATGAACCGTCATATTTTTGTTTAAAGTAAAAAATATACAAAAAAATATACACACAATATCAACAGTTTTCTTATGTTCGTGGAAATAGAATAACGAAGGGGAAAAAACAGCAGAAAAACATATTTGTTTTTTGCTATGGATGAAAACGTTTGGAGGAAACTCAATAATGGAATTTTGAAATGTTCACCCCCTTCACATTTTATGACTGTATTAAGTGCGAATTATAAAAACAAAGGAACATCTCTATTTATTATTCAAGCAATTGCCAATAAATCTTATGATTTTAGAGACCATAAAGGATTCTGTGAAACGAAAACAACAAAAAAAGAAAATTTTAATTATTATTGTTTTTTTTTTTGTTTTGGGTATACACATGTTTGCTTATCTAATTATGAGCATAACAAAGAGAGTATTAATTATATTAGGGTTGAGCTGGCAGTATGGCAGACATATCGATGAGGGATTAAAAACGAGAACCTTGTTATGATTTCTCTTAGATCTACAATGGAAGAAGTGGTTTCTTTTCTGAAGAACGAAAATAAATAAATTTTGACTCTAAAAAGATTTCTTCAGGATGGCTATCTTAGACAACCTAAATTTCCCTTTGCTATAAGGTACTGTATAGGAATGTATTTTTTCTTTGAGTGTAAATTAATCTAAGAATTATTTGATGGGACTATCTTTGAAAGTCACTCCAGGGAAGTGAAATTTTGGCGCAGTAACTTAATTTAATTACTTAAAACAAATCCTTGCATACTTTCAGGCGATACATATGTCTGCTTCAGAACCAGTGATGCCAATTTAGCTACATTGTAGTAGTAGTAGGTTAGGTTAGGTTAGTTTAGGTTATGTGGCAGCCCGATGTATCAGGCTCACTTAGACTATTCAGTCCCTTGTGATACCACATTGGTGAACTTCTCTCTCATTACTGAGTGCTGCCCGATTCCATGTTAAGCTCAATGACAAGGGACCTCCTTTTTATAGCCGAGTCCGAACGACGTTCCACATTGCATTGAAGAGAAGCTTTGAAACCCTCAGAAATGTCACCAGCATTACTGAGGTGGGATAATCCACCGCTGAAAAACTTTTTGGTGTTCGGTCGAAGCAGGAATCGAACCCACGACCTTGTGTATGCAAGGCGGGCATGCTAACTATTGCACCACGGTGGCTCCCATAGTAGTTTCGATATTGAGTTGCTACATATAAAATCGTGTATAAAATTGTTAAATATAAAATATAGACAACATTTTCTATAGAAATAAACTTGTGACAAGATTTTCAATAGAAATACATTTTTGAGAAAATTTTCTCTATAAATAATATTTTTAGAACATTTTCTATAGAAATAAAATTTTGAGAATTTTTTCTATAGAAATAATATTCTGACAAAATTTTCTATAGACACAATTTTTTTTGACAAATTTTTTGACAGAATTCTCTAGAGAAACAAAAATTCTAACAACATTTTTTACAGAAATAAAGTTTTGAAAAAAAAATTCTACAGAAATCAAAATTTGACACAATTCTCTATAGAAATAAAATTATGACCACATTTTCTATAGAAATAAAATTTGTACAAAATTTTCTATCGAAATAAAATTTGTACAAAATTGTCTATAGAAATAAAATTTTGACTATAGAAAATAGAAATACAATTTTAACACAATTTTTCTATAAAAATAAAATTTAGAGAAAAATTTCTATAGAAATAACATTTTGACAATATTTTCTATAGAAATAAACGTTTAAAAAAAATTCTATAAAAATAAAATTGTGGGAAAATTTTCTATAGATTTAAAGTTTTGACAAAATTTTCTATACATTTAAAGTTTAGACAAAATTTTCTATAGAAATAAAATTTTAAAAAATGTTGCTATAAAATTTTCTATAGAAATAAAAATTTCGACAAAATTTTCTATAGAAATAAAATTTTGACAAAATTTTCTATCAAAATAAAATAATGACAAAATTTTCTATAGAAATAAAAGTTTTAAAAATTTTTCTATACAAATAAAATTTTGGCAAAATTCCTATAGATTTAAAGTTTTGACAAAATTTTCTATAGAAATAAAATTTTGACAAAATTTTCTATAGAAATAAAAATTTCGACAAAATTTTCTATAGAAATAAAATTTTGACAAAATTTTCTATCAAAATAAAATAATGACAAAATTTTCTATAGAAATAAAATTGTGACAAAATTTTTATAGAAATACAATTTTGAGAAGATTTTCTCTAGAAATAATATTTTTAGAAAATTTTCTATAGAAATAAAATTTTGAGAAAATTTTCTATAGAAATAGTTTTCTGACGAAATTTTCTATAGAAATAGTTTTCTGACGAAATTTTCTATAGAAATACAATTTCGACAAAATTTTCTATAGAAATAAAATCTTGACAAGATTTTCTATAGAAAGAAAATTTTGACAAAATTTTCTATAGAAATACAATTTTAACAAAATTTTCTTTAGAAATAAAATTTTGGCAAAATTTTGACAAAATTTTCTATAAAACTAAAATTTTGAGAAAATTTTCTATAGAACTAAAATTTTGAGAAAATTTTGTATATAAATAAAATTTTGACAAAATTTTTCAAGTTTTGACAAAATTCTCTATAGAAATAAAATTTGACAGACCACATTTCCTAGAGAAATAAAATCGGTTTTGGATACCCAATTCTCAATTTCAATGACCCAGCAAAAACAGCGTAGAAACAAAGTTTTCTATATTAATAAAAATTTTGACAAAATTTCCTATAGAATAAAATTTTTACAAAATTAAATTAAAATAAAATAATGACAAAATTTTTTATATAGAAATAGAATTTTGACAAAATTTTCTATAGAAATAAAATTTTAACAAAATTTTTGAGAAAATTTTCTATAAAACTAAAATTTTGAGAAAATTTTCTATAGAACTAAAAATTTGAGAAAAATTTTTATATAAATAAAATTTTG
Organism: Haematobia irritans; assembly: GCF_050003625.1. Classification (NCBI taxonomy): domain Eukaryota; kingdom Metazoa; phylum Arthropoda; class Insecta; order Diptera; family Muscidae; genus Haematobia; species Haematobia irritans. Next base: position 136,130,675 of record NC_134401.1, on the reverse strand, counting down.
TATAAGAATAAAATTTTGGCAAAATTGTCTATAGATTTAGAGTTTTGACAAAATTTTCTATAGAAATAAAAATTTCGAAAAAATTTTCTATAGAAACAAAATTTTTACAAAATTTTCTATTAAAATAAAATAATGACAAAATTTTCTATATAGAAATAAAATTGTGACAAAATTTTCTATAGAAATAAAATGTTGACAACATTTTCTATAGAAACAAAGTTGTGACAAAATTTTCTATAGAAATACATTTTCTCTAGAAGTAATATTTTTTAAAATTTTCTATAGAAATAACCAAATTTGGCACGCATAGCTACAATGCTAATTCTACTCCCTGTGCAAAATTTCAATTAAATCGGAGTAAAAAATTGGCCACTGTGGTCATATGAGTGTAAATCGGGTGAACGATATATATGGGAGCTATATCTAAATCTGAACCGATTTCAGTAAAATTTGGCACACTTGACTACACTACTAATTGTACTCCTAGTGCAAAATTTCAACCGAATTGGAGTAAAACTCTGGCTTCTAGGACCTTATTAGTCTGAACCGATTTCAATAAAATTTAGCAAACTTGACTATAGTACTAATTGTTCTTCTTGTGCAAAATTTTTAGAAAATTAGGGTAAAACTCTGGCTTCTGGGGCCACATAAGTCCATATCGGGCGAAATATATATATGGGTGCTATATCTAACTCTGAACCGATTTCTTCCAAAACCAATAGGGTTCTATTCTGAGCCAAAACACATACTTGTGCCAAATTTGAAGTCGGTTGGACTAAAACTGTGACCTAGACTTTGATTACAAAAATGTGTTCACGGACAGACGGACATGGCTATATCGACTCAGGAGCCCACCCTGAGCATTTTTGCCAAAGACACCATGTGTCTATCTCGTCTCCTTCTGGGTGTTGCAAACATATGGACTAACTTATAATACCCTGTTCCACAGTGTGGCGCAGGGTATAAAAATTACTTGAGTTTTGCATTCAACATCAATTACATTTTTAATTGAATCAATTAAAAAATGAATTGAAAAGTGGTAATAAAATCAATTAATTTTTTAATCAAGCATTTTTTTAATTTCCAACTAAAACTGTGATTGATACTATTATTTTGAATACATTTCAATTAAACAATTAATTTCGTGATTGACTTAGAAAAAATTTTTGTGTTTGGAACATTTCACATCAAATATTTTCAAAAATTCGCAATTTTCCTACAAAGGATCTTGCATTTTTTTCGGCAAAATTTAAATAATTTGCAATATTTTATTAATTCTTAATTTGTTTTTAACCTATTTGAAACAATATAATTTTAAATTTCCCACTAAAAATATGAAAAAGCGTGTTATAAAAACATTGACTCAAATCAACTTCCTGTGTAGTTAAAATAAAGAACATCTTTGGGAGGACATTTTTGAAAGTGCTTTTAAAGTTATGCCTTTAGAAGAACTTCCAATTTTTTTTTGCTGCGGAGCGATTGAATTACGGAGAACATTTATATTAGATTAATTTATATCTAAATTGATCTTCGAAGATAGAAACTATTTATGTCCGCTTTAAATGTGACCTTTTTCTGATACTAAATTTATTTAGTTTTATCTACATTCAGTTTATTTAAAATTTTCGTTATTGATTTAAATCAATGGTTAAGGCTTTTTGGCCCGTCTAAAATTGACACCGATGTTAATGTATTGGTCACTACCCGTAACAAAAAACAATCAATAAAATGTTTAAAACCAATTTAACTTAATTTTATTTCCCGAGAACTCTAAGATTTTAATTTTCCCCAATGTGAGATTTTTTTTTATAGATCCTAAAGCACAAAACAAATCAACCGTATTCAAAATAAATCAAAGTGATGACATTGAATATAAATATTCTAGATTTGTAGATTATTTCTAGTTACTCCCTATGGGATTGTCTTTAATTCAATCTCATTGATAGTCATTGTGTATTTTTTGTAACACACCTTAAAACATCAAGCATTTAAAATTCATTCATAAACATTAAACTTATGAATTCTGAACGAATGCTTTCTATCATAAACACACACACACACACATACACGCATAAAATCCTATTTATGTACAGGAGAATGAATTTGCATTTGCATTTGCATTAATGTATACAAATGGGTATGACTAAAAATTTTTTATGCAAATGTGTACAAGGTGTTATGGCAGAATATCACAATGGAATTATGGGTATATCACTCACACACACACACACCCACACACACAAGAAAAATAGAAAGAGCGTTACTTTGTTTTAATACTTACATAGAGATATATATTTTATATGCCGGTATAGTGATATATTTATTTATGGGATTTTACTCTCACTCTCTCGCTCTATTAGTAGGTGGTATACCAAAACATCTGGACATTAGCCTGTGTGTATTGTTGACCAAACTTATACGAGTATTTCCACTTGTTGCTTTTCATTGTTGCTCATTTCTCACTGTTCTCTGTTTATGCCTTTAAAACGCATGCGTTTGTCGGCCTGGAAATTTTCAATTTTCCAGGCGTTATATGTTACTCTCATCATAAATCACTTTCACTGTGAGTATTCAAAGCCAATAACAAAATTTGCATCATTTAGTTCGATGGCAATATTCTATAAGGCTACACAATGTTGTTGAGAGAAAACTGAATGAAAATTTGGGGCATATAGATTTTTTTGTTTACGTTAAATTTTTAAAGGCGCTATATCGGAGAGGTTATTATACACGCACACACATATACACTATTCAAAGAATCCATTCAGTGTGCTTTCGTGTAGATTTGTGTTAAGTGTAGCTGATGCCAAAGTGTATGAGTCAAAGTGTGCTTCATGTGTAGCTAAATACTCTGTATGTAAACAAATGATTTAAAAGCTGTGGGAATTTTCATTTTTCAAAACATTAAAATTAAGAAAGAATAATGGAAAATGTTTTAATTATTTTAATTTCCGCCTTTCATGTCAATTTATTAGGGTGTTATGCTAAATTTTTTGATTTTAAAATTAAAATAAATTTTAAAAAATAATTATATTAAAATAAATTAATGTACAGTGCTATATATAAATATTGGCACACCACCCTAAAACACAGTTGTCAGGGTATCTGCGAAAAAATGTGCCTACCAGTAATATTGATTTTAAGCTCTATAAATTATATACCGATCGACTCAGAACCACCTCCTGAGTCGGTTTAGCCCTTGATGTCCGTCCGCCTGACCATGTATTTGTTGTTCGCAGTATTCAGGCCACAATTATTAACCGATTGTCATGAAATTTGATGCAGTGTTGATGGAAGAATAGGGGGAGTATAGGTACAAATAAAACAAAAAATTAGTCCATTCATTTTCTAGACAGTTTGTTGCTGTTATCAAACAAAAAATAATTCCCAAAAAGTACAAAATGTGCCAAAAACAAATTTAGAACTACCTGTGCCAATACTTTTGTTCCTCAAAAAGATGTGCCTTTTTTAATTTTTTTAAATTTAAATATTGAAAGAACAAAAAAAAATATTAATAAAAAATGATCTAGATTCTTAATTCAATTACAATCTAAAATAAAATATTTTTTTATTTAAAATAGCTTCATATCACTTTTAACATGTGGTTTTTAAACAAAATTATTTGATGTGCCAATACTTTTGTGCGTCACTGTATATAGCAAATAATTTATTATTTTCTCCTTTAATGAAATACAACTAAATACAAACCTACCCAGCCAAAAACAAATCGATGTTCTTCCAACGGCCCAACTTTAAAAGCACTTACAAAAATGTCCTCCCAAAGATGTTTTTTATTTTAACTACACCCTCAAAAAAAAAATCGCTTCTGTAACATATACCCCAAACACATTTTGCTTCAAGCATATATATTTTCAGGATTGGTCTAAACAAAATATTGTTTGTATTATTCAAACATATTATGTTTCACCTTAGGGCATACACTGGTAGAAAAAAATTTTAATGAAATTTTTTTATGTGGATATATTTTAGGGCGCCATTTGGTTACTGCCAATAATTTAGTTGCAGCATACTCTCTAGGTATCTCTTTCTAAATACATATATGTTTATAGACTATTTCTAAATTAATATATGTTTGCATCTGAGCATATTATATTTACAAGCAGTTTATGTCCCAAACATGTTATGCTAGTTTATGAATATTATATGCTTGCACTTAAAAATATTGTGGTAAAAAATTTGAGTTCCAAACATATAGTTTTTACACCCAAACATATCAAAAACCGACTTTTTCGTCCGTGTAGACAGGAGGTTCTTTTGATTAAATATTCATATTTTTATATTTTATATACCCTTTGTCACTATAGACACATGGTGTCTTTGGCAATAATGTTTAGGGGCGATCCCTGAGTCGATCTAGCCATGTCCATCTGTCTGAGAACACATTTTTGACTAGGTCGCAGATTTAGTCTGATTGAATTCGAATTTGGCACAAGTATGTATATGTATAGCTCCCACATATTTATATGTATTTATTTCGCCCGATTTACACTCATATGGCCACAGAGGCCACAGTTTTCCGAATTATGTGAAATTTGGTACAGGTAGTAGAAATAATAGTTTTATTATTCATGACAAATTTGGTTGAAATCCGTTTAGATTCGGATATAGTTCCGATTTAAATCTTTCGCCCGATTTACACTCGTATGCACGGTTGTCACAGTTGGTAGAATTCTACCAAAAATTGTATTTTTTTCCAAAAATTTCTATGGAAAAAAATTGACAAAATTTTCTATAGAAATAAAATTTTGACAAAATTTGCTATACAACTAATATTTTGACAAAATTTTCTATAAAACTAATATTTTGACAAAATTTTCTATAAAACTATTATTTTGACAAAATTTTCTATAAAACTAAAATTTTGACAAAATTTTCTATAGAAATAAAATGTTGATAAAATTTTCTATAGTAATATAATTTTGACAAAATTTTCTATAGAACTAAAAATTTGACAAAATTTCCTATAGGAATAGAATTTTTACTAAATTTTCTGTAGCAACAAAATTTGGACAAAATTTTTTATAGAAATAAAATTTTTAAAAAAATTTCTATAGAAATATAATTTCGACAAAATTTCTATAAAAATAAAATTTTGACAAAATTTTCTATAGAAATAAAATTTTGGCAAAATTTTCTATAGAAATATAATTTCTACAAAATTTCTATAAAAAAAAAAATTTCTATAGAAATAAAATTTTGACAAATTTTCCTATGGAAATAAAATTTTGACAAAATTTTCTATAGAGATAACATTTTGACAACATTTTCTATGGAAAACACATTTTGACAAAATTTTCTTTAGAAATAAATTCGATAACATTTTCTACAGAAATAAAATCGTCCTAGGGAATTAAAATTTTGACAAATTTTCCTATGGAAATAAAATTTTGACAAAATTTTCTATAGCAACAAAATTTGGACAAATTTTTTTATGGAAATAAAATTTTGAAAAAAATTTCTATAGAAATATAAGTCCGACAAAATTTCTATAAAAATAAAATTTGGACAAAATTTTCAATAGAAATAAAATTTTGGCAAGTCACCAGTGTACTGTGATTTGTGAAACGAACAGCAGCACACGAACTCAAATACAAAATCCCAGAAGATGGTTAGTGGCACTAACCGAAATATTGGAAATAATATTTATCGATTTAATCGATTGTTTCTATGACCTCAAGCCGAACAAAATTAATAATCAGAATATAATTTCGACAAATATATAAAAATGAAATTTCTATAAAAATGAAATGTTGACAAAATGTTCTGTAGAAATAAAATTTTGACAAAACTTTCTATGGAAATGAAATTTTGGCAAAATTTTCTATAGAAATAAAATTTTCTATAGAAATAAAATTTTGTTGTTGTTTTTTTATTTCAGCTTAAAACCATACATTGACTAAACTACAAGTGTAGCTTAACCAACAGAGGAAAAGAATGTTTGTCAAATTTATTTGGGCAAAGCCCTATAGACTGCAAGATGGTTGGATGGACGCACGTTTCGGAATTACCATCCGCTACTTGCAGCAAAACTATCAACCAATTATCAGAATAAATTCAGGCAGTTCATTAAACCCAACAATGAACCACACTTGAACCATCCGAAAAAAGGTTTTACATTGATAGTCGGCTTATGCCGAAATAAATTCGAAACAAATATATCTCTTTTTCCTATGCCACTGTCAAATCATCGATTTGAGTGTAGTTGGCTGGGTTTATTTTGAGCGTGCTTCCTCTTCTTTTAATTTCGACAAAATTTCTAAAAAAATAAAATTTTGACAAAATTTTCTGTAGAAATAAAATTTTGACAAAACTTTCTATGGAAATTAAATTTTGGCAAAATTTTCTATAGAAATAAAATTTTGACAAATTTTCCTATGGGAATAAAATTTTGACAAAATTTTCTATAGAACTAATATTTTGACAAAATTTTCTATAGCAACAAAATTTGGACAAAATTTTTTATAGGAATAAAATTTTGAAAAAAAATTCTATATAAATATAATTTCGACAAAATTTATATAAAAATAAAATTTTGACAAAATTTTCTATAGAAAAAAATTTTGGCAAAATTTTCTATAGAAATATAATTTCTACAAAATTTGTATAAAAATAAAATTTTGACAAAATTTTCTGTAGAAATAAAATTTTGACAAAACTTTCTATGGAAATGAAATTTTGGCAAAATTTTCTATAGAAATAAAATTTTGTCAAAATTTTCAATAGAAATAAAACTGTGACGAAATTTTTATAGAAATAAAATTTTGGTATAATTTTCTATAGAAATAAAATTTTGACAAAACTTGGGATTCCTTAATTTGGTAGAATTGTGGTAAAAGTTTCTTCAAATTGCCTCTCCAAAAAAGAAAGCTTGCACAATTTTCCTTTACTTCTAATACATATCTATCGGTCTATAAATCGTAAAGACACGTTTGCGAAATTGCATAGAAATATTTTTAGATTTCAATATTTCCCATATTTTGTTACTAACATTGTGCTCCTCCCCAGAGCCTTAGCCGATTGAAATGGAAAATCTAAAAATTTTCTAAGAAGTCTAAAAAATTTTGAATTTGGAGAATTTGAAATGGTAAAAATGTAGATCTACAATGTGGTGCAGGGTATAATATAGATGGCCCGGTCCGATTTTAGACTTTCCTTACTGGGTTTGTTTCAAATACTTAAAAAGCAGAGTAAGAATTAATAAAATGGTACAAATTATTAAACTTTTGTCGAAAATCATTCCAATTGCAATTTTTTGGAAAATATTTAATGTCATATGTTAGAGTAGTGAACCCAGCAGGAAAGAACATTTTTGTTAGTTTTAGAAAAAAATATATTAATTTTAAAAATTTTAACTAAACTGTATTAGAAACGCAGATGTCACCGATTTCACAAAACTAAGTAAATCATTTTCGATAAATTCAAGAAAATTTATCAGACTTAATTCATTTTTTTTCACTTGTTAAAGAAAATGTCGAAGTTTGAAACAAAAAATTGGAGTTAAAAATTGCAAAAATGTCTTTAGTACGATACGAAGTTCATGATGGGCTCATTACTGGTAAAATTTACAAATTCTAAGAAATTCTGAACTATTTTGTGGGAGACCCGAATTCAGTTCATCTTTATGCTTCATTTGTGTATAATTTTTTCTTCTATTTTAGTTATTTTAACTAACGTACGCAAAAAATTATTAACGTCATGGAAACTTTCTTAAAACGTAAAAATTCCATGAACTTAAATTGAATTAAATCAGCTTTAGTGAGTGTATGAGATTAAAAAATTATTTATTTGGAAAAATATCAAAAATTTTTTTTTAAATTCACATCCAAGACACTGAATTCGGATCACACCTTAAGAAGCGATGGTAATTCAGTGCAATGGCTATTGAAATGGTAGATATACGTCCTATGACAATGCCATGTTATATTAATCGCTTCTACGCCAATTTTGTACCACTTTCGGATCCAAAAAGTACATTTTTACTACTTTTTTGGGCGAAGTTTTTTTGGTGGATAATAAGTTTCTTTCGTTACAACTCAGTACCCGATACTTTAACACCGACATATGTCTACGTATTCTATCAGTTTCCATCATCCTTATCATCATCATTATCCGTATATAGAGTTAAGTAATCAACGAAGCATAAAAGTGTTGGAAAATTTGATTTTTTTTCTCTCGAAAATTGTCTGTACGTTTTGTTCGTGTTCGGCAAACGTAAGTGTGAACAAACGAATTTATTACTGAAAAGAAAATTTATGCCAATTGAAATTAATGGAAGTCTCTTTCGAAGAATTTTAATGTACAATGAATAAAGCAAATGGATAATGATTATAATGGGATTTTGTCATGTACGGCAACAAAGTGTCGACACATAATAATAAAAACTGCAAAAAAAATGGGTAATAAATATATTTGAATTAAATATAAAAGCTGAGACATTCATTATTATATTTTAGACATTAACCTTTTTTAAGATAAGGAAATTCTAAAGGAAGGCCAAAGGTTGTATTGATTTTACTCAGTCTCCTGCTATCGATGCTTTCTCAATGATTTTTTTTTGTCAAACCAGCATATCGAAATAAAATACAGACAAAATTTTTTATAGAAATAAAATTTTGGCAAAACATTTTTTAAAGATATAAAATTTTGGCAACATTTCTATAGAAATAAAATTTTAGCAAAATTTTCTATAGAAATAAAATTTTGACAACATTTTCCATAGAAATTAAATTTTGACAAAATTTTCTATAGAAATAAAATTTTCGAAAAATTGTCTACTGAAATAAAATTTTTGGCAAAATTTTCTACAAAATAAAATTTTGGCAAAATTGTCTAACTGAAATAAAATTTTGACCAAAACTTTATAAAAAAACACAAAAAGTTGGCAAAATGTTTTATAGAAATAAAATTTTGAGAAAATTTTCTATAGATCAAATTCGTATTTTTTGGAAATTATTCTGCAACTTTTCACTGGATAAAGATATAAACATAATTGTTTCTTTGTTTGAAAGCTAAGATGTTTCCTCTTAGTTTGCAAGTTTATCGAAAAAGGTGACTGCATTCTTTCTCTCGTAAAATGTTTTTTTTTTATTTTTTATTTTACAAAATTCTTAAATTGCCGATTGCTAAGCCTATCTCTTTTCCAAAAAGCCTCATATATCCAATAATTAAAAATATGCAAATCACAAAATTTCACAATTACATTTTTTAATATATTTCCCCACTTCATAAATTTGGGGGATTTTCGATACGAATATTTAGCCACATTTTTTTAAACAATTTTTCCTGTAAAACTTAGTAAAAATCATAATCAACATTCTACCGGTATGCAACTGAGAAATATATCAATCACCAAAAACACGCTTTCTTTATCATCTATAAATGTTGGGAATGGTATTTTTTTGTAATATTTCTTTAAAAAAAAAATCCTTCAAAACTCAATAAAAATCATAATAATATCATAATTAGTTCAAAAGTTATTATGGTTTCAATTCATATTTGTAATTCCCCAAAAAAATTGTATTTAAAACAAAAATTGTTCCTTCAAATAAAATTTTAACAAAATTTTATATATAAATAAAATGTTAACAAAATTCTCTATATAAATAAAATGCTGGCAAACTTTTCTATAGCAATAAAGTTTTCTATCAACAAATTTTCAATAGAAATAAAATTTTGACAAAATTTTCTGTAGAAATACAACTTAAAAGAAATTTTCTTTAAAAATACAATTTAAAAAAAATCTATAAAAATAAAATTTTGACAAAATTTTCCAAAAAAATAAAAGAAATAAAATTGTGACAAACTTTTCTATAGAAATGAAATTTTGACAAAATTTTCTATAGAAATAAAATTTTGACCAAATTTTCTATAGAAATAAAATGTTGACAAAACGTTTTATAGAAATTAAATTTTTACAAAATTTGCTTTGGAAATAAAATTTTGACAAAATTCTCTATATAAAAAAATATTGGCAAACTTTTCTATAGAAATAAAGTTTTATATAAAAAAAAATTTCAATAGAAATAAAATTTTGACAAAAGTTTCTGTAGAAATTCAATTTTAAAAAATGATTCTTTAAAAATACCATTTTAAATAAAAAAGATTCTATAAAAATAAAATGTTGACCAAATTTTCTATGTATCCCAATGGCAGTTCTTTATTGGCACGATACGTCTCTGGAACACTCTACCACACGATATACAATGCATCATCAACGCGTCATCTTTTAAGAAGAGTATTCAAAATTTATTTCACAATTAGAATATTTAATACTAAAATTTTGCTTGTAGATATAATATTGACTCACAATTTCAATCATCAAGAATGCAATGGATTTGAATATTAAAATTAATTTTCTTCATTTTTTCTTTAATATTATCTTTAAATTTAATTATTGTATATACTTATTATAAGTCGGAGATGTTTTAACATTTATAATTCTGCACCCTAATTATAAGATTTTAATCTTGTTTTTGGTACTCAATAAAATGAATTGAAATGAAATAAAATTGTGACAAAATATTCTATAGAAATAAAATTGTGACAAAATTTGCTAAAGAAATAAATTTTTTACTAAATTTTCTATAGAAATAAATCTTTGACAACATTTTCTATAGAAATATAATTTTGAGAAAATTGTCCATAGAAATAAAATTTTGAGAAAATTGTCCACAGAAATTAAAATTTTGACAAAATTTTCTATAGAAAGTAAAATTTTCAAAATCGAAATAAAGGTTTGACAAAATTTTCTATAGAAATTAAATTTTGAGAATATTTACTATAGAAAGTAAAATTTTCAAAAATTTCAAACATTATCTATAGAAATAAAATTTTGACAAAATTTTCTATAGAAATTAAATTTTGACAAAATCTTTAAGAGAAATTAAATTTTTACAAAATTTTCTACAGAAATAAAATTTTGACAAAATCTTCTGTAGAAATTACATTTTTAAAAATTTTTTACAGAAATAAAATTTTGACAACATTTTCTATAGAAATAAAATTTTGACAAAATTATGGGAAAAATAAAATTTTAACAAAATTTTCTATAGAATTAAAATTTTGCAAACATTTTCTATAGAAATAAAATTTTGACAAAATGTTCTATAGAAATCAAATGTTGACAAAATAAATTAAATTTTGACAAAATTTGCTATGGAAATAAAATGTTGAGAAAATTTTCTATAGAAATAAAATTTTGACAACAATTTCTATAGAAATAAAATTTGGACTAAATTGTGGGGAAAATAAAATTTTAACAAAACTTTCTGTAGCAATAAAATTTTGACAAAAATTTCTATAGAAATAAAATTTTGACAAAATTTTCTATAGCAATAAATTTTGCAAAAATTTTCTAACAAAATTTTTTAATAATTTTAATAAAATTTTCTAAAGAATTAAAATATTGACAAAATTTTCTATAGAAATAAAACTTTGACAAAAATTTCTATAGAAATAAACTTTTGACAAAATTTTCTATAGAAATAAATTTTTGACAAAATTTGCTTTGGAAATAAAATTTTGACAAAATCTTTCTGCAGAAATAAAACTTTGACAAAATTTTCTATAGAAATAAATTTTTGACAAAATTTTCTATAGAGATAAATATTTGACAAAATTTTTTATAGAAATTAAATGTTGATAACATTTTCTATAGAAATAAATTTTTGACAATATTTTCTATAGAAATGAAATTTTGACAAAATTTTTTTGTATATGAATAAAATTTTGACAAAATTTTTTATGGAAATAAAACTTTGACAAAGTTGAATATAGAATTAAAATATTGACAAAATTTTCTAGAAATAAAATTTAGACAAAATGTTCTATAGAAATAAAATGTTCACAAAACGTTCTATAGAAATTAAATTTTTACAAAATTTGCTTTGGAAATAAAATTTTGACGAAATCTTTCTGCAGAAATAAAATTTTGACAAAATGTTGTATAGAAGTTAAATGTTTACAAAATTTGCTTTGGTAATAAAATTTTGACAAAATCTTCTATAGATATTAAATTTTTACAAAATTTTCTACAGAAATAAAATTTTGACAAAATTTTCTATAGAAATAAAATTTTAACAAAATTTTCTATAGAATTAAAATATTGACAAAATTTTCTATAGAAATAAAATGTTGACAAAATCTTGTATAGAAATAAAATTTTGACAAAATCGTGGAAAAATTAAATTTTAACAAAACGTTCTATAGAAATTAAATTTTTACAAAATTTGCTTTGGAAATAAATTTTTGACAAAATTTTCTATAGAAATAAATTTTTGACAAAATTTGCAATGGAAATAAAATTTTGACAAAATGTTCCATAGAAATAAAATTTTGACAAAATCTTCTGTAGAAATAAAACTTTGACAAAAATTTCTATAGAAATAAAATTTCGACAAAATTTGCTATAGAAATAAATTTTTGACAAAATTTTCTATAGAAATAAAATTTTGACAAAATTGTGGGAAAACTAAAATTTTGACAAAATTTTCTATAGGAATAAATTTTGCGAAAATTTTCTATAGAAATAAATTTTTGACAAAATTTTCTATAGAAATAAAATTTTGACAAAAATTTCTATAGGAATATAATTTTGACAAAATTGTGGGAAAATAAAATTTTGACAAAAATTCCTATAGAAATTAAATTTTGACAAAATTTTTTGTATATGAATAAAATTTTGACAAAATTTTTTATAGAAATAAAACTTTGACAAAGTAGAAAATAGAATTAAAATATTGACAAAATTGTCTATAGAAATAAAATGTTGACAAAACGTTCTATAGAAGTTAAATTTTTACAAAATTTGCTTTGGAAATAAAATTTTCACAAAATCTTTCTGCAGAAATAAAATTTTGACAAAAATTTCTATAGAAATAAAATTTTGACAAAATGTTGCATAGAAATTAAAATTTTACAAAATGGTCTGTAGAAATAAAATTTTGTCAAAAATTTCTATAGAAATAAAATTTTGACAAAATTGTGGGAAAAATTAAATTTTGACAAAATTTCCCATATAAATAAATTTTGCGAAAATTTTCGATAGAATTACATTTTTAACAAAATATTTTTTAGAAATAAAATTTTGACAAAAACTTCTATAGAAATAAAATTTTGACAAAACTTTCTATGGTAATAAAATTTTGACAAAATTGTGGGAAAAATAAAATTTTAACAAAATTTTCTATCGCGATAAAATTTTGACAGCATTTTCGATCAAAATAAATATTTGACAAAAATTTTTTATAGAAACAAAATTTTGAAAACATTTTCTATCGAAATAAAATTTTGACAACTTTTTCTATAGAAATAAAATGTTGACAACAATTTCTATAGAAATAAAATTTTGACAAAATTTTCTGTAGAAATAAAATTTTGACAAAATTTTCTATAGAAATAAAATTTTTACAAAATTGTGGGAAAAATAAAATGTTGACAAAATTGTAGTAAAAATAAAATTTTGACAAAATTGTGGGAAAACTAAAATTTTAACAAGATTTTCTATAGCAATAAAATTTTGCAAACATTTTCTGTAGAAATAAAATTTTGCAAACATTTTCTATAGAAATAAATTTTTGACAAAATTTTCTATAGCAATAAATTTTGGAAAAATTTTCTATAGAAATTTTGCAAACATTTTCTAAAGAAATTAAATTTTGACAAAATTTTTTGTATATGAATAAAATTTTGACAAAATTTGTATAGAAATAAAACTTTGACAATTTGGGTAAAAATTAGCTGTTGATCAGCTTTTTGTCAAATGTTCTATAGAAAATTTTGTCAAAATATATTTTCATATTTTTGATATAATTTTCTTCAAATTATGGTATGTTATATTTGGCACTGGTGGTAACTATGATGCCCGCCTTACATACAAAGGGCCGTGGGTTTAATTCAAAAAGTTTTTGATCGCCGCAATATGAAACGCTGTTCGTTATAAAAAGGAGGTGAACTAAACCTAGAAACGGTCGGTACTAAATGATGTTTACCACTGTGAAATAGCGGGCTGTCACTTTATCTAACCTAACCTTCCTATATCCAAATCTGAATCGAAATCAGTATCTGTAGCTAGGATTTTAATTCTACTCCCTGTGCAATGTTTTATGTTAATCGGAGTGAAACTTTGGTCTCCGGTGGTCATATGAGGCTAAATCGGGCGAAAGATAGGTATACATGGGAGCTATATCTAAATCTGAACTGATTTCAACCAAATATAGCGCACTTGACTATATTACTAATTATATTAATTGTGCAATTTTGTAAGCAAATAACTCCGCATTTTGTCAGCAAAGCCAATTTTGTGCAGTGTGTGATTCGAACAAATGTTAACTGATGCTAAAATTTGATGTTATTTTCGACATAGTTTTTTTTTCCTTTTGAACAATAAAATGTATAAAGTGAAAAAATATAGCGATTTACTTTTATCAGGCACCCTGTTTTTTGCTCTATTTGGTGGGTTTCTTTTGCAGTCTAAGCGAATGATTTCCAGTAAAAAAAACTGTGATAATTAATAGAAATTATTGGGTATGCAAACGAAGCTACAATAACGTGGATTTAAACTGTCCTCTCCCCTGGCCACACTTAATTAAATTAAAAATTATACTGTATTTAAATCGGTTTATAAAAATGTTTTAAGCTAAAATGTGCAACTTTAATTAATGTCTGCTTTTGATGGGACAAAATTCTAAGAAATTGAGACAAAAAATGCATAAATTGCCAGTGACTTTTTAGTTGAATAAATTTGCATAAAAGGCAAAGGTGTTTCACTCAAATTCATATTCCAATAAAAAAAGTCGTTCAAGAGGGGAAAGGTTATTGAAATTAATTGATATTTAAGTAGAAAAATGTAGCTCTTTGGAATATTGCTCAAAGAGTTTTCTTCAAAGATGCGAAATCAAAAGAATCCTTGTGAAAAAAACTGTTCGATTGATTTCGAAGAAAAGTTCCCTTTGATATTTTATGTGTATACATTGTCATCCATCATTCGCTTGGAACAAAAAAGAAAAGTAAAAATCGTGTTTTATTAAAAGGCCAATAATAGGCATAACGATTTTACTATTTTTTTCATGAGATTTTTTTTGTATTTATTCGTTTTTAAGAAAAAATCTTTATCACACAATCCTGTGTCCTGTAAGGATTAACAGTAACTGTTTTCTATTTTTTTTTACAACCTCCACCATAGGATGGGAACTTCATCATCATTCTCATTCCGTTTGTAACACATCGAAAGTATATATATTCTGGGACTTGGTGGATTTTTGAGTCGATCTGTGTTAGGTTACGTACAGTGGAAGCCCGATATTTCAGGTTCACTTGGACTATAAAGTTCATTGTTATACCACAGTGGTTAACTTCTCTCTTATCACTGAGTGCTGCCCGATTCTATGTTTAATTCAATGACAAGGGACCTGTTTTTTATAAGAGTGGGATTGAACCCATGACCCTTTGTATATAAGGCGTGCATGCTTATCATTGTACCACGGTGGCTCCTTTGAGATCTAGCTACGTCCGAGTGTCCTTCTGTTAAAATCATACTTCCGAACGAAACCAGCTATCAAAATAGTTGCAAATAGCCCATATCGGATTACTTTTAGGTATAACCTTCGATACCCAGATTCGACTTCCGGACACAGTTGCCACAGTTGGTAAAATTCTACCACAAATGGTAGATTTTTTACTGTTTGGTCGATTGGTAGAATTCTTGATATTTTGGTAGATTTTGCAAAATTTTCCTCTCCAACTAAGATGCATTTAAATTTTTATAGAAGTACAATTTTGACAGAATTTTCGATAGAAAACAATTTTGACAAAATTTTCTATATAGCTAAATTTTGAAAAAATTTTCTATAGAAATAAGATTTTGACGAAAGTTTTTAGAGAAATGAAATTTTGACAAATTTTTCTAGAGAAATAAGATTTTGACAAAAGTTTTTAGAGAAATGAAATTTTGACAAAATTTTCTAGAGAAATAAAATTTTTGGAAAATTTTCTCTAGAAATAAAATTTTGTGAAAATAAAAATAATTTTTTTTTCAAAATTTTGTGGAGTAATACAATGACGACAATATTTTTTTAGAGAAATACAATGTTGACAAAATTTTCTAGAGAAATAAAATTTTGACAAAATTATCTATGGAAATAAAATTTTGACAACAGAAATGAAATTTTTACAATATTTTCTATAGAGGTAAAGTTAGACAAAATTTTCTATAGACATAAAGTGTTACAAACGGGATGACAAACTTATTATACCCCCGTCACCATTCTATGGTGGTGGGTATAAAAATACGTTAGTTAAATGAACTAAAAGACGGGAAAAAATTATACACAAATTAAGGGTATAGATTTGCTAAATTCGTATTTCTCATAAAATATGGACCGATACTCACAATTTTTGGCACACGTATTTGTGGTCCTACAGTATCTCTAGATTTACAATTTCAGGTAAAGTGAATAAAAACTGTGGTTTCTATAAACCCAAGAAATAAAATCGGGAGATTGGTCTATATGGGGGCTATACCAAAACATGGACCGATACTCACCATTTTTGGCACACCTTTTTATGGTCATAAAATACCTCTAGATTTCAAATTTCAGGCAAATTGGATAAAAACTACGAATTCTATAAGGCCAAGACCTCAAATCGGGAGGTCGGTTTATATGGGGACTATATCAAAACCTGGACCGATATAGCCCATCTTCGAACTTGACCTGTCTGCAGACAAAAGACGAGTTTGTGCAAATTTTCAGCACGATTGCTTCATTATTGAAGACTGTAGCGTGATTACAACAGATTGACAGACAGACAGACGGACATGGTTATATCGTCTTAGAATTCTCCCTGATCAAGAATATATATATACTTTATATAGTCGGAAATCGATAGTTCGATGTGTTACAAACGGGATGACAAACTTATTATACCCCCGTCACCATTCTATGGTGGTGGGTATAAAAATAGCTTAGAGACATAATTTTTTTTTTTTAATTTTCTAGAGATATAAAATTTTGAAAAAATTTTCTAGAGATATAAAATTTTGAAAAAATTTTCTAGATACATAAAACTTTTAAAAAATTGTCTAGAGAAATAAAATGCTGACTAAAATGTTGACAAAAGATCCCGTAGACGTAAACTTTGACAAAATTTTCTATCGAAATAAAGTTTTGACAAAATTATCTAGAGAAATAAAATTTTGACAAAATTATCTATGGAAATAAAATTTTGACAAAATTATCTATGGAAATAAAATTTTGACAACAGAAATGAAATTTTTACAATATTTTCTATAGAGGTAAAGTTTGACAAAATTTTCTATAGACATAAAGTGTTGACAAAAAGTTCTATAAAAATAAAATTTTGACAAAATTTTCTATAGAAATACAATTTTTACAAACTGTTCTATAGAAATAAAATTTTGACAAAATTTTTTATAGAAATAAGATTTTGACAAAAATTGCTTAGAGTCATAAAACTTTTAGAAAATTTTCTAGAGACATAAAATTTTGAAAAACTGTTCTATAGAAATAAAATTTAGACCAAATTTTTTAAGTAAATAAAATTTTTACAAAATTTTCTAGAGAAATAAAATGCTGACTAAAATTTTGAAAAAAGTTTCTATGGACGTAAATGTTGACAAAATTTTTATAGAAATAAAATTTTGACAAAAATTGCTTAGAGACATAAAAATTTTAGAAAATTTTCTATATACATAAAATTTTGACAAACTGTTCTATAGAAATAAAATTTTGACCAAATTTTTTAAATAAAAAAAATTTTACAAAATTTTCTAGCGAAATAAAATGTTGACTAAAATTTTGAAAAAAGTTTCTATGGACGTAAATTTTGAAAAAAATCTATAGAAATAAAATTTTGACAAAATTTTCTAGAGAAATAAAAATTAGACAAAATTATCTATGGAGATAAAATTTTGACAAAATTTTCTATAGCAATAGAATTTTTACAAACATTTCTAGACAAATAAAATTTTGACAAAATTTTCTATAGGGGTTAATTTTGAAAAAAAAAATTATAGAAATAAAATTTTGACAACAAAAATGAAATTTTGACAATATTTTCTATAGAGGTACAGTTTGAAAAAATGTTCTATAGAAATAAAATTTTGACAAAATTTTCTATAGAAATAAAATTTTGACAAAAATTGCTTAGAGACATAAAATGTTTAGAACATTTTCTAGAGATATAAAATTTTGACAAAATTTTCTATATAAATAAAACTTTTAGAAAATTTTCTAGAGGAATAAAATGCTGACTAAATGGACGTAAATTTTGACAACATTTTCTATAGAAATAAAATTTTCACAAAATTTTCTATAGAAAACAAATTTTTACAAAATTTCTATGGAGATAAAATTGTGGCAACATTTTCTATAGCAATATAATTTTTACAAACATTTCTAGACAAATAAAATTTTGCAAAATTTTCTAGAAGGGTTAATTTTGACAAAATTTTTTTATCGAAATAGAATTTTGACAACAAAAATGAAATTGTGACAATATTTGCTATAGAGGTAAAGTTTGAAAAAAATGTTCTATAGAAATAAAATTTTAACAAAAATTGCTTAAGGACATAAATTTTTTAGAACATTTGCTATAGATATAAAATTTTCTATATAAATAAAAGTTTTACAAAATTTTCTAGAGGAATAAAACGCTGGCTAAAATTTTGACAAAAGTTTCTATGGGCGTAAATTTTGACCAAATTTTTTAAATAAATAAAATTTTTACAAAATTTTCTAGCGAAATAAAATGTTGACTAAAATTTTGAAAAAAGTTTCTATGGACGTAAATTTTGAAAAAAATCTATAGAAATAAAATTTTGACAAAATTTTCTAGAGAAATAAAAATTAGACAAAATTATCTATGGAGATAAAATTTTGACAAAATTTTCTATAGCAATAGAATTTTTACAAACATTTCTAGACAAATAAAATTTTGACAAAATTTTCTACAGGGGTTAATTTTGAAAAAAAAAAAAAAAATTATAGAAATAAAATTTTGACAACAAAAATGAAATTTTGACAATATTTTCTATAGAGGTAAAGTTTGAAAAAATGTTCTATAGAAATAAAATTTTGGCAAAATTTTCTATAGAAATAAAATTTTGACAAAAATTGCTTAGAGACATAAAATGTTTAGAACATTTTCTAGAGATATAAAATTTTGACAAAATTTTCTATATAAATAAAACTTTTAGAAAATTTTCTAGAGGAATAAAATGCTGACTAAATGGACGTAAATTTTGACAACATTTTCTATAGAAATAAAATTTTCACAAAATTTTCTATAGAAAACAAATTTTTACAAAATTTCTATGGAGATAAAATTTTGGCAACATTTTCTATAGCAATACAATTTTTACAAACATTTCTAGACAAATAAAATTTTGCAAAATTTTCTAGAAGGGTTAATTTTGACAAATTTTTTTTTATCGAAATAGAATTTTGACAACAAAAATGAAATTGTGACAATATTTTCTATAGAGGTAAAGTTTGAAAAAAATGTTCTATAGAAATAACATTTTAACAAAAATTGCTTAAAGACATAAATTTTTTAGAACATTTGCTATATAATTAAAAGTTTTACAAAATTTTCTAGAGGAATAAAACGCTGACTAAAATTTTGACAAAAGTTTCTATGGGCGTAAATTTTGACAAAATTTTCTATAGAAATAAAATTTTGACAAAATTTTTTAGAGAAACAAATTTTTACAAAATTTCTATGGAGATAAAATTTTGACAAAGTTTTATATAGAAATAAAATTTTGACAAACTTTTCTATAAAAATAAAATCTGGACTATATTTTCTGTAGAAATAAAATTTTGATAAAAATTTTTTGAAATGAAATTTTAACAAAACTTTCTATATAAAACAAATTTGGACAACATTTTCCATAGAAATAAAATTTACAAATTTTTCCAGAGAATTTGGTCAAAGATTTTTGAAAAAATAAACTTTTGAGAATATTTTCTAAAGAAATGAAGGTTTGCAAAATTTTCAATATTTTAAAATTTTTTAGATTTTTGATAAAATTTTCTTTCTTGTTAGATGTTTTTTTGTGCGTGTGGCAACCGTGCTTCTGGAGCATCTTGCAGAGTAAATTTCATAAGCGATGTTAGAATTTGCCCCCTAGCAATCATGCTAAAATTGGTCCATCTAGGTCCGATCCCCAGTTTGACCTCCGGAGCCTCTTGAAGGTATAATATTCATCCGAAACGGTTCAATTTTGGTACATGATGTTAGCATATGCCGTCTAACAACCATGCAACCAATGGTCCATATCGATCCATGATAACATATATACCCCATGTAGACCGATCATTCGTTTTTACTTCTTCAGAGTCTAGACTCTCAAATTTTGCCTTAAATTCTAAATCTGGAGGTATGTTAAAACCAGAAAGAAATATGTATGTCATATTTGGTTTATATAGGTAAGGGTTTGGTATATTACTCATCTCCTGTCTACCGATTAACTTTAACGGATAGAAGACGCACTGATCATCCAAATTGCACCAAACTAGAAGTAAAATTTCTCGATTTTACTTCTCGTGTTCATTTGAATAAGGGTATGTAAAACTTAGATTTCAGTTGTTATAACCCAACTAAATCGATTGTAGATGACAGCGCTTAGTATAACTTTGTATGCACCCCCTGGTGTAGGGTACGTAAGATTCGGCTCCGGCCGAATTTCCGTATGTATACAATTTTTAGTAATATAATAGTCTTATTTTTTTAATGTTGTATTATTTTCCTCATTTTTTGAATAAGCTTTCCAATGATTATATTTGTATGTGGCTTACCAAATATTATGTAGGCTTACGGCGACCTACACAAAATATTTTGTCTTGAGGTCCTTTTGATTAGATGTCATCATTTATTATTAGAATTTCTTTTGTGTCGACTGGCGTTTGACACTGCCTCAAGTGTCACGATATTGAAGTGTCCCTTGGGGTGTTTGACAAGGCATCCGTAATCCTTCAATTCCATTGTTTAGTTTGATCGATGATAGCACGATTTGCCCAAGACCGGCAGAAAGAAGAATTCCTATGATAAAGCTAAAAAATCAAATAAAAGAATAGTGATACCAAATTCCCATGTAGTATTAATCATGTGTGTGGGTTTTTCAAACCGAAATTCTCTAATATGAATGATGAAGCAATAAGATATCTTAACTTAAATAAAAGCATTGTAAAAGTTTTGTTATATATGATTGGGCAATTTTTTTTTATGGATTTTAAAAGAGAGGGCAACAAGTAAGCAATTTATGAAAATAATGAGTTATTTTCGATAAGTTAGAATTAATTAAACCGCTTGGCTCTTCGACTAATTTTTTTTTTGTATCAAAAATACGCCGAAGTCGCAACATTGCAATAGCTTTGAGAGTATCTGTAGATACTACATGAAATTTTGACAAAATTTTCTATGGAAATAAATTTTGGCACAATTTTCTATAGAAATGAACATTTTAAATTTTCCATAGAAATAAAATATTGACAAAATATTCTATAGAAATTAAAATAAAAAAAAATTGACAAAATTTTCTATTGAAATTAAAGAAATTGACAAAGTTTTCTATCGAAGTAAAATTTTGATAAAATTATCAATAGAAAAAAAATTGACGAAATTTTTCAAAGAAATTTAGTTTTGACAATATTTTATATAGAAATAAAGTTTTGCAAGAAATTTTTTAAAGATTTTTTTTTCTATAGAAATAAAATTTTGACAAAATTTCCTATAGAAATAAAATTTTGACAAAATTTCCTATAGAAATAAAATTTTGAGAAATTTTGCAATAGAAATAACATTTTGAGAAAATTTTCTATAGAAATAAAATATTGAGAGAATTTTCTATAGAAATAAAATTTTGACCAAAGTTTTCTAAAGAAATAAAATTTAGAGTAAATTTCCTATAGAATAAAATTTTGACAAAACTTTTTATAGAAATAAAATTTTGATAAAATTTTCTATAGAAATAAAATTTTGCTAAAATTTTCTAGAGAAATAAGTAAGAAAAAAGTTAGACAAAAATTTCTATAGAAATGAAAATTTTGAGAAAATTTTCTGTCGAAATGAAATTTTGACAATATTTTATATAGAAATAAAATTTTGACTATATTTTATATAGAAATTAAATTTTGACAAAATTGTGTATAGAGATAAAATTTGGACAAAATTTTCTATAGAAATGAAATTTTTACAAAAATTTTCCATAGAAATAAAATATTGACAAAATATTCTATAGAAATAAAATTGTGATAAAATTTTCAATAGAAAAAAAATTGACAAAATTTTCTAAAGAAATTAAGTTTTGACAATACATATTTTATATACAAACAAAATTTTGAGAAATAAAATTTTGACAAAATTTTCTAGAGAAATTAAAATTTAAAACAAGTATATACAGTAGTAAGTTCGGCCGGGCCGAATCTTAAAAACCCACCACCAAGAATCAAATATAATAGTTTCCTTTGAAAATTTCAGGGGGGTTGGCTGACAGATATTTTCCCAAGCAGATTAGTTCATCCACACAGAAAAAAATTTCACGAAAAATTTTCCAATTAAAATTTTAATTGAGTTTTAAAAAATTTTCAATTAAAAATTTAATTGAGTCAACAAATTTGTTAATTGAAATAAAAATCAATCACACAAATTAATAGTATCAATTAATTTTTTAATTGACTGTCAATTAATTTTTTAATTGATACTATCATTTCTGTGATTGAAGACATTTCAATTAAAAAATTAATTGGATCAATTAATTTCGTGAGTGAATCCGAAAAATTTTTTTTTGTGTGCAGTGCGCTTCGCGAAGATAAATGTAAAGATTTTACCTATGAAGACTAGATCAGATTCTGAGTTTTAGAGCAGTTTGAGTTTTAGAGGAATTATAAACATTTCTTGTAATTGTGCAAGAAAATGATGAAACACTGCCTTGATTTGAAATCTGGCAAATCGCATAAAAACCACAATTTCTAGAAACCCTAGGAGTTAAATCGGGAGTTCGGTGTAATGGGGGCTATACCAAAACATGGAAGGATACACACAGTATTCAGCACATCTAATTGTAGTTCTAGAATCTAGACCCCAAATCGGTGGGCCGGTTTATAAGGGGGCTATGGTTAGGTTAGGTTAGGTGGCAGCCCGATGTATCAGGCTCTCTTAGACTATTCAGTCCATTGTGATACCACATTGGTGAACTTCTCCCTTATATAAGGGGGGCTATATCAAAAACTGTACCGATACTCAATATATTCGGCACACCCCTTTATGGTCCTGGAATACCTCTAGATTTCGAATTTCAGGCAAGTTGGGTAAAGACTACGGATTCTAGAAGCCCAAGAAGTAAAATCGGGAGATCGTTCTATATGGGAGCTATACCAAAGCATGGTCCGAGCATGGTCCCCCATTTTCGACACACCATTTTGTGGTCTTATTTCAGGCAAATCGGATAGAAAATACACATTCTAGACGCCCAAGAAACAAAATCGGGAAATCGGTCCATATGGGGGCTATACCAAAACATGGACCGATAGGCACCATTTTCGGTAGACTTTTTGATGGTCATAAAGTACCTCTAGATTTCCAATTTCAGGCAAATTGGATAAAAACTACGATTTTTATAAGACCCCAAATCGGGAGGTCGGCTTATATGCGGACTATATCAAAACTTCGACCGATATAGCCCATCTTCGAACATGACCTGCCTGCAACCAAAAGATAAATCTGTGCCAAATTTCTGGACAATAGCGCCATTATTGAAGGCTGCAGCGTGATTACAACAGACGGACAGACGGACATGCTTATATCGCCTTAGAATCCCTGATCAAGAAATCGATATTTCGATGTGTTACAAACGGAATGATAAACTTATTATACCCCCTTCACCATTCTATGGTGGTGGGTATAAAAAAATTCTGTAGAAATAACATTTTGACAAAATTTTCTATAGAAATAAAATTTTCTAAAGAAATAAAATTTTTCTAGAGAACTAAAATTTTGACAAAATTTTCATAGAAATAAAATGTTGACAAAATTTTCTATAAAAATATCATTTCAGAAAATTTTCTATAGTAATAAAATTTTCAGAAAATTTTGTTAGAAATAGAGTTTTGACAAAATTTTGTATAGAAATAACATTTTGACAAAATTTTCTATAGAAATAAAATTTTGAGAAAATGTTCTACAGAAATAAAATTTTGACAAACTTTTCTATAGAAATAAAATTTTGAGAAATATTTCAATAGAAATAAAATTTTGAGAAAATTTTCTTTAGAAATAAATATTGAGAAAATTTTCTATCGAAATAAAATTTTGAGAAAATTTTCTATAGAAATAAAATGTTGACAAAATTTTCTATAGAAATAAAATTTTGACAAAATTTTCTATAGAAATAAAATTTTGACAAAATTTTCTATAGAAATAAATTTTTGACAAAATTTTCTATACAAATAAAATTTTGACAAAATTTTCTATAGAAATAAAATTTTGACTAAATTTTCTATAGAAATAAAATTTTGACAAAATTTTCTATAGAAATAAAATTTTGACAAAATTTTCTATAGAAATAAAATTTTGACAAAATTTTCTATAGAAATAAAATTTTGACAAAATTTTCTATAGAAATAAAATGTTGACAAAATATTCTATAGAAATAAAATTTTGACAATATTTTCTATAGAAATATAATTTAGGCAACATATTCAATAGAAATAAAATTTTGACGATTTTTTCTGGAGAACTAAAATTTTGACAAAATTTTTATAGAAATAAAATGTTGACAAAATTTTCTATAAAAATATCAGTTTAAAAAAATCTATATATATAAAATTCAAATTATGTTTGTTTATTTGTTTGTTTGTTTGTTTGTTTATTTGTATGTTCCGGGTTGGCGCGAAAACGGCTGAACCGATTTACTTGAAACTTTCAGAGATCGTGGGGGGCACTCATGTGCTGAAAATAGGGTACCTCATTTTTTGACATATGGTCGCGGAGGGGGACCTCCCCTTTGTCGGACTTTTTGAAAATTGGACCAAAGTTGACCGATTTGCTTGAAATTTTCATTGAAGGTTGGGTTTGGCATCTAGACAAAGATCCGCAACTTTATATTTCGATATTTGGTGGCGGAGGGGGACCTCCCCTTTGTTCGACTTTTTTTAAGTACAGTGAAAAAACTAAAATTTTCTAAATTATCTGAGATTTACAGAGAACATGCGGTGAGGTTATGGAATTAATATGGGGTACCTGATGGTTTCATATGTGGACGGGGAGGGGGACCTCCCCCTGGCCCTACTTTTTTAAACTTGGAACAAAATTATGCGATTTGCTTGAAATTTTCATTGAATGTTGGGGTTGGCATCTAGATAAAAATCAGCTACATTATTTTTCGATATTTGGTCGGGGAGGGGGACCACCCCTTTGCCCGACTTTTTTTTTAAAGTACAGTGAAAACAAAACTAAACTCCCCCGACTGAAATTTTACGGAAAAATTAGTGAGGTTATGATATTTATATCAGGTTCCTAATTTTTTCATAAAAATAAAAGGACATAGGGAAACATCCGCTTCTCTTAAGTAACTACATACAGAGAAACAATTAAACTTTACCGAGTTACTTGAAATTTACAGAGGACTGGGGAGAGGTTACGATATTAATAGTTGATACTTGATTTTGTGATATTTGGACGGAAGAGAGGCCGCCCCTTTAGGCTTATAATTTGCTTGACATTTTCTGGGACGTTTACAAAAGATACGCTACATCACTTTCCGATATTTAGTCGGGGAGGAGGTCCTCCTCTAAAACTGCAAAAAAAAAAAAAACAATTCATAAGTTTTCTTGAAATTTACATAGGCAGTGGGGGAAGGTTATGAACGAAGAGGCAACCTTCCTTGCCCCACACTTGAAGGAAAGTTTCAAGAATTTTCATTTTCAGTGCTATTCACTACGGTGTTTGTCGATATTGTATCGGGGAAAGTGACGTCCCTTTAAAACAATAGAGCAAAATTTAAACATCGCCGATCTACTTGAAATTTACAGGGAACGTGGGAGGAGGTGATTAAATTTATACATGATTTTTAAATTAGTATATGATTTTTCGATATCTGGTTGGGGAAGGGGAAAATTGAAATAAACTTTGTAGATTTACTTCGATAGAATTTATAGGGACCATTGATTAGTTGTGAAATTAATATAGGGTACGTGATAGTCCGATATCAGGTCGGAGTGGAGCGAAGGTGGGGAGAGGGTTCCCTTTTGTCCGTTTTTTTTTTCTTAAATTGAAAGTAGAGGGTTGTCCGTAAATGGGAACTCGGTACATAATTTTATGATTTTTGCACAGGCTGAAATTTACATGAAATTGGCAGCCAACGTAGAGGGTGCATAATTTTCCAACATTTTAGCAAATGTTAATGTGGTAAAAATTTTTACTACTTTCGCTTTTTCCGATTTATTGGATGGGAAACAGTAATTCTTTGTATGTTATTATAATATAGTGCTTAATTTTCAGATATGTTGAGGAGAAGGATACCTTTCCTTGACAAACCACACTTAAAATTCACAAGAAATATAGAAGATTGTCTACTTGAATGCAGAACATTATTTACATTTTTGGAGGAAAGGGTACACCCTCTCGCCGACATTTTTGAAGACGAACCGTTTTACATATGCGTATCCGCCGTATTTGTACCTATAAACGAAAAAGCAAGTAATCCGATTTGTTTGAAAGAATTCAAATCTTTTCGAAGTTGTTCTTAGCATGATATGGATATGGTTGACTAAGTTGACGCAAAATGTTCCTACAAATACGCTTCGGAAGGCGCAGCGAAGCGGGCCGGGTTACGCTAGTTATCTATATAAATAAAATTTTGGCAAAGTTTTTCTATACAAATAAAATTTTCAGAAAATTTTGTATAGAAATAAAATTTTGACAAAATTTTATAGAGAAATAAAATTTTGACAAAATTTTCTATAGAAATAAAATTTTGCAAATAATTTTCTGTAGAAATAAAATTTTGCAAATAATTTTCTGTAGAAATAAAATTTTGCAAATAATTTTCTATAGAAAAAAATATTGACAACATTTTCTATAGAAATAAAATTTTGCAAATAATTTTCTGTAGAAATAAAATTTTGACAAAATTTTCTATAGAAATGAAATCTTGACAAAATTTTCTATAGAAATAAAATTTTGAGAAATATTTCAATAGAAATAAAATTTTGACAAAATTTTCTATAGAAATCAAATATTGAGAAAATTTTCTATAGAAATAAAATTTTGAGAAAAGTTTCTATAGGAATACAATTTTTGATAAAATTTTGACAAAATTTTCTATAGAAATAAAATTTTGACAAAATTTTCTATAGAAATAAAATTTTGACAAAATTTTCTATAGAAATAAAATTTTGACAAAATTTTCTATAGAAATAAAATTTTGACAAAATTTTCTATAGAAATAAAATTTTGACAAAATTTTCTATAGAAATAAAATTTTGACAAAATTTTCTATAGAAATAAAATTTTGACAAAATTTTCTATAGAAATAAAATTTTGACAAAATTTTCTATAGAAGTAAAATTTTGATGAATTTTTCTATAGAAATAAAATTTTGACAAAATTTTGACAAAATTTTCTATAGAAATAAAATTTTGATAAAATTTTCTATAGAAATAAAATTTTGACAAAATTTTCTATAGAAATAAAATTTTGACAAAATTTTCTATAGAAATAAAATTTTGACAAAATTTTCTATAGAAATAAAATTTTGACAAAATATTCTATAGAAATAAAAGTTTGCAAAAATATTCTATAGAAATAAAATTTTGCAAATAATTTGCTGTAGAAATAAAATTTTGACAAAATTTTCTATAGAAACAAAATATTCTATAGAAATAAAATTTTTAGAAAATTTTCTATAGAAATAAAATTTTAAGAAAATTTTCTATAGAAATAAAATATTGACAAAATTTTCTATAGAAACAAAATTTTGAGAAAATTTTCTATAGAAATACAATTTTTAGAAAATTTTCTATAAAAATAAAATTTTGAGAAAATTTTCTATAGGAATATAATTTTGACAAAATTTTCTATAGAAATAAAATTTTGAGAAATTTTCTATAGGAATACAATTTTGACAAAATTTTCTATAGAAATAAAATTTTGACAAAATTTTCTATAGAAATAAAATTTTGACAAAATTTTCTATAGAAATAAAATTAAATAAAATTTTGACAAAATTTTCTATAGAAATAAAATTTGGACAAAATTTTCTATAGAAATAAAATTTTGAAAAAATTTTCTATAGAAATAAAATATTGAGAATATTTTCTATAGAAGCAAAATTTTGCCAAAATTTTCTATAGCAATAAAATTTTGATAAAATTTTCTATAGAAATAAAATTTTGACAAAATTTATATCTAATTATACAATTATTATTCGAGCTTTATGGACAGATATAGATTAAGGAACATGGTTAATAGAGCCATTGAAAAGAAAACGCCAGATACAAATCTATACACGCCTGGACTGTACATGTTTCGGTTCGGGCGAATGAACCTTTCCACAGCCTTTAGTATAGATCTGGCTGGGAGAGATAACTCAATTTTGGGCCCTTTATGCTAACTCCTTATGGAGAAAACATTTGGGAAATTTCCTCTTACAAATTGAATCATCTTTTCTCCCACTGTACATCATCTTTTCATATAACTTACAAGTCCCTTAATCTTATTTTTA
This sequence comes from Haematobia irritans, assembly GCF_050003625.1. NCBI lineage: Eukaryota > Metazoa > Arthropoda > Insecta > Diptera > Muscidae > Haematobia > Haematobia irritans. The sequence goes on along the minus strand of NC_134401.1, from coordinate 136,101,913 downwards.
TTTCGTTTTGTTACATAGTAATGCAACAACACGAAATTTATTTTTAGAAAGCTAATTTGTTAGAATTCACCTAAGTGGTGAACAGTCGAACAATGCTTATTGTTTCTACAGTCAACTACAACATATGACAATTAACAGAAACTGGTTTCCAGGATACAACAACAATTCTAACGCGTACATTAGTCGTGTTTTTCCTAGTTTTACGACGGGCTCATCGTTGCTTATTATATTACATGTTAGCCTGATACCGAAACAGGCAATTGACGTCCAAATGCATTATATCTAATTATACAATTATTATTCGAGCTTTATGGACAGATATAGATTAAGGAACATGGTTAATAGAGCCATTGAAAAGAAAACGACGGGCAACGATGAGCCCGTCGTAAAACTAGGAAAAACACGACTAATGTACGCGTTAGAATTGTTGTTGTATCCTGGAAACCAGTTTCTGTTAATTGTCATATGTTGTAGTTGACTGTAGAAACAATAAGCATTGTTCGACTGTTCACCACTTAGGTGAATTCTAACAAATTAGCTTTCTAAAAATAAATTTCGTGTTGTTGCATTACTATGTAACAAAACGAAATAAAAATAAGATTAAGGGACTTGTAAGTTATATGAAAAGATGATGTACAGTGGGAGAAAAGATGATTCAATTTGTAAGAGGAAATTTCCCAAATGTTTTCTCCATAAGGAGTTAGCATAAAGGGCCCGAAATTGAGTTATCTCTCCCAGCCAGATCTATACTAAAGGCTGTGGAAAGGTTCATTCGCCCGAACCGAAACATGTACAGTCCAGGCGTGTATAGATTTGTATCTGGCTTTTTCTTTTCAATGGCTCTATTAACCATGTTCCTTAATCTATATCTGTCCATAAAGCTCGAATAATAATTGTATAATTAGATATAATGCATTTGGACGTCAATTGCCTGTTTCGGTATCAGGCTAACATGTAATATAATTTGACAAAATTTTCTATAGAAATAAAATTTTGACAAAATTTTCTATAGAAATAAAATTTTGACAAAATTTTCTATAGAAATAAAATTTTGACATAATATTCTATAGAAATAAAAGTTTGCAAAAATATTCTATAGAAATAAAATTTTGCAAATAATTTGCTGTAGAAATAAAATTTTGACAAAATTTTCTATAGAAACAAAATTTTGAGAAAATTTTCTATAGAAATAAAATTTTAAGAAAATTTTCTATAGAAATAAAATATTGACAAAATTTTCTATAGAAATAAAATATTGACAAAATTTTATATAGAAACAAAATTTAGAGAAAATTTTCTATAGAAATACAATTTTTAGAACATTTTCTATAAAAATAAAATTATGAGAAAATGTTCTATAGAAATAAAATTTTGAGAAAATTTTCTATAGGAATAAAATGTTGACAAAATTTTCTATAGAAATAAAATTTTGAGAAAATTTTCTATAGGAATAAAATTTTGAGAAAATTTTCTATAGAAATAAAATATTGAGAAAATTTTCTAGAGAATTAAGATTTTGAAAAATTGTTCTATAGAAATAAAATTGTGACAAAATGTTCTATAGAAATAAAATTTTGATTAAAAAAAAAAAATAAAAATTATAAAAGGCAACGAGGGTTGCCTTTTATAATAACTATCATTAACGAAAACAAGTTTTTTTGGGTTAGAGTCCACAATCCTTAATATGCAAGGGGTCATGCTATCTATTCAAGCCCCTGTGATATGGGATTTATCAATGTCCTTTTCCTTTCCAAAGAAGTAAAAATATTCAACCCAAGAAGGACCTATTTCGATGAAAGTCATTAAAATTTGTCAAATAAAAAAAATTAAATTTAATGTTGGAAATTTATTTTGTAAATGTTGTTAGTAAATAATTTTTTAAGCAAAAAAAAATGGATTTTCCCATCTGCTCCATTTTAGCTTTTTATTATTCTTTCCATATCGATATGTCTTAGAGCCAGATTTTAATTATTCTTCCGGGGAATCTGCGACAATTCTATTTTCGTTTCAAGTATTTTTTAATTTGTTGACGAAAAGAATAATATTTTTCCCGTTTTTATTCAGATTTAAATGTTATTATAAATTGTTCATTTGAAATATGTCTGGATATTTGTTTCACCTCTGGATATTTCTCTTGTTCACCAGCATAATGTGAGCAGGCTATAATACACAGAAAAATGTGAATTATGTTGCTGTAATCAAATGAATAAATGTGGAGAAGTAGACCATGCTTAGCAAAAAAAAATGGAAAATATGTCACCAACAATGCTTTTTAAGCAGTGATTCCGACACTTGGTTTTTGTAGGCTGGGGTAATCTCAGTCGCCTTCAGGATCTCCAAAAGGACCCACCAAACTTTTCGGTATCGAATCCCAAGGGCTTATATCTCTCGAGTAAAATATTAATTCTAATGATTTAATGGCGATTTCGATTGGGAAAAAGGGTGCAACATTCTCGAAATTGATAGCAAAATATGAAGGACTCTGTGATAGATTTTGGATCCTGTATCTCTCAAAATATTGGGAATTAAAAATTATTTTGGAATGACGCTATCATTTGGTTGAAAATGCAATAAGGAAAAAAAGTAGGGTAACACCAAGGCAACATATTTTTTGCGAATCGAAAACGCCATAAATTAATTTTTAAAATATTTTTGTGTGATATAGACAATTTCCCCAATGAGATCAGCAACTGATGCGAGCAGGGATTCGAGATGTCGTTAATTTGTTGATGATCGTAAACTGGTAATTTCGCTGAGATAAAGGTGATCAGAAGTTGCTACACAACAGTTTTTTCACCCTCCTCCATAATACTTAGTTTTTGGTTTTAATACCAATAAATTCGTTTGTCTAAGTGTAACAATTACCCAAGAAACCAAACCAAAGTGCTATCGCAGGTTATGGTGGCAAACAAACATTAAGGCCAATTGACATTGGCATTGTCATGCAAAATGAATAAGGACTAAGTGATGAATGTTGTTTTCCAAAGGTATCTAGAAAAGGAATGGGAGGGAATTCAAATAGAAGAAATAAAAACAGACGAAAAAGTCCTCTTGTTGTTATACAGATTTACGGGGTGTTGTTTTGTCTCCATATGGGAGAGATAATTGAGTAGAATGTTGATATCAATTTGCCACATTTACATTGAATTTCCTACATTTCTATCTTGATATTGTAAAGACGTCCACATGAAACATTAGATAAACAGAAAAACGATGTCATGCCCTTTTGGAACATGTCTTTTGGTGTTTTGCCGTAGTGAAAGGAAGTAAGGAGATGACGATAAATTATTTCTCTTTTGTATGGAGGAAAGTAAAAAAAAACAACAACAACAAAAATTATGTATACAATAGAATTATAGAAAAGGACTTGATAGATTTCAGATTTCATTTATGCTGGAACTCGCTATGATGCTGGCATATTTAAATTAAATCATTTAGATTTGTTGGTTTGATTATTGATAAACATTAAATTAAATGTTTTTGTTTTCCATATTGTATCTGCCACAACTTGCGTATAACGTCCCCCATATTCAGACACCCTTTAATATTTTGGTGCAGGTATCACTTGCATAAAAACAAGAACAAAAATCTATTATCATGTAAGAAACATGTCAAATATAATAGGCAAATTGCTTTGATATAAATGCAAAAGTTTTGAAATTGAATATTCTTCAGTTCCTATTTAATTTCACATGGAATATTAAGGCACAGTATGGAGTGAAATATAAATTTGAAAGAAACGACAAACGATTATGGTTGTAAACTTAATTCCCACCCAAGGATATAGAATAACTTCGGATATTGTTTTCAAAATCAATGTACTCGAAAGAATTGAAATTTTATTTTTCATTATACAAGGATAACCTTTGTTCGATTTGGGATTTTGTCGATTTTTTTTTTCAGCTACCATTTTTTGAGATCGTTGGCCTGTTTCCCGAAAGTGCTTGCTGTGGACAAGAGCACCGCTCATTTGAGGAAGATTTACTTTGCAGGCTCGATGCCGCTCGAATCAATAAGATTTATCTCGAATACTTGGTAGAACATCTGTCTGACGAAGATTAAATTCGTTGGCGGGGGCAATGTTTATTTGTCGAAGATTAACTTCGTTCTCGAGGATTGATTTTTGTCTGACTAATAATTAAAATTTACCTCACAGTTGTGGAGGAGTCCGTCTAACGAAGATTAATTTTAGAGGAGTGGTTCGACATCCCTCTGGCTAAGATTAAATACGCACACACAAACCACCATGAAGTACAAGTCAGCTTAGTGGCTGCGTGTTGCTGTGATTTCTGGCGACGAAAATCAATTCATGCATGAGAAGCCACTTCTCAGTCAGTTCATCACATGGAGTGCTTATATTGTGGACCTTTGCTAACCAAAGGCAGACTCGGATAGGCGCTTGACTGAGACATTGAACAATACCAGCACCTATCTGTATATAAATAGCTGCTAATCGTTCTACCAGTGGCTTTTAGCACATAGTTCTGCTTAATGTTAAGTCGTATTTTGTTGGCGTCATCTGAGGAATATATTCCCAGACGAGAAATACATAGTAACACAGGGACCTTCAGGACTACTTTTCCCCACAGTGACCTTCGTGCCTACTGTTCCCCACAGAGACGTTCGGGACTACTGTCCCAGAAGCCTTCGAGCCTACTCTTCCCCACAGAGACTTTGGAGCCTACTGTTCCGCCACGGAGACCCTTGAGTCTGCTGTTCCACACAGAGACCTTCAGGCCTACTGTTTCCCAAAGGGACTTCGAGCCTATTATTCCACATAGGGACATTTGGGTCTACTGTTCCACACAGAGACCTTCGGACCTACTGTTCCCCACAGAGACCTTCTAGCCTACTGTACCCTACAGAGACCATCGGGACCATGCTATCCACATAGACCTTCGGGCCTATTTTTCTACATAGGGACCTTCGGCCCTTATGTTCCCCACAGAGATGTTCGGGTCTACTGTTCCACCACAGAGACCCTCGGGCCTGCTGTTCCACTACAGAACCTTCGGGCCTACTGTTCCCCATAGAAACTTTCGGGGCCTACTGTACCCCACAGAGGCCTTGGGCTTACTGCTACCTGCAGAGACCTTCGGGCCAACAGTTTCACATAGGGACCTCCGGCCCTACTGTATCCTGTCGGGCCTACTTCTACCCACATAGACCTTCGGGTCTACTGTTCCACCACAGAGACCTTCGGGCCTACTGTTCCCGCAGAGACCTTGGGGGCCTACTGCTATCCACAGAGACCTTTGGGCCTATTGCTATCCACAAAGACCTTCGGACCTACTGTTCCACATAGGGACCTTCAGGCCTTATGTTCCCCACAGAGACCTTCGAGCCGACTGGGTAGAAGTAGGCTGGAAGACCTTCGGGTCTACTGTTCCACCAAAGAGACCTTCGGGCCTACTATTACACACAGAGACCTTCTGGTCTACTGTTCCACCACGGAGACCCTTGGGCCTGCTGTTCCACCACAAAGACCTTCGCGTCTACTGTTCCCCCACAGAGACTTTGAGCCTACTGTTCCCCACAGAGACCTTGGGATTACTGTTGCCCACAGAGAACTTCGGGCCTACTGTACCCCACAGAGGCCTTGGGCTTACTGCCAAGCACAAAGACCTTCGGGCCAACTGTTTCACATGGGGACCTTCGGCCCTACTGTCCCCACACATACCTTCTGGCCTACTTCTATCCACAGAGACCTTCGGGTCTACTGTTCCACCACGGAGACCCTTGGACCTGCTGTTCCACCACAAAGACCTTCGCGCCTACTGTTCCCCCACAGACACCTTCGAGCCTACTTCTACCCCCAGAGACCTTCGGACCGACTGTTCCACCAAAGAGATCATCAGGCATACTGTTCCCCATACATACCTTGGGGCCCACTGTACCGCACAGAGACCTTGGGCTTACTGCTATTTACAGAGACCTTCGGGCCAACTGCTACCGCAGAGACCTTCGGGCCTACTGTTCCACCATAGAGTCTCTCGTGGCTCCTGTTCCACCACAGAGACCTTCAGGCCTACTGTACCCCACAGAGACCTTGGGCCTAATGTTCCCCATTACTGTTCCACACAGATAGCTTTGGGCCTACTGTTCCCCATCTTCGCCCTACTATTCCACACAGATACCTTTGGACCTAATTCTACCCACAGAGACCTTCGGGCCTACTTCTACCCACAGAGATCTTCGCGCCTACTGTTCCACCACAGAGACCCTCGGGCCAGCTGTTCCACCATAGAGTCCCTCGTGCCTCCTGTTCCACCACAGAGACCTTCGATTCTACTGTTCCCCACAGAGACCTTCAGGCATAATGTTCCATCACAGAGACCTTCGAGCCTTCTGTTTCTCACAGATACCTTCGGACCTACTGTTCCTCATAAATTCATTTGGGCATACCGTCCCACCACAGAGACTCTCAGGCCTGCTGTTCCACACAGAGACCTTCGGGCCTACTGTTCCCCACAGACACCTTCGGACCTACTGTACCATATAGATACCTTTGGGCCTGCCGTTCCACCACAGAGACATTCGAGGCTACTATTAAACACAGAGACCTTCGGGCCTACTATTACACACAGAAGCCTTTGTGACCACTATTCCCCTCAGACATCTTCGGGAGACCTTCGGGTCTACTGTTCCACCACAGAGACCTTCGAGCCTTTTGTTCCACATAGCATCCTTCGAGTCTGTTCTTCCATCATAGAGATCTTCGAGCCTTCTGTTTCTCACAGATATCTTCGGACCTACTGTTCCTCATAAATTCATTTGGGCATACCGTCCCACCACAAAGACTCTCAGGCCTGCTGTTCCACACAGAGACCTTCGGGCCTACTGTTCCCCACAGAGACCTTTGGGCCTACTGGTACCCACAGAGACCTTCCGACCTACTGTTCCACACAGAGACCTTCGGGCTACCGTTCCACCACAGAGACTTTTGGGTCTTCTTCTCCCCCACAGAAACCTTCGGGCCTACAAAAAGCAACAAAACGAACCTCTCATCACTTATCAACCGACGAACCGAAGTTGCGATAATCACTGAACGAAGATACCAGTTCCTGACCAACGACAATGCAACGACTGCCTTGTTGTCTTATTCCGGTTTCGTAGGTCCTTGCGGAGACCCTGGAGGCGATTGAACTTACCTCAGTCGACAATAAAACCATGTTACAGTTCTTCGCATTTACAGTTCTATCACTATGTCCTTCGGATCTTCAGTTCTTCCACTGAGTTCTTTGGTTATATAGCCCAATCTGAATGGCGTTGCTCACTATGTGTGATACAACTTAGCAAAACTTTGCAATACTTAGGAATATAACCAGCATTCTGAGAGAAGATAAATCACAGATAAAAACCTTTTTGGTGTTGGGTCAAAACTGGGATAGGACACTAGACCCTGGCGGTGACGAGATGGACATCCTAACCATTGTAGAACGATGGATCTTAAAGAAAAATGTATGTTAATAAAGGGCGAATGCACAATACGACCAATACTGACCTACGTAAATGTCAGTTGATGCTAGTTTTGGGATATGCGGATTGTGTTTGTTCTCAACCAAACCCAAATAATTTTTTTCATTCTGATGTACTATAAACGTTGTTTATTTCTGTTTCCTTTTTTATAAACATTCACCCATTTAATTTTCAATTTGCAGGAAATCTCGCTTACTATTACTGTTAAGTCAACAGTAAACATAAATTCTTTTGTTTAAATAAACTCCGCTCCGGTTTTCAATGGTCCGCAGATTTCAAGGCTATGTGAACATGAACGAGCATTGAATCAAAATGAATGAGGTCAAGCATACATCCCCTCGAGGAAGAAATATTTCAGTACGGGAGGAAACTTCCAGCAATATCATAGACCCTAACAAATCAACATTTCCAATGAAATTCTTGTTGATATGTCATTGTCCAATTTCCACATTGTCTGAATGGTTTCCTAGATAACGGGACGAGGTTAAGGGGGGAGGGGGTGAGAGAAGAGGACATTAGCAAAACTGTTGTATCATCGAAAATGAAAAATAACATCACAAAACATGTTGACAGTTGGCAAATCAAACGGATAAAAAAAATGGAAAGCCCTAACACTCTATAAATGTCATGAAGTTTTTGGGGGGCAATTTTCTAAGTGAAGGAGGCAAGTAAACATAAGGTCTCTAACCTATTTTAACCTTATTTTGGGGTGCAACATTTTGTGGTATGGCGCCTTAAATTCCTTTACGGGCCACATGGAATGCCCAAATCAAATTGCTGACACAATAAAATGTGATTTTATTAGCAAATAATTGATGTGGCTGGGTAATATAAATGAAACAACTTAGAGTTAGTTCTTAAGGACTTAAGGATACAAATGGTTACCCAAATTTTAAGGATTTTTCTTTATTAAATTGTGAAATAGAATTTTTTAAGAAGGAAAGATTTGATTAATTGTTGCCATGACCTCAAGATATTTCTCTTGGCATACACTGTCGATAAAAATTTGTTTTCAGCGGAAACTGAAGTTCAATCCAGAGCATTCAGTGTAGTCACTGGTATCTTCGGTTATGCAGTTTAATTACGGGGTTCTTCGGATCTTCTGCTAAATTACTGGGACTTTACCGTCTGTACTGCAATCATGAAGGTCTTAGCCTTTCTAACACTGATACTCTTGGGAATACAATACTTCATCTATAGTCTTTGCGTCTGCAGCTTAACACTGGGATCGTTGGATCTAATTATTAATCCCTGAGATATTTGCAGTTCAGTCCATGAGGCCTTTGCATTTCAATCACTAAGGCCTTCGGATCTGAAGTTCATTCATTGGGTTCTTCGATTCTTCTGCAATGGTTAGCATGCCCGCCTTGAATACACAAGGTCGTGGGTTCGATTCCTGCTACGACCGAACACCAAAAAAAGTTTTTCAACGGTGGATTATCCCACCTCAGTAATGCTGGTGACATTTCTGAGGGTTTCAAAGCTTCTCTAAGCGGTTTCACTGGAATGTGGAACGCCGTTCGGACTCGGCTATAAAAAGGAGGTCCCTTGTCATTGAGCTTAACATGGAATCGGGCAGCACTCAGTGATAAGACAGAAGTTCACCACTGTGGTATCACAATGGACTGAATAGTCTAAGTGAGCCTGATACATCGGGCTGCCACATAATCACTGCGAACTAAGGGGTTGCAGTTCACTTAATGAGGTCTTTGCGTCTGTATTTCTTACAACCTCACAATGGTTGAATTGCAGAGTTCAAATTCTGGATCTGCTTTACAAACACTGGGACATTCGGTTATGTAGTGAAATGTTCTGTTCAATCACTGTGACCCTTGCACTTGAAGTACGTTGAAGGACGTCGAGTGTCCTCAGAATATGAACTTGCACTGAGATTGAACTGAGATATCCGATTTTGCAGATCAATCCTTGAAGCCTTCGAGTCTGCATGTCAATCAGGTCTACAGTTTTGACACTCAGAACTTTTGGTCTGATGTTCAATCACGGTGGACCACGCGTCTTGAGTTCAAACACAGAGATCCTTGGGACTAGTATTTAAGCTTTTAGATATTCGGGTCCGCTCTACAATCACTGAAGTTAAATCATAGATATCTCCCGTCATCCCATCCCATCAATGAGATCTTCGGTTCAGCAGTTTAATTACTCGGTTATACGGATATTCTGCTTAATCATTGGGAGAGGGAGGTTTGTACTTCAATGAAGGTGGCCTACAGGTCTGTCTTTATATCACTGATACTCTTGGGTATACAATTCCTTATCTATGATCTTTGGGTCTGTAGCTCATCACTGGGGCCGTTGGGTCTGAATATTAATCCCTGAGGTATTTTAGCCTATGGTACAATAACGGAGATTTCCGAGCCTGGAATGCGATCCATGAGGAGTTTGCTTTTCAATCACCTTCAGATCGAAAGTTCATTCACTGGTTTCTTCAGATTTCCTGCTCAATCACTGAGAACTAAGGGTCTACAGTTTGGATTTTCAGCGCAATCATTGCGCCTGAAGTTCATATTCTGAGGAAGTCGTGTGACTTTTGGCTTCTGAGATTGAACTGCAGATTTCCGAGTCTGCAGTTCAATCCATGAGGCCTTAGAGTCTGCATAGTCTGCTGTTCAACCACGGTGACCCACGCGTCTTGTGTTCAAACACGGAGATCTCTGGGTCAAATATTTAAGCTTTTAGATATTCGGGTCCGCTGTACAATTACTGAGGTTTCCGAGTCTGCAGTTCAATCCATGAGATCTTCGGATTAACATTTGCAATCGCAAAGACCTTCGGGTATTCAGTTTAATCACTGCGTTCTTCGGATCTTCTGCTTATCACTGCCAACTTATGATATATGTTGCAATAAATTTTATAATTTTTCGAGCTTGAGACCTATCGGAACTGTCATTTCAATCACTGTGACTTTCAGGTCTGCATTTCATTCACTGAGATCTTCCTGTGATCCTTTGCTCACAGTGGTTGAACTAGAGAGTTCGATTATTGTGGTCGCCGGGTGTGACTTTTTAGACCTGAGATAGTTTTATCTGCTTTACAATTACTGAGATCTTTGAGTCTGTAGTGCATTTATTGAAATGTTCGGTTTTCTACTTCAATCACTCTGACCTTCGCCTTTTGGTTTTCATTGCCGGGTCCAATTTTTGACTTCTAAGATATTTGGGACTGACGTACAATCACTGAGATTTCCCAGTCTGCAGTTCAATCCATAAGACTTTCGGTCTTCATATTCAATTACAAATTACTTCGGGTCTAGAGTTCTTATGCTGAGAACTTTTAGTTTCCAGTTTAACCATTGCGGCCCTATTGTCTGCAGTTCAAATACTGAAGCCGTCGGGTCTGATATCTAACCTCTTGGATATTCATGTCTGTGCTACAATCACTGAGTCTTTTCTAAGGTTGTAGTTTATCTATTGATTCTACGGATTTGTAGTTCAATCACAGAGGTCTTCTGGTCTACAGTTCAATCAATGATCTTCGATTCCACAGTTCAAATAGAAATGTTGTCAAGTTTGATATTTAACCACTGATATATTGGAGTGTACGGCCGAATAACAGATCCTTCGGGTCTGTAGTTTATCTACTGAAATGTTCAAATTTGCAGTTCAATCATGGAGTCCTTTGGGTCTACATTAACTACCGATCATACCATAGACGAAATGCATTCATGAGACACCGATATATAAAAATTCCATAAAACTTAACAGCATACCCTCGAAATCAAACGAAAACATCTTCACTTTATATTTTGTCATATCCAGACAGGTTTTTTTGGGAGAGACAGAGTGTCGATTCATAGGGACGCTAACACCAATTTCCAAATCTGCTTCATCTTCATTTGCCAGTCCTATGGCAACTAACAGAGCTTATTATTACCGCTTTTGTAACTGTATACTCGTCACTGCTATTCAGCTACCCACCAACGCCTGAAGTTCATATAGAGGTCTTCGGGGTTGGTTTTTGGCCTTTGAGCTACTTGAGTCTTAGCTACAATTGCATTTCTATCACTAAGACCTTCGGGTATGCAGATTAATCGCTGGGTTTTTCGGATCATCGGCTTATCACTGAGAACTTAGGCTTTGAAGTTCAATCAATGGTATGCGTTTAATTCACCTAGAGCTTTTAGTCTACAGTTCTGTCTTTCACAGTTTTTGAACTGCAGTTCTACGTGTCCGCAGTCCATTCACTGAGATCCTCGGGACTGTATATCACCGGGACCTTCGGCAATATCACAGAGATCTTCTTGTAAAACACGGGGTTCTACGTGCCGGCAGTTAATTCACTGAGATCTTCGGTCTTCTTGAATGCAGTTGAATTACCAATTAGTTATCACAATGGACTGAATAGTCTAAGTGAGCCTGAATCTTAATCGGGCTGCCACTTTAACCTTTAACCTAACGTATTAGTTTGGAACTACTGTTCGGATCATCTATTACTAGACTCTATCTATCAACTCAAAAACGAAGCTCTAATAGACTCCCGATTATCTGATATTCGAGGAATTACCAGATGCAGGGCGCAGCATTTCGACAATATCTTCACTTTTCGATCGATAACGTATTCGCCTGTTTCCGATCACCTACAAACCGTAGCTCTAATGAGCTTAAGGATTATCTGAAATTCTGGAAATTTGGAACACCAATGCCTACAAATCGAAAATCCACTCCACTTTTTATCAATGTAGATCTTATGAGAGAAAGAAACTTTTATTTCTCACTTTAGAAAAAAGCAACATTTTGATACCCTACCAAAACAAAAAAACCTCTTGATTAATTTAGCCTAAACATAAACCAAAAATTTGAGTTCAAGGGCTTTGAGTCCACTTGGCGAACGGGAGGTAAGAAATCTTTCCCCTTTTTATTGTGAATGCTTGAATGAACAAACAAAAAAGTCTCAAATGTCATCATCAGTCATGGCTGTATTTATTGAGACGCAAAATTAAATTGACTGGCACACCCACAATGGGAAAATGTGTCCTTTTTTTCCTCTTACCATACATTCATCTACCCACACAGATATTCTCACAGAAAACACTTAAGATACGATAACTGAAAAACAAACCTCAAATCACTTAAAACACTTTTGAGATATATACCACCACAAATAATCCATCAAGCGAGCCAACAAGAGAAACCCTCAAAAGAGTAAAACATTGGAAGGATTAAATATGCCAAGGAGGTCTATGCCACAGACCTCCATGTCCTTTGATTTTTTTTTTAATTAATTGATGTCCTTTTGAGTTATGGCCTAGCATGTCGTGAACATGAATATTTTGTGTAGACAAATAAATCTCAAATGGCTTGGAGGTGTGGATCATTTTGAGCCATGCAACGAAGTAATGGCATGACGCCAAAATATTCTGGGGCTATCAAAGAGTATTGGAACTTTCTCGATTAAATAAATAAAATAGATAACATAAATTTTACGATTACATGGTAGGGGCAACAGTTCAGATTAATATCTCTTAAATTTAAATAATGTTAAATTAAATCAAACAAGTATCCTGCATAATTCAAAATTCCGTTCAGAGAAAGAAGAGTTTTCTTTCCTGAGGAAGGAAATTTCAGACAAATGACTCTTCGGTTTTTGAATATAAATCCAGGTTTGTTTGGTTTAATTTTTTTAATAATAAAAGGGAATAGCGATTGTCTAACAATAAGAAAAGGGTGGAGAAGAAGATGGAGAGGCTTCTCACTAATTGTTTAGATTTATAATCATGTGTTATCTGCGATATGCATATATAGGATAGACACGGTTTATGAACACTGTTGCCACTCGAGCCAGAAATAATCTACCAAAATTTGGAGAAATTTTTATGAAAAAACTACCAAACAAAAAGGTCTTATTTTGCAACAATTTATTTCTATAGAAAATTTTGCAAAAAATTTACTTCCATAGAAAATTTTCTCAAAATGTTATTTTATTTCTATTTTATTTCTGAAGAAAATTTTGTCAAAATTTTTTTTTATATAGAAAATTTTCTCAAATTTTTATTTCTACAGGAAATTTTTTATCAAAATTTAATTTCTATAGAAAATTTTGTCAAAATTTAATTTCTATAGAAAATTTTGTCAAAATTTTATTTCTATAGAATATTTTGTCAAAATTTTATTTCTATAGAAAATTTTTTCACAATTTTATTTCTATAGAAAATTTTATTTCTATAGAGAATTTTGTCAAAATTTTATTTCTACAGAAAATTATTTGCAAAATTTTATTACTATAGAAAATTTTCTCCATATTTTGTTTCTATGAAAAATTTTTTCAAAATTTAATTTCTATGAAAAATTTTTTCAAAATTTTATTTCTATACACAATTTGGTCAAAATTTTATTTCTATAGATTATGTTGTCAAAATTTGATTTCTTTAGAAATTTGTGTCAAAATTGTATTTCTATAGAAAATTTGGTCAAAAACTAATTTTTAAAGAAAATTTTCTCAAAATTTTACTTCTATAGAAAATTTTCTCAAAATTTAATTTCTATGAAAAATTGTCTAAAAATTTTATTTGTATACACAATTTGGTAAAAATTTTATTTCTATAGATTATGTTGTCAAAATTTGATTTCTTTAGTAATTTGTGTCAAAATTTTATTTCTATAGAAATTTTTTTTTACATTTTATTTCTATCGAAAATTTTGTCAATATTTTATTTCTATAAAAATTTTTTTCAAATTTTATTTAAAAAAAAAATAGTCAAAATTTAATTTCTATAGAAAATTTTGTAAATTTTTTCTATGGAAAAACTTAGTCAAAATGTTATGTCAATTTTTTTTTCTATGGAAAAATTTTGTCAAAATGTTATGGCTATAGAAAATTTTGTATAAATTTTATTTCTACAGAAAATTTTATTAAAATTTTATTCCTATAGAAAATTTGGTCAAACTTCTATTTCTATAGAAAATTTTGTCAAAATTGTATTTCTACAAGAAATTTTGTTATTTCTATAGAAATTTTTATTCTAAAGGAAATTTTAACAAAAATTTATTTCTATAGAAATTTTATTTCTATAGAAAATTTGTTCAAAATCCTATTTCTATGGAAAATGTTGCCAAAATTTTATTTCTATAGAAAACTTTGACAAAATTTTATTCTAATGGAAAATTTTGTCAACATTTTATTTCTATAGAAAATTTTTCTAAACTTCTATTTCTATAGGAAATTTTGTCAAAATTTTATCTTAGCAGGAAATTATGTTATTTCTATAGAAAATTTTAGCAAAATTATACTTCTATAGAAAATGTTGCCAACATCTTATTCTATAGGAAATTTACTCAAAATTTTATTTCTATAGAAAATTTTGTCAATTTTTTTTTCTATGGAAAATTTTGCCAAAATTTTATTTCTATAGAAAATTTTGTATAAATTTTATTTCTATAGAATATTTTGTTAAAGTTTTATTCTTATAAAAATTTGTGTCAAACTTCTATTTCTATAGTCAAAATTTTATCTCTACAGGAAATTTTGTCATTTCTATAGAAAATTTTAGCAATATGTCTATAGAAAATTTTTATAATATTTCCATAGAAAATTTTATCAAAATTTTATTTCTATAGAAAATTTTGCCAAAATTTTATTCTACAGGAAATTTTGTTAAAAAATTATTTCTATGAAAAAATTTGTCACAATTTTATTTCTATAGAAAATTTTGCCAAAATTTTATTTCTGTAGAAAATTTTATCAAAAAATTATTTCTATAGAAATTTTGTCAAAATTTTATTCCTATAGAAAATTTTGTCAAAATTTTATTTCTATAGTAAATTTTGTTAAAATTTGATTTCTATAGAAAGTTGTGTAAAAATTTTATTTCTATTGAAAGTTGTGTAAAAAATGTATTTCTATAGAAAATTTTGTCAAAATTTTATTTCTATAGTAAATTTTGTTAAAATTTGATTTCTATAGAACGTTGTGTAAAAATTTTATTTCTATCGAAAGTTGTGTAAAAATTTTATTTCTATAGAAAATTTTGTCAAAATTTTATTTCTTTAGAAAATTTTGTCAATATTTTATTTCGTTAGAAAATTTGGCAAAATTTTACTTCTACAGAAAATTTTGTTAAAATTTTATTTCTATAGAAAATTGTGTAAAAATTTTATTTCTATTGAAAGTAGTGTAAAAATTGTATTTCTATAGAAAATGTTGTCAAAATTTTATTTCTATAGTAAATTTTGTTAAAATTTTATTTCTATAGAAAAATTTGTCAAATTTTTATTTCTCTAGACAATTTTAGCAAATTTTTATTTTTATAAAAGTTTTGTTTTGTTTTATTTCTATTAAAAGTTTGTCTAAATTTTATTTCTATAGAAAATTTTAGCAAAATTTAATTTCTATAGTTTTCTATAGAAAATATTGTTAAAATTTTATTTCTATAGAAAATTTTGTCAAATTTTTATACCTACAGAACACTTTTTGAAATTTTTATTTCTCTAGAAAATTTTAGCAAAATTTAATTTCGTTTTGTTTGTTATTGTTGGTTTCTCTTCAATCATTGTTGTTGTTTTTGATCTTAGCTTAAAACCATGCATTGACTAAACTACAAGTGTAGCTTAACCAACAGAGGAAAATTATGCTTGTCGAATTTATTTGGGAAAAGCCCTATAGACTGCAAGATGGTTGGATGTACACTGTTTCGGAATAACCACATTCCTCATCAGCATCGTCTACTTGCAGCAAAACTATCAACCAATTATCAGAATAAATTCGGGTAATTCACTCAACTTCCGAAAAGAGGTTTGATAGTCGGCTACTGCCTAAACAAATTTGCAAGCATATCTCTTTTCCTTTGCCAAACTCAAATCATCGATTTGAATGTAGTTGGCTGGGTTTGTTTCAGTTGAGTGAATTACCCGAATTTATTCTGATTATTGGTTGATAGTTTTGCTGCACGTAGAGGATGTTGTAGTTTAGTCAATGCATGGTTTTTAGCTAAGATCAAAAACAACAATAAAATTTAATTTCTATAGAAAATTTTATTTCTATAGAAAATTTTGTCAAAATTTTATTTCTTTAGAAAATTTTGTCAAAATTTTATTTCTTTAGAAAATTTGGCAAAATTTTGTCAAAATTTTATTTCGATAGAAAATTTTATGAAAATGTTGTTTCTATAGAAAATTTTGTCAAAATGTTATTTCTATATAAAAGTTTTGTCAAAATTTTATATCTATAGAAAATTTTGTCAAAATTTTATTTTTATAGAAAATTTTGCCAAAATTTTAATTCTACAGAAAATTTTGCCAAAATTTTATTTCCATAGAAATTTTTGCCAAGATTTTATTTCTATAGAAAAGTTTGCCAAAATTTTTTTTCTATAGAAAATTTTGTCAAAATGTTATTTTTATAGAAAATTTTGCCAAAATTTTATTACTATAGAAAATTTTGTCAACATTTTATTTCTATAGAAAATGTTTTCAACATTTTTTTCTATAGAAAATTGGCAAAATTTTACTTCTATAGAAAATTTTGTTAAAATTTTATTTCTATAGAAAGTTGTGTAAAAATTTTATTTCTATTAATAGTAGTGTAAAAATTGCATTTCTATAGAAAATTTTGTCAAAATTTTATTTCTATAGAAAATTATATCAAAATGTTGTTTCTATAGAAAATTTTGTCAAAATATTATTTCTACAGAAAATTTTTTTCAAAGTATTATTTCTATATAAAAGTTTTGTCAAAATTTGATTTTTATAGAAAAATTTGCCAAAATTTTATTTCTACAGAAAATATTGTGTGAAAATTTTATTACTATAGAAATTTTTGACAAGATTTTATTTCTATAGAAAAGTTTGCCAAAATTTTTTTCTATAGAAAATATTGCCAAAATTTTATTTCTATAGAAAAATTTGCCAAAATTTTATTACTAAAGAAATTTTTGCCAAGATTTTATTTCTATAGAAAAGTTTGCCAAAATTTTTTTCTATAGAAAATATTGCCAAAATTTTATTTCTATAGAAAAATTTGACAAAACTTTATTTCTGCTGAAAAATTTGCCAAAACTTTATTTCTATTGAAAAATTTGTCAACATTTTATTTCTATAGAAAAGTTTGTTTACCAAATAGCAAAAAATCTACCGTGCTAATTTTCCATAAAATTGGACAAAACACAATTTTCTTGATTTGTGTTGAATATAGTGACCTTTGAAGCCATAAAGTCTTAAAGGGAATGATAGTTAAGCGCCAACTAAATACTCACTGCTAATGTGAATAGCTTATGAAGCTTGTAATCTATTGTATTTGCGATATTCTTGAAACCAGACAGATTTCTTTTTCATTCACAATTCTGTCAATCATTTATTGAAAACGTATAACATCGCCAATTCAATATTTACACAATAACTGAATAAGCCGACTGGGTTTATTTTTAGCAAACAATAAAAAATTACATATTCCAAAATATTTTGCCAAATAATGGCTGGGGTCAAATGAGCACGAAAAAAGGCTCATTCACAGCTGTGATATTTCCCACCTATTGAGGTGAAGAGACACAGCGTGTAATTGATCTGACTAAAATAATCTGATTGTAATACCCTACATTAAAGGGTGATACGGTCAAAATTTGGTCAATATAAACATGACGTATTTCTTTCAATTTTGCATTTAAAAAACCTGAACACCCCTCATTTTGAAGGTGTGTGTGTGTGTGTAGAATGTTGCTCCTATTTTGATTTTGGAATTCACTCTTCAGTTGTCAAAATGCCGTCCAAGCAAGAAGAGCAGCGTATCAAAATTTTGCTCGCGCATCGCGAAAATCCGAGCTACTCGCACGCAAAGCTGGCAAAATCGCTAAAAGTTGCCAAATCAACCGTTACAAATGTAATTAAAGTGTTTGGGGAACGTTTGTCGACAGCCAGGAAGTCTGGATCGGGGGGAAATCGAAAACCGGAAGCCGCTGAGACCGGAAGCCGCTGAGAGTTGCCGGTAGTTTCAAGCGAAACCCTAACCTCTCTCTCCGAGATGGCGCAAATAAGCTGGGTGTATCGTCTACAACCGTGCATCGAGCCAAAAAACGAGCCGGACTATCGACTTACAAGAAGGTAGTGACTCCAAATCGCGATGATAAACAAAATACGACGGCCAAAGCGCGATCCCGGAGGCTGTACACGACGATGTTGACGAAGTTTGACTGCGTGGTAATGGACGACGAAACCTACGTCAAAGCCGAGTACAAGCAGCTTCCGGTACAGGAGATTTATACGGCAAAAGGAAGGGGAAAGGTAGCAGATATTTTCAAGCACATAAAACTGTCAAAGTTCGCAAAGAAATATCTGGTTTGGTTGCGGCTTGAAAAGCAGCATTTTCATAGCTTCCGGGACTGTCAACCAAGAAATTTACGTGAAAGAGTGTTTGAATAAACGTCTGCTGCCTTTCCTGAAGAAACACGGTTGTTCTGTACTGTTTTGGCCGGATTAAAAGGCCATGGAGTGGTACGCCGCCAACAACGTGCAGGTGGTTCCCAAGGACAAGAACCCTCCCAACACGCCAGAGCTCCGCCCAATTGAGAAATACTGGGCTATTGTCAAGCGGAACCTAAAGAAGACAAACAAAACTGCTAAGGACGAGCAGCAGTTCAAGGCAAACAGGCATTCTGCGGCGAAGAAGGTGGACAAGGTGGCTGTACAAAATCTGATGGCAGGTGTCAAGCGTGAGGCCCGGCAATTAGGATTTGGAAAAGCGAAAGCCTAACTGAATATTTTTCCTGAATTTTATACTAATTGAACTTGAAAAAGAAATTTAATTTAATTTTTATACCCACCACCATAGAATGGTGACGGGGATATAATAAGTTTGTCATTCCGTTTGTAACACATCGAAATATCGATTTCCGACTATATAAAGTATATATATTCTTGATCAGGGAGAAATTCTAAGACGATATAACGATGTCCGTCTGTCCGTCTGTCTGTCTGTCTGTCTTCAATAATGAAGCAATCGTGCTGAAATTTTGCACAACCTCGTCTTTTGTCTGCAGGCAGGTCAAGTTCGAAGATGGGTTATATCGGTCCAGGTTTTGATATAGTCCCCATATAAACCGACCTCCCGATTTGGGGTCTTGGGCTTATAGAAATCGTAGTTTTTATCCAATTTGCCTGAAATTTGAAATCTGGAGGTATTTTATAACCATAAAGAGGTGTGCCAAAAATGGTGAGTATCGGTCCATGTTTTGGTATAGCCCCCATATATACCGATCTCCCGATTTTACTTCTTGGGCTTATAGAAACCGCAGTTTTTATTCAATTTACCTGAAATTGAAAATCTACAGGTATTGTAGGACCACAAATACGTGTGCCAAAAATTGTAAGTATCGGTCCATATTTTGGTATAGCCCCCATATAGACCGATCTCCCCATTTTACGTCTTGGGCTTATAGAAACCGCAGTTTTTATTCAATTTACCTGAAATTGGTAATGTAGAGGTATTGTAGGACCACAAATACGTGTGCCAAAAATTGTGAGTATCGGTCCATGTTTTGGTATGGTCCCCATATAAAACGACCTCCCGATTTGGGGTCTTGGGCTTATAGAAAGCGTAGTTTTTATCCAATTTGTCTGAAGGTGGAAATCTAGGGGAATTTTCGGACCATAAAGAGGTGTGCTAAAAATGGTGAGTATCGGTCCATATTTTGGTATAGCCCCCATATTGACCGATTTCCCGATTTCCCGATTTTACTTCTTGGGCTTCTAGAATCCGAAGTTTTTATCCTATATGCCTGAAATTGGAAATCTAGAGGTATTTTCGGGTCATAAAGAGGTGTGCCGGAAACGGTGAGTATCGGTCCATGTTTTAGTATAGCCCCCATAAGAACGATCTCCCGATTTAACTCCTTGGGTTTCTAGAAACCGTACTTTTTTTATTTGATGTTAATAATTCCTCTAAAACTCAAACAAAAATGGTTCTTATAAATCCAGCATCTGATATAGTCCTCATAGGTGAAATCTTTAAATTTATCTTCGGGAAGTGTCCTCAAGTCCTCAAGCCCTCCTAAAATTTCAAAGGAAACCCTAATATTTGGTTCATGGTGGTGGGTATTTAAGGCCGAACTTAGTGCTGTATATACTTGTTTAAATAAACGATTTCACCGATTTACACGCGTTTTCCCTTGACCAAATTTTGACCGTATCACCCTTTACAGAAATAAAATTTTGGAAAAAATATTTTTTGGTTTGGTACTTTTTTGGTAACATTTTTTCCCAAGAATATTAGTAGATTATTTTTGGCTCGAGTGGCAACCGTTGTGGTAGATCAATACTAAAATGAATTATCTTCATCATCTTGGACTTCTTTTGTAAAAATGTAGAAATTTGATGTTAATTTTAAATAGATTAAACCAAAAATTCCACAAATTTATGGAAATTTCCCACCAAATCTCAAGCCCCCAACTCAGAAATTTCGTCCCTATTTACGAAAAATATCCCCAATTTTTGGGAAAAATCCTCATTCCGGGCAACACTGGTTATAATTTCGATTTTTTAACTGTGATTTGTTTTTGCATCCGAGTATACTTTGTTTTTTTGAGTGTAAATTTTGTACAGACGGAAAATAGCATTTTGATGTGTTACAACCTAACCTAACCTTATTATACCCTCCAACCTGTAGTGGAGGAATTAAATTTATACCCAAACGAAGATTATTTTCGAGCATTTTCGTTTCGTTTACCAAATAATCCTCTTCTCATTTGACTGAGTTCTTTTATGTGATGGGAATTTTCGATTTTTTTGATGCAACAATATCAGAAGGAGATTAATTTGTATTGTAAGTTAAACAAAAAAATATTTGCAACACGTATGGATGATGTTTAATCAAGGCTTCATCATCAAAAAAAAAAAACAAAACAAAAAAAGACAACAATGTCCCTTTCACCGCATTACCACAATTACTTTGCCTAAAGTCAAATTCATATACGCTCATAAATCCTGGCAAAAATGTAACAAATAAAACAAATTGCCTTTTTTTGAAAACGAATGTAAGTGCCTCAGGATCAAACAATCCTTGACTCAATAAAAAATGATTTATGGTTAAGCATACGCATAAACACACAAACCCACATATGTATGTATATAAGTGCATTTATGTGTGTATGTATGTGTGAAAAAATTAAATTTTCAGTTGAATGCCAACACAGAGGGATGGAGGAATATCACAAAGAGATGCTAAAAAAAAAACAAACAAAAAAATCAAACGTGGAGTCCCATTAAAACCGAAGAGCGACAAGGCAAAAGGCTTTGGAAAAGGATTGTCTGATATTTTGCATATTTAAAGAAGAATTTAGCTTGTGTCATATTACGCTCATTTATGCCAAAATGTTACCAAATCTGGTGTTATTCCGATATTTTGTATCTCGTTATAAATTATATCCCATACCAATCTTACACAGAAAAAAATTCACGAAAATTTTTCCAATTAAAATTTTAATTGAGTTTTAAAAAATATTCAATTAAAAATTTAATTGATTCAACAAATTTTTTAATTGAAACAAAAATCAATCACAAAAATTAATAGTATCAATTAATTTTTTAATTGGATCAATTAATTTTTTAATTGACCTTCAATTAATTTTTTAATTGATACTATCATTTCTGTGATTGAAGACATTTCAATTAAAAAATTAATTGGATCAATTAATTTCGTGATTGAACCAGAAAAAAATTTTTTTGTGTGTAGATAGATATGACTCTAGGCTTTACATGACGGCCTTCCATCTGGGGCTGTTAGAAGCGTTTCGGACATCTAAGGTGGTCAATGGGAGCCACCGTGGTGCAATGGTTAGCATGCCCGCCTTGCATACACAAGGTCGTGGGTTCGATTCCTGCTACGACCGAACACAAAAAAGTTTTTCAGCGGTGGATTATCCCACCTCAGTAATGCTGGTGACATTTCTGAGGATTACAAAGCTTCTCTAAGTGGTTTCACTGCAATGTGGAACGCCGTTCGGACTCGGCTATAAAAAGGAGGTCCCTTGTCATTGAGCTTAACATGGAATCGGGCAGCACTCAGTGACAAAGGAGAAGTTCACCAATATGGCATCACAATGGACTGAATAGTCTAAGTGAGCCTGATACATCGGGCTGCCACATAACCTAACCTAAGGTGGTCAATAGTCAAATAACGAAAAATAAAAGAACGGATCCCGTTCAAATATGTTAACAAAACAAATCAGGTATCCTCTGTACACACAATTTTCTAATAATGAAATTAATTGATCCAAATAATTTTTTAATTGAAATGTCTTCATTCACGAAAATGATAGTATCAATCAAAATTTTTATTGGACATTAAAAAAATACTTGATTAAAAAATTAATTGATTTCATTAGCAAATTTCAATTAAACATTTATTTTCAGTTACTGATTTAGTGTTTTTGCTTTGGTTAAAAAATTTATTTTTTGAAATAAATATTTAGTTAAAAATTAACAAGTATATACGGCCGTAAGTTCGGCCAGGCCGAAGCTTATGTACCCTCCACCATGGATTGCGTAGAAACTTCTACTGAAGACTGTCATCCGCAATCGAATTACTTGGGTTGCGGTAACACTTGCCGATGGCAAGGTATCTTAAAACTTCCTAACACCGTCTTCTAAATTACAAGGTAGTCCATACGTGGTATATATTAAACTACAAAAGGGCCGATTAAATACGTATATAATTAAGTTTAAAGTTTCTATAGAAATAAAATTTTGACAACATTTTTTATATAGAAGTAAAATTTTGACAAAATTTTCTATAGAAATAAAATTTGGAAAAAAATTTCTATAGAAATAAAATTTGGAAAAATTTTTCTATAGAAATAAAATTTGGAAAAAATTTTCTATAGAAAAAAAATTTTGAGAAAATTTTCTATAGAAATAAAATTTTGTCAAAATTTTCTATAAAAATAAAATTTTGGTAGAATATTTTTGGCTCGAGTGGCAACCATGATTATGAACCGATATAGACCAATTTTTATGTGATTGGGGATCGGCTATATATAACTATAGACCGATATGGACCAATTTTGGCATGGTTATCAGCGGCCTTATACTAACACCACGTTGCAAATTTCAACCGGTTCGGATGAATTTTGCTCCTGCAAGAGGCTCCGGAGATCAAATCTGGGGAACGGTTTATATGGGCTATACATAATTATGGATCGATATGGACCAATTCTTTCGTGTTTGTTAGAGACCACATTCTAACACCATGTTCCAAAATTCAACCGGATCGGATGACAAATCTCCGGAGGACAAATCTGGGGATCGTTTTAAATGGGGGCTATATATAATTATGGACCGATATGGACCAATTCTTTCGTGTTTGTTAGAGACCACATTCTAACACCATGTTCCAAATTTCAACCGGATCGGATGAATTTTGCTCCTCCAAGATGCTCCGGAGGACAAATCTGGGGATCGATTTATATGGGGGCTATATATAATTATGGACCGATATGGACCAATTTTTGCATGGTCATTAGAGAACATATACCAATACCATGTACCAAATTTCAACCGGATCGGATGAAATTTGCTCCTCTAAGAGGCTCCGGAGGTCAAATCTGGGGATCGGCTTATATGGGGGCTATATATAATTATGGTCGATGTGGACCAATTTTTGCATGGTCATTAGAGAACATATACCAACACCATGTACCAAATTTCAGCCGGATCGGATGAAAATTGCTTCTCTTAGAGGCTCCGCAAGCCAAATCCGGGGATCGGTTTATATGGGGGCTATATATAATTATGGACCGTTGTGGAGCAATTTTTGCATGGTTGTTCGAGACCATCTACTAACATCATATACCAAATTTCAGACGCATTGGATGAAATTTGCCTCTCTTAGAGCAATCGCAAGCCAAATTTGGGGGTCCGTTTATATGGTGGCTATACGTAAAAGTGGACCGATATGGACCTATTTTTGCATGGTTGTTAGAGACCATATAATAACACCATGTACCAAATTTCAGCCTGATCGGATGAAATTATCTTCTCTTAGAGCAATCGCAAGCCAAATTTGGGGGTCCGTTTATATGGGGGCTATACGTAAAAGTGGACCGATATGCACCAATTTTTGCATGGTAGTTAGAGACCATATACTAACAACATGTACCAAATCAGATGAAATTTGCTTCTTTTAGAGGCCTCGCAAGCCAAAGTGGACCGATATGGCCCATTTGCAATACCATCTGACCTACATCAATAAAAACTACTTGTGCCAAGTTTTAAGTCGATAGCTTGTTTCGTTCAGAAGTTAGCGTGATTTCAACAGACGGACGGACGGACATGCTCAGATCGACTCAGAATTTCACCACGACCCAGAATATATATACTTTATGGGGTCTTAGAGCAATATTTCGATGTGTTACAAACGGAATTACAAAGTTAATATACCCCCATCCTATGGTGGAGGGTATAAAAAAAAAAAACAAGTAAGGAAAGTCTAAAGTCGGGCGCGGCCGACTATATTATACCCTGCACCACTTTGTTATTCCACATTTTCGATACTATACCAAATCCGTCAAATGTGTTGGGTGCTATATATAAAGGTTTTTGTCCCAAATACATACATTTAAATCTGACTCCTTCTGAACAAAATTTATAATCTATAGACTTAAAATTTAAGTCGGCGAATGCCCTGGGATGGTACACTAAAGTCGGGCGGTGCCGACTATATTATACCCTGCACCACTTTGTAGATCTAAATTTTCGATACCATATCACATCCGTCAAATGTATAAAGGTTTGCCCCAAATACATACATTTAAATATCACTCGATCTGGAAGAATTTGATAGACTTCTACAAAATCTATAGACTCAAAATTTAAGTCGGCTAATGCACTAGGGTGGAACACAATGTTAGTATGAGAAAATATGGGAAACGTTTAAATCTGAAGCAATTTTAAGGAAACTTTGAAAAAATTTATTTATAATTTATCGCTCAATATATATGTATTAGAAGTTTAGGAAAATTAGAGTCCTTTTTACAACTTTTCGACTAAGCAGTGGCGATTTTACAAGGAAAGTGTTGGTATTTTGACCATTTTTGTCGAAATCAGAAAAACATATATATGGGAGCTATATTTAAATCTGAACCGATTTCAACCAAATTTGGCACGCATAGCAACAATGCTAATTCTACTCCCTGTGCAAAATTTCAACTAAATCGGACCAAAAAATTGGCCTCTGTGGTCATATGAGTGTAAATCGGCCGAAAGCTATATATTGGAGCTATATCTAAATCTGAACCGATTTCAACCAAATTTTGCACGCATAGCTACAATGCTAATTATACTCCCTGTGCAAAATCTCAACGAAATCGGAGAAAAAAAGTAGCCTCTGTGGTCATATGAGTGTAAATCGGGCGAAAGCTATATATGGGAGCTATATCTAAATCTGAACCGATTCCAACCAAATTTTGCACGCATAGCTACAATGCTAATTCTACTCCCTGTGGAAAATTTCAACCAAATTGGGGTAAAACTCTGGCTTCTGAGACCGTATTAGTCCATATCGGGCGAAAGATATATATGGGAGCTATATCTAAATCTGAACCGATTTCAATAAAATTTGGCACACTTGGCTATAGTACTAATTGTTCTTCTTGTGCAAAATTTTAAGTAAATTAGGGTAAAACTCTGGCTTCTGGGGCCATATAAGTCCATATCGGGCGAAATATATATATGGGAGCTATATCTAAATCTGAACCGATTTCTTCCAAAATCAATAGGGATCTATTCTGAGCCAAAACACATACTTGTGCCAAATTTGAAGTCGATTGGACTAAAACTGCGACCTAGACTTTGATTACAAAAATGTGTTCACGGACAGACGGACATCGCTATATCGACTCAAGAGTCCACCCTGAGCATTTTTGCCGAAGACACCATCTGTCTATCTCGTCTCCTTCTGGGTGTTGCAAACATATGCACTAACTTATAATACCCTGTTCCACAGTGTGGAGCAGGGTATACAAATAAAAATACCATCACTTTTTTAATTGACTTAGTTTTCTTAAAAATTAAAAAAAAATGCCATCACTTTTTTAATCGACTTAGTTTTCTTAGTTGGACTAATAAGTCCATTAATTTATTAATTGAAAAAAATCAACTTCAATCTACTTATTAATTGGAAATATTTTGGTGATATTTTTTCTGTGTAAATTTCAAATAAATCGCGGAAGTTAATTTTTTCACTGTACTTTTAAAAGCTTGGGAACAGGGGAAGATCCCATCTCCAAACTTTCACCCACTTTTCAAGAGGTCGAACACGTGTGAGGTCTCCCTACCAGACCAAATATCAAAAATGAGGTACCCCATAATAACTTGAAAACCTCCCACTCCCTCATCCTACACACAAAAAATATTTTTTTGTCTTTAATCATAGGTTAGGTTAGGTTAGGTGGCAGCCCGATGTATCAGGCTCACTTAGACTATTCAGTCTATTGTGATACCACATTGGTGAGCTTCTCTCTTATCACTGAGTGCTGCCCGATTCCATGTTAAGCTCAATGACAAGGGACCTCCTTTTTATAGCCGAGTCCGAACGGCGTTCCACATTGCAGTGAAACCACTTAGAGAAGCTTTGAAACCCTCAGAAATGTCACCAGCATTAATGAGGTGGGATAATCCACCGCTGAAAAACTTTTTGGTGTTCGGTCGAAGCAGGAATCGAACCCACGACCTTGTGTATGCAAGGCGGGCATGCTAACCATTGCACCACGGTGGCTCCCTGTGTCTTTAATCATGAAATAAATTGATCCAATTAATTGTTTTAATTAATTGAAATGTCTTCAATCACCGAAATTAAAAAAAAAATTAATTGAAAGTCAATTAAAAATTAATTAATTATATTAATTTTTGTGATTTATTTTTATTTCAATTAAAACATTTGTTAAATCAATTAAATTTTTAATTGAAAATTTTTGTAAACTCAATTAAGAATTCGTGAATTTTTTTCTTTCGCCCGTTATGCACCTATATGACACCAGAAGCAAAAGTTCTACACTGATTTACGTGAAAATTTGCTCAGCGAGCAGAATTAACATTCCTATGCCACTATGCATGCTAAATTTAGTAAAGATCGGTTCAGATTTAGATATAGCTCCCATATATATCTTTCGTCCGATTATGAATGAGTGCTGCACTATTGCATATTTTAGCTCTATGATAATGGGTCTCCTTTAAAGTCGAGTCCGAACGGCATTTCACATTGCCGTGAAACCACTTGGAGAATTTTACAACACTCCGAAATGTTAGCAGATATTGGTATTGAACTCATTGCTCTTTGTATATAAGGTGACCATGCTAACACGGTTGCCACTCTTGCCAAAAATAAACTTGAAAGAAATTTTACCAAAATTATATCAAATTAAAAAAAAAATCTTAATTTGAAGGTTTTGATTTTGATAGAAAATTTTGTCAAAATTTTATTTCCATAGAAAATTTTATTGCAATAGACAATTTTGTCAAAATTTTATTGCAAAGCCAATTTTGTCAAAATTTTATTTCCATAGAAAATTTTGTCAAAATTTTATTTCCATAGAAAATTTTGTCAAAATTTTATTGCAATAGAAAATTTCATAAAATTTTATTTCTATAGAAAACTAAAGTAACCCAGCCCGCTTCCCTGCGCCTCCCGAAGCATATTTTCGTTAACTTAGTCAACCATATCATTGGGTCTGAAAACAAATTGGAAAAGATTTGAACTCTTTTGAAAAGTAGGGTCTGGGGAAGTCTGGCACAAAAACTGAAGTACTAATTAATCACTCTATGGTATCCACACACGTGTCCCGTACATTTCATAAAAATCGGACTATTTGCTTTTTCGTTTATATACAGAAATAGGGACCGGCTTAACAAACGTTGGATAGGGGGTGTTCCCTTTCAACCAATTTTTTGTTTTTAAAATATTATTTATTCAAATCGTAGGACAATCCTCTACATTTCCTGTGAATTTCAAGAGTGGTTAAGTTTTTACTTAAAAAAATCTGGCAGAAGTCTGTGGAAAAATCATAAAATTATGTACCGAGTTCCAATTTATCGACAATCCTCTACATTCTATTTTCAAATAATCGGGGAAAAGGGAACCCGCCTCTTCGCTCCTCCCCGATCAGATATAGTAAATTCACGTACCCTTCACGTACCTTTCACAAACTACCCAACTTCCCTAATCCCCTTCCCCAACCAGATATCGAAATATCATGTACCCTGTATACATTTTATCGTCTTCTCCCAATTTCAAGTAAATCGCAGAAGGTTAGATTTTGCTCTATTTTTTGTTCGGGGACGTCACTTTCTCTGCAAATTCCAAGAAAATCTGTAAACTTTACTTCAAATTTCATAGTGTGGGGCAAGGAGAAGGTTCCCGCCCAAATACCCAAAAAACAAGTAAACCCTATTAATTTCATAACCTTCCCCTACGGCCTTTGTAAATTTCAAGTAATTTTTTTTTTAGTTTTAGAGGAGGTCTCCTTCCCGTCCCAATATCGAAAAATAATATAGCGTATATTGTGTCTCAGAAAATCTCAAATGAAGTATAAGCCCAATTTTTAAACAGTAGGGCAAGGGGAGGACCCTCTTCCCTTCCGAATATCACAAAATCAGATATCCATTATAATAATAGAACCAACCCCACATCCTCTGTAAATGTCAAGTAAATTGGAAAAGTTTTATGTACTTGAGGAGAAATGAGGTCTCCCTGTGCTCTTTTTTAAATATTAGAAAATCATATACCTCATATAAATTTAATAATCTCCCCCAAGTTCTCCGTAAAATTTCAGTAAGTCGATAAATTTTAGTTTTTTCACTGTACTTCGAAAAAAGTTTGACAAAGGGGAGGCCCCCTCTTCAACCAAATATCGAAAAAAAATGTAGCTCTTCCTTGCCTAGACGCCCCCTTTAACCTTCCCTGAAAATTTCAAGCAAATCGGATAATTTTGTTTCAATTTTGGAAAAGTAGAGCAAGGGGGAGGTCCCCCTTCCCGACCAAATATTAAAAAAATAGTTACCCCTAATAAATCCATAACCTCAAGGCATGTTCTCTGTAAATCTCAAATAAATCAGAGAATTTTATTTTATATACCCTGCTCCACACTGTGGAACAGGGTATTATAAGTTAGTGCATATGTTTGCAACACCCAGAAGGAGACGAGATAGACACATGGTGTCTTTGGCAAAAATGCTCAGGGTGGGCTCCTGAGTCGATATAGCGATGTCCGTCTGTCCGTCTGTCCGTGAACACATTTTTGTAATCAAAGTCTAGGTCGCAGTTTTAGTCCAATCGACTTCAAATTTGGCACAAGTATGTGTTTTGGCTCAGAATAGATCCCTATTGATTTTGGAAGAAATCGGTTCAGATTTAGATATAGCTCCCATATATATATTTTGCCCGATATGGACTTATATGTCCCCAGAAGCCAGACTTTTACCCTAATTTACTTAAAATTTTGCACAAGAAGAACAATTAGTACTATATTCAAGTGTGCCAAATTTTATTGAAATCGTTTCAGATTTAGATATAGCTCCCATATATATCTTTCGCCCGATATGGACTAATATGGTCCCAGAAGCCAGAGTTTTACCCCAATTTGGTTGAAATTTTGCACAGAGAGTAGAATTAGTATTGTAGCTATGCGTGCCAAATTTGGTTGAAATCGGTTCAGATTTAGATATAGCTTCCATATATAGCTTTCGCCCGATTTACACTCATATGACCACAGAGACCAATTTTTTGCTCCGATTTAGTTGAAATTTTGCACATGGAGTAGAATTAGCATTGTAGCTATGCGTGCCAAATTTGGTTGAAATCGGTTCAGATTTAGATATATCTCCCATATATAGCTTTCGTCCGATTTACACTAATATGACCACAGAGGCCAATTTTTAACTAAGATTTAGTTGAAATTTTGCACAGGGAGTAGAATTAGCATTGTTGCCATGCGTGCCAAATTTGGTTGAAATCGGTTCAGATTTAGATATAGCTCCCATATATATGTTTTTCTGATTTCGACAAAAATGATCAAAATACCAACATTTTCCTTGTAAAATCGCCACTGCTTAGTCGAAAAGTTGTAAAAATGACTCTAATTTTCCTAAACTTCTAATACATATATATCGAGCGATAAATCATAAATAAACTTTTGCGAAGTTTCCTTAAAATTGCTTCAGATTTAAATGTTTCCCATCTTTTTATACCCTCCACCATAGGATGGGGGTATATTAACTTTGTCATTCCGTTTGTAACACATCGAAATATTGCTCTAAGACCCCATAAAGTATATATATTCTGGGTCGTGGTGAAATTCTGAGTCGATCTAAGCATGTCCGTCCGTCCGTCCGTCTGTCCGTCCGTCCGTCTGTCCGGCTGTCCGTCCGTCTGTGGAAATCACGCTAACTTCCGAACGAAACAAGCTATCGACTTGAAACTTGGCACAAGTAGTTGTTATTGATGTAGGTCGGATGGTATTGACAATGGGCCATATCGGACCACGTTTAGGTATAGCCCCCATATAAACCGATCCCCAAATTTGGCTTGGGGAGCCTCCCGGAGCAGCAAAATTCATCCGATCCGGTTGAAATTTGGTACGTGGTCTTAATATACGGTCTCTAACAACCATGCAAAAATTGGTCCATATCGGTCCATAATTATATATAGCCCCCATATAAACCGATCCCCAGATTTGACCTCCGGAGCCTCTTGGAGGGGCAAAATTCATCCGATCCGATTGAAATTTGGTACCTGATGTTAGTATATGGTCTCTAACAACCATGCAAAAATTGGTCCATATCGGTCCATAATTATATATAGCCCCCATATAAACCGATCCCCAGATTTGACCTCCGGAGACTTTTGGAGGGGCAAAATTCATCGGATCCGGTTGAAATTTGGTACCTGATGTTGGTATACGGCCTCTAACAACCATGCCAAAATTGGTCCATATCGGTCCATAATTATATATAGCTCCCATATAAACCGATCCCCAGATTTGACCACCGGAGCCTCTTGGAGGAGCAAAATTCTTCCGATCCGGTTGAAATTTAGTACGTGGTCTTAGTATACGGTTTTTAACAACCATGCAAAAATTGGTCCATATCGGTCCATAATTATATATAGCCCCCATATAAACCGATCCCCAGATTTGACCTCCGGAGCCTCTTGGAGGGGCAAAATTCATCCGATCCGGTTGAAATTTGGTACCTGATGTTAGTTTAAGGCCTCTAATAACCATGCAAAAATTGGTCCATATCGGTCCATAATTATATATAGCCCCCATATAAACCGATCCCCAGATTTGACCTCCGGAGCCTCTTGGAAGAGCAAAATTCATCCGATCCAGTTGAAATTTGGTACATGGTGTTAGTATATGGTCTCTAACAACCATGCAAAAATTGGTCCATATCGGTCCATAATTATATATAGTTCCCATATAAACCGTCCCCAGATTTGACGTCCGGAACCTCTTGGAGGAGCAAAAGTCATCCGATACGGTTGAAATTTGGTACATTTTGTCAATATATGGCCTCTAACAGCCATGTAAAAATTGGTCCATATCGGTCTTTAGTTATATATAGCCGATGACTTATTACACAAAAATTGGTCCATATCGCCAAAAATAATCTACCAAAACTTTATTTCCATAGAAAGTTTTGTCAAAATTTCATTTCTATAGAAAGTTTTGTCAAAAGTTTATTTCTATACAAATGTTTGTCAAAATTTTATTTCCATAGAAAATTTTGTCAAAATTTTATTTCTATAGAAAATTTTGTAATCTACCAAAACTTTATTTCCATAGAAAATTTTGTCAAATTTTATTACTATAGAAAGTTTTGTTAAAATTTCATTTCTATAGAAAGTTTTGTCAAAAGTTTATTTATATAGAAATGTTTGTCAAAATTTTATTTCTATAGAAAATTTTGTAAAAAATTTATTTCTGTAGAAAATTTTGTCAACATTTTATTTCTATACAAAATTTTGTCAAAATTTCATTTCTATACAAAATTTTGTCAACATTTTATTTCTATAGAAATTTTTGTCAAAATTGTATTGCTATAGAAAATTTTGTCAACATTTTACTTCCATAGAAAATTTTTTCAACATTTTATTTCTATAGAAAATTTTGTCAAGTTTTTATTCTATAGAAAATTTTGTCAAATTTTTATTTCTATAGAAAATTTTGTCAAAATTTTATTTCTATAGAAAATTTTGTCAAGGTTTCATTTCTATAGAAAATTTTGTCAAAATTTTATTTCTATAGAAATTTTTGTCAAACTAGATTATATACGTATTTAATCGCCTTTTTTTGTTTAATATATACCCCGTATGGGCTAACTTACAATTTAGAAGACAGTGTTAAAAAGTTTTACGATACCTTGCCATCGGCAAGTGTTATCGCAACCCAAGTAATTCGATTGTGGATGACAGCCTTTAGTAGAAGTTCCTACGCAATCCATGGTGGAGGGTACATAAGATTCGGCCTGGCCGAACTTACGGCCGTATATACTTGTTTTTACTAACATTGTGTTCCACCCTAGTGCATTAGCCGACTTAAATTTTGAGTCTAAAGATTTTGTAGAAGTCTATCAAATTCTTCCAAATCGAGTGATATTTAAATGTATGTATTTGGGATAAACCTTTATATATAGCCCCCAACACATTTGACGGATGTGATATGGTATCGAAAATTTAGATCTACAAAGTGGTGCAGGGTATAATATAGTCGGCACCGCCCGACTTTAGACTTTCCTTACTTGTTTTTAATGTAATTTAAACGAAAATCGTATAAAGGGGTGGTCCACCTCCGCGACCTAATATCGAGAAATAATGTAACTGGTCTTTGTCTAGACATCACCCCTAACCTTCCTTGGAAATTTCACCCAAATTGGAGAACTTTGGCCCAATTTTGAAAAAGTCGGGCAAGGGGATGTCCTCCTCCCCCACAAGATATCAAGAAATAATCAGCAAATGATTACCCTCTACAATCTCCGAACATTTTTTATGTGAAAAAATAAAATTATTTTATAACAAAAACAACTGCGATGAATTCAAATTATAATTTTTTTCGTAATGTGCGCTGTATGTAAAATAGATATCCCGCTTTTCCGTTTTTTGGAATTTTCTGGAATTTTCTTTGATATGAACCTCAAAGAGCCCGAGACCTTTCCAACGAATGTAAAGCCGTGGAAATCGGTCAGTGCGTTCTGGAGTTGCATCAGAGATGGCTCTTTAATAATAACAAAAAGATTTTCCCGCTTTTCCACTGAAACTTTTATTGAATTTTTTAGCTATAAACCTCACTGAGCCCGAGACCTTTCCAACGAATGCAAAACCGTGGAAATCGGTTCATGCGTTCTGGAGTTATTGCGTCAGGAAGAAAAACCCGAGTTATTTTTATACCCTGGTATATTAACTTTGTCATTCCGTTTGTAACACATCGAAATATTGCTCTAAGACCCCATAAAGTATATATATTCTGGGTCGTGGTGAAATTCTGGGTCGTAGTGAAATTCTGAGTCCATCCGTCCGTCCGTCTGTTGAAATCACGCTAACTTCCGAACGAAACAAGCTATCGACTTGAAACTTGGCACAAGTAGTTGTTATTGATGTAGGTCGGATGGTATTGCAAATGGGCCATATCGGTCCACTTTTACGTATAGCCTCCATATAAACGGACCCCCAAATTTGTCTTGCGATTGCTCTAAGAGAGGCAAATTTCATCTGATCCGGCTGAAATTTGGTATATGATGTTAGTATATGGTCTCCAACTAATATGCAACAATTGGTCCACATCGGTTAATAATTATATATAGCCCCCACATAAACCGATCCCCCGATTTGGCTTGCGGAGCCTCTAAGAGAAGCAAATTTCATCCGATCCGGTTGAAATTACGTACATGGTGCCAGCATATGATCTCTAACAACCATGCAAAAAATGGTCCACATCGGTCCATAACTATATATAGCCCCCATATAAACCGATCACCAGATTTGACCTCCGGAGCTTCTTGGAAGACCAAAATTCATCTGATTCAGTTGAAATTTGGTACGTGGTGTTAATATATGGCCTCAAACACCCATGCAAAAATTGCTGGAAATCGGTCCATAATTATATATAGCCCCCATATAAACCGATCCCCAGATTTGACCTCCGGAGCCCCTTGGAAGAGCAAAATTCATCCGATTCGGTTGAAATTTGGTACGTGATGTTAGTATATGGTATCCAACAACAATGCAGGAATTGGTACATAGCAGTCCATAATTATATATAGCCTCCATATAAACCGATGCCCAGATTTGACATCCGGTGCCTTTTGGAGAAGCAAAATTCATCCGATCTGGTTGAAATTTGGTACGTGATGGTAGTATATGATATTTAACAGACATGCCAAAAGTGGTCCATATCAGTCCACAATCATATATAGCCCCCATATAAATCGATCCCGAGATTTGGTTTTGGAGCCTCTTGGAGGAGCAAATTTCATCCGAGTCAGTTGAAATTTGGTACATTATGCTAGTATGTGGCCGTTAACAACCATGCCTAACTAGGTCCATATCGGTTTATAGTTATATATAGCCCTCAGATAAATCGATACCCAATCATACAAAAATTGGTCCATATCAAGTTCATTATAGCTCCCATATAAGCGATCCCCATATTTCAATTCTGGCTCTCTACCACGTATGGACTAACTCACAATTTAGAAAATGATGTTAAGAAGTTTTAAGATACCACAACCCAAGTAATTCGATTGTGGATTACAGTCTTTAGTACAAGTTTCTATGCAATCCATGGTGGAGGGTACATAAGATTCGGCCTGGCCGAACTTACGGCCGTATATACTTGTTATATAGTAGATTTTGCATAACATTTTATTTCTATAGAAATCTGTAGTAATCTTAGTTGGACGAATATTTTGCAAAATCTACCAAAACAGCAAGAATGCTACCTAACTACCAAAAAATAAACAATCTACCATTTTTGATAGAATTCTACCAACTGTGACAAGAGTGCATGCAAACCATTGCACCGCGGTGGCTCGAGCGTAAGGCCTTGTAAAAAATCATTCATAACAGGTTGGCTGTTAAGTTCCCGGTCTA
Organism: Haematobia irritans; assembly: GCF_050003625.1. Lineage (NCBI taxonomy): Eukaryota > Metazoa > Arthropoda > Insecta > Diptera > Muscidae > Haematobia > Haematobia irritans. The sequence goes on along the minus strand of NC_134401.1, from coordinate 136,066,357 downwards.
ACAAAGAAAACCAAATTTTTTGTCAAAATTCGTTTTTATTATTCAACATAGTCCCCTTCAAGAGCGATACAACGATTATAACGACCTTCCAATTTTTTGATACCATTTTGGTAGTACTCCTTCGGTTTTGCTTCAAAATAGGCCTCAGTTTCGGCGATCACCTCTTCATTGCAGCCAAATTTTTTCCCTGCGAGCATCCTTTTGACGTCTGAGAATAAGAAAAAGTCGCTGTGGGCCAGATCTGGAGAATACGGTGGGCGGGGAAGCAATTCGAAGCACAATTCATGAATTTTTGTTGTCTTGGTGGAACAACACTTTTTTCTTCTTCATATGGGCCCTTTTTGCCGCGATTTCGACCTTCAAACGCTCCAATAACGCCATATAATAATCACTGTTGATGGTTTTTCCCTTCTCAAGATAATCGATAAAAATTATTCCATGCGAATCCCAAGAAACAGAGGCCCTTACTTTGCCAGCGGACTTTTGAGTCTTTCCACGCTTCGGAGACGGTTCACCTGTCGGAGTGTAGTGATGGAGCCATGTTTCATCCATTGTCACATATCGACGGAAAAACTCGGGTGTATTACGAGTTAACAGCTGCAAACACCGCTCAGAATCATCAACACCTTGTTGTTTTTGGTCAAATGTGAGCTCGCGCGGCACCCATTTTGCACTGAGCTTCCGCAAATATTGATGAATGGTATGACCAACACGTTCCTTTGATGTCGTAAAGGCCTCTGCTATCTCGATCAACTTCATTTTACGGTCATTCAAAATCATTTTGTGGATTTTTTTGATGTTTTCGTCGGTAACCACCTCTTTCGGGCGTCCACTGCGTTCACCGTCCTCCGTGCTCATTTCACCACGCTTGAATTTTGCATACCAATCAATTATTGTTGATTTCCCTGGGGCAGAGTCTGGAAACTCATTATCAAACCAAGTTTTTGCTTCCAAACAAAATTAATATTTGACAAAAATGAAAACAAATAAAAATTTTGAGAAAATTTTCTATAGAAATAACATTAAAAAAATTTTTTTCTATAGAATTTTGACAAAGTTCTATATAAATAAAATGTTGACAAAATTTTCGATAGTAGTAAAATTTTTGACAAAATATTCGACAGAGAAAAATTTTGACAACATTTTCTATAGAAATAAAATTTTGAGAAATTTTTCTATAAAAATAAAATTTTTAAAATTTTTTTTATAGAAATAAAATTTGTTTTGTTTTGTTATTGTTGGTTTGTACTTCAATCATATTTGTTGTTTTAATCTCAGCTTAAAAACCATTGCGTTGACTAAACTACAAGAGTAGCTTAACCAACAGAGGAAAAGAATGTTTGTCAAATTTGTTTGGGCAAAGCCCTATAGACTGCAAGATGGTTGGATGGACGCACGTTTCGGAATTACCACATTCCTCATCAGCATCCTCTAAAGGGTTATACGGTCAAAATTTGGTCAATATAAACTTGACGTATTTCTTTCAATTTTGCATTTAAAAAACCTGAACACCCCTCATTTTGAAGGTGTGTGTGTGTAGAATGTTGCTCCTATTTTGATTTTGGAATTCACTCTTCAGTTGTCAAAATGCCGTCCAAGCAAGAAGAGCAGCGTATCAAAATTTTGCTCGCGCATCGCTAAAATCCGAGCTACTCGCACGCAATGCTGACAAAATCGCTAAAAGTTGCCAAATCAACCGTTACAAACGTGATTAAAGTGTTTGGGGAACGTTTGTCGACAGCCAGGAAGTATGGATCGGGGGGAAATCGAAAACCGGAAGCCGCTGAGACGACAAAGAGAGTTGCCGGTAGTTTCAAGCGAAACCCTAACCTCTCTCTCCGAGATGCCGCAAATAAGCTGGGTGTATCGTCTACAACCGTGCATCGAGCCAAAAAACGAGCCGGACTATCGACTTACAAGAAGGTAGTGACTCCAAATCGCGATGATAAACAAAATACGACGGCCAAAGCGCGATCTCGGAGGCTGTACACGACGATGCTGACGAAGCTTGACTGCGTGGTAATGGACGACGAAACCTACGTCAAAGCCGACTACAAGCAGCTTCCGCCACAGGAGTTTTATACGGCAAAAGGAAGGGGAAAGGTAGCAGATATTTTCAAGCACATGAAACTGTCAAAGTTCGCAAAGAAATATCTGGTTTGGCAAGCCATCTGTACCTGTGGCTTGAAAAGCAGCATTTTCATAGCTTCCGGGACTGTCAACCAAGAAATTTACGTGAAAGAGTGCTTGAGTAAACGTCTGCTGCCTTTCCTGAAGAAGCACGGTTGTTCCGTACTGTTTTGGCCGGATTTGGCATTTTGCCATTACGGTAAAAAGGCCATGGAGTGGTATGCCGCCAACAACGTGCAGGTGGTTCCCAAGGACAAGAACCCTCCAAACACGCCAGAGCTCCGCCCAATTGAGAAATACTGGGCTATTGTCAAGCGGAACCTAAAGAAGACCAAAAAAACTGCTAAGGACGAGCAGCAGTTCAAGGCAAACTGGCTTTCTGCGGCGAAGAAGGTGGACAAGTTGGCTGTACAAAATCTGATGGCAGGTGTCAAGCGTGAGGCCCCGCAATTCGGATTTGGAAAAGCGAAAGCCTAACTGAATATTTTTCCTGAATTTTATACTAATTGAACTTGAAAAAGAAATTTAATTTGATTTTTTAAATAAACGATTTCACCGATATACCCTTAATGTTGACAAAATTTTCTATAGAAATAAAATCTTGACAAAATTTTCTATAGAAATAAAATCTTGACAATATTTTCTATAGAAATAAAAGTTTAAGGAAATAAACTTTTGAAGAAATTTTCTATATAAAAAAATCTTGAAGAAATTTTCTATATATATAAAATTTTGAGGAAATTTTCTATAGAAACACAATTTTGACAAATTTTTCTATATAAATAAAATTTTGTCATATTTTCTATAGAAATTAATTTTTGACAAAATATAAAGAGGAATAAACTCTTAACGAAATTTTCTATTGAAATAATAAATGAGAGTTTTTTGTTTAATAGATTTATGGTAAAATGTTCTCCAAATTTTCGTAGATTGTTTTTGATTCGACTGGAAACCATGTTCAGGGGCCGGCCTTGAGTAATATTGCCAAAGACAGTATGTATCTATCTACTCACTGAATTTTAATACCCTGTTCCACAGAGTGGTTCAGGTTACAAAAAATGTGTAATTTGTTTTGGCCAGAAATTAACTTAAACATTAAATAGTTTTTTTTTATCAACCCTTATTTAATCATTTGTCAATTGAGTTTTTTATTATTTATTATATATGTAAATGCTTAGGGACTTGAACGGTTAAATTTGATAGATTGTCCCTCAGAGAAAATTTTCAAAATCTAACCCAAAATGCTTTCCATATTTGGGCGTATGCTAATATGAGATACAGTCACAATGTGACTGTTCATCCCATTTCATATGATTAAAAATTATCCTTGAAAAAAATATATATCATAAGTTTTTGGTTACATTTGGGTCAACAGCTAGGATGGGCATTGATAAAGATTGAAATGGGTACTGATTAAAATGAGGCATATGAGGAATCTATTGTGTACCTTTTTTTATGCGTAGGTTTTTTGATTATTGTCCTTTTTAAATGATTACGTTGGAAGGACGTATTTCAGTCTACGAGTGAATAAGGGAATTCTCCAATCTCTGAATTCCACGTTCGACTTGCGTCTGCACAGATAACTAAGAACTCAACCTTTGGTTCCTGTCGGTAGGGATATGTTGTCGATGTCCTTGAATAATCTGGCAGGGTTGACCATATACGGATTTGGCTGGTGAAGTCCCCTAGTGACATGCAAGGTTCCTGTTGTGCTGTAAACTGAACGGCATCCATAATGGTTATTAACAGCTGGAAAAGTCTCCAGAAGTCTGGGGAGGAGAAAGGTAATTTTGATAAAATTATCTATAGTAATAAAATTTAGAGACAATTTTCTATAGAGATAAAATTTTGACAAAATTATCTATAGTAATATAATTTAGAGAAAATTTTCTATAGAGACAAAATTTTGACAAAATAGAAATAAAATTTTGACGAAATTTTCTATAGAAATAAAATTTTGATAACATGTTCTATAAAAATAACATTTTGACAAAATTTTCTATTAAAAAAAAAAAAATTATCTATAGTAATAAAATTTTGAGAAAATTTTCGATAGAGATAAAATTTTGACAAAATTTTCTATAGAAATAAAATTTTTACAAAATTTTCTATAGAAATAAAACATTGGCAAAACTTTCTATAGAAATAAAATTTTGACAAAATTTTCTATAGAAATAAAATTTTGACAAAATTTTCTATAGAAATAAAATTTTGACATTTTCTATAGAAATAACATTTTGACAAAATTTTCTATAGAAATAACATTTTGACAAAATTTTCTATAAAAATAAAATTTTGACAAAATTATCTATAGTAATATAAAATTTTGACAAAATTATCTATAGTAATAAAATTTTGAGAAAATTTTCGATAGAGATAAAATTTTGACAAAATTTTCTATAGAAATAAAATTTTTACAAAATTTTCTATAGAAATAAAACATTGGCAAAACTTTCTATAGAAATAAAATTTTGACAAAATTTTCTATAGAAATAAAATTTTGACAAAATTTTCTATAGAAATAAAATTTTGACATTTTCTATAGAAATAACATTTTGACAAAATTTTCTATAGAAATAACATTTTGACAAAATTTTCTATAAAAATAAAATTTTGACAAAATTATCTATAGTAATATAATTTAGAGAAAATTTTCTATAGAGACAAAATTTTGACAAAATAGAAATAAAATTTTGACGAAATTTTCTATAGAAATAAAATTTTGACAACATGTTCTATAAAAATAACATTTTGACAAAATTTTCTATTAAAATAAAATTTTGACAAAATTATCTATAGTAATAAAATTTTGAGAAAATTTTCGATAGAGATAAAATTTTGACAAAATTTTCTATAGAAATAAAATTTTTACAAAATTTTCTATAGAAATAAAACATTGGCAAAACTTTCTATAGAAATAAAATTTTGACAAAATTTTCTATAGAAATAAAATTTTGACAAAATTTTCTATAGAAATAAAATTTTGACATTTTCTATAGAAATAACATTTTGACAAAATTTTCTATAGAAATAACATTTTGACAAAATTTTCTATAAAAATAAAATTTTGACAAAATTATCTATAGTAATAAAATTTTGAGAAAATTTTCTATAGAGATAAAATTTTGACAAAATTTTCTATAGAAATAAAATTTTGACGAAATTTTCTATAGAAATAAAATTTTGACGAAATTTTCTATAGATATAAAATTTGACAAAATTTTTTATAGAAATAAAATTTTGAGAAATTTTTTATAGAAACAAAATTTTGAGAAAATGTTCTATATAGATAAAATTTTGACAACATTTTCTATAGAAATAAAATTTTTACAAAATTTTCTATAGAAATAACATTTTGACAAAATTTTATATAAAAAGAAAATTTTGACAAAATTTTCTATAGAAATAAAATTTTGACAAAAATTTCTATAGAAATAACATTTTGACAAAATTTTCTATTAAAATAAAATTTTGAGAAAATTATCTATAGTAATAAAATTTTGAGAAAATTTTCTATAGAGATAAAATTTTGACAAAATTTTCTATAGAAATAAAATTTTGACAAAATTTTCTATAGAAATAAAATGTTGACAACATTTTCTATAGAAATAAAATGTTGACGTAATTTTCTATGGATTTAGCATTTTGACAAAATTTTGTATAGAACCAAAAATTTTACATAATTTTCTATAGAAATAAAATTTTGACATAATTTTGTATAGAACTAAAATTTTGACATAATTTCTATAGAAATAAAATTTTGACATAATTTTCTATAGAAATAAAATTTAGACAAAATTTTCTATAGAAATAAAATTTTGACGAAAATTTCTATAGAAATAAAATTTTGACAAAATTTTTATAGAAATAAAATTTTGAGAAAAATTTCTATAGAAATAAAATTTTGACAAAATTGTCTAAAGAAATAAAATGTTGACAACATTTTCTATAGAAATAACATTTTGAAAAAATTTTCTATAGAAATAAAATTTTGTATAGAACTAAAATTTTGACATAATTTTCTATAGAAATAAAATTTTGTTAAAATTATCTATAGAAATACAATTTTGAGAAAATTTTCTATAGAGAAAATTTTTTTACAAAATTTTCTATAGAAATAAAATTTTGACAAAATTTTCTATAGAAATAAAATTTTGACAAAATTTTCTATAGAAATAAAATTTTGCCAAAATTTTCTATAGAACTAAAATTTTGACATAATTTTCTATTGAAATAAAATACTGACGAAATTTTCTTTAGAAACAAAATGTTGGCAAAATTTTCTATAGAAATGAAATTTTGACAAAATTTTCTATTGAAATAAAATTTTGACAAAATTTTCTATTGAAATAAAATTTTGAGAAAATTTTCTATAGAAATAAAATTTTACAAAATTTTCTATAAAAATCAAATTTTCACAAAATTTCTGTAGAAATAAAATTTTACAACATTTTCTATAGAAATAAAATTTTGACAAAATTTTCTATAAAATAAAATTAGAAATATTTGTTTGGTTGATTTTTGGTAAGATTTTCTTCAAATACCGTAGATCTTTTTTGGCACGAGTAGTAACTGTGGTTATCACACATTGTTAAAGATCAAGCCATGCCGGCTTCTAATTTCACTCAAAAAAAGTGAACTCTCTATTTCACTAAAGCCAATTTAACTTTATTTTAGTTCATGGAATTATTATGTTTGGAGAAAGTTTCCTTTACTCTAATAATTTTTTGTGTACGTTAGTTAAATTAACTAAAACCGAGAAAAAATATACTTAAATGAAGCACAAAGATTAACTAAATTCGTGTCTTCAACAAAATAGTTCAGAATTTCTTTAAATTTGTAAATTTTACCAAAAATGCGTCCATCATGAACTTCGTATGTCACTAAGGACATTCTTGCAATTTTGAATTCCAAGTTTTTCCTTCAAACTACAAAATTTTCTATAACAAGTGAAAAAACTTAGTTTGTCTAATAAATTTTCCTGAATTTGTCGAAAAATATTTACTTATTTTTATGACATCGGCGAGATGCCAACGTTTGTAATACTGTTTAGTTAAAATTTTCTACAAATATTCAAAATTTCCTAAAATTAACCGAAAGTTTTCTTCCTGGTGGGTTCACTGTTTTTTCAGTGTTCCTCCTCTAGAGCCACCAAAATGTAAAAATTATTAAAAATTGTGTTGAGTGAAAAAGTCCTTACATAGTGCCTCTACGTCCTTACGAGACGCTAAATATTGAAAAAAATACATGTAGGGAATTACCCCTACTTCTGGCAACATTGGATGAGAGCTTCTTCTCCGAGGAAGCAGCCTTCTTCCAACAAGATTCTTCAATATTTCGCAATTATTTTGAATTGCTTCATCAGGAGTAGATAACTAGAGTAGTATCACTACGTTCGTCTGTTACATTTATTGCTTGAATAATTATTTTCTATTGAATAAAAGAAAGATCGAATAAAATCTAAAAAATTTCTTGTTTTTAGTAAAATCTAACCACTGTGCCTTCTTCCCAATCGATTTTCTTTTGCATAAGTTTTAAAGTTTTTACAACATCTTTACGATAAACAAATAAAAAATCATTAATGGTTTTTTTCACTTGAGGATTCACTTTTCAAAATATAAACAAACTTGTACTACACATGGACCTGTTGACCGGTGATGGTATGCCAATAGCACGTGCTCCGTGTTGTTATACACTTTGCTTTTATTTACAAAAAGCGCATGCTCTCTATTTCGATTTGAAAATTTCTCCATTCCAATAACGTCGAAATGCGTTATTGCGCTCAAAACAACACCATATGGTTGGGATTAAGACGATAATTGGCAGCATCAAACGTAATCGTTTGCCATTATTAGTCCCAGTTACGTTTTGGCCATAAACAGACGTATTGAATTTGGCTTATGCGGAAAATTACTAACGGTCTTTGGGTAAAGAACTCAGAAGATGAATTTTTGGGAAATAGTTTACTCTCGCGTTGAAAATATCTAAGAAGACGTAACATGCCGTGAAAAGGTTACAAAATAAAAGTGAATAGAAATGAATAAAACAAAAATAAAAAATTAAATATAAAAAATTAGAAAACGACATATTTGTAATAAATAATTACATTCATTAATTACGTTTGAAAAAGTTTAAAAATAAAAGTGAGTTTATTAGAAATAAATACACAACACTTAAAAAATAAAATATGTTTAAATAAATATGTACATATCCTTAAGTTGGAAAGGTGTAAAAATATAAAAAATTAAAATAAACCTAAAAATTAGAAAACGAAATATTTTTTTTAATATAATTACTCTCATTGAGTGGTAATTAAAAGTGAATTTATTATAAATAAATAAAAAATATTACAATATGAATTTATTATAAATAACAAGAAAAAATTAAAAAAAAAACACACACACACAGATGTAGAAAATATAAAATGTCTTTAAAAAATAATTAAACTTCATTAAAAATTAGAAAACGAAATCTTTTTTTTTTAATATAATTACTTTCATTCATTGAGAATTAAAAGTGAATTTATTATAAATAAATAAAAATAGTATAATATGAATTTATTATAAATAATTAAAAAATAACAAGAAAAATTAAAAAAACACACACACAGAGATGTAGAAAATATAAAATGTCTTTAAAAAAATTAAACTTCATTAGGTTGGAAAAAGTTTAAAATTAAAAGTGATATATTAAAAAAAAAAAACTAAAATTAGCAAATACAATATTTTTTTTTTATAAATAATTACATTTCATTAATTAAGTTGGAAAAAGTTTAACATTAAATGTGAATTTTTAAAACAAAAAATAATAAAAAAATTTAAAATACTTTTTATAAATAATTAAATTTTATTGAGTTGAATACGGTTTAAAATTGGAAGTGAATTTATTATAATTAGTTAAAAAAAAATAACAAAAAAAAATAGAAAATAGTTTTTTTAAATAAATAATTACATTTCATTATGTTGGAAAAAGTTTAAGATTATTAGTGAATTTATTATAAATACCCTAAAAATTGTAAAAAAAAATAATTTAATACAAATAATTAAAAAAAAAATAATAATAATAATAGAATATTATATTAAGGGTACGCAATAAGAAACAATACGAACTTATATTCTTAAATACATACCACCATCAAATATAACACTTTCGTTCGAAAACTCTTCGTCGTACACTAAAAAAAAATATTGACTTAATATGAAACATTACTAGAACTTAAATTTACAAACTATTAAGCAAAAATTTATAACTAAAAGAAAGTTCATAATTTTTGCTTTAATAATTTTATTCTTTCAATTAAGAAAATGAATCTTTGAAATGTGCGTCCTTCCGTTAATGTCGTATGTCTTTGATGTAAGGCAAATTTTCCTTAAAGTAAAAAAAAAAACAACATTATTGATTTAACCAAATAATCTTTAAATTAACTGAGATATTGTATCTTTAGTTTAAAGATAAAAAATTAATACTAGGCTGGGCTATTCCAGCTTCATGCAATTTATGGTGAAAATACTTGTAGATTTTTAGTTTCAGATAAATCGGATGAAAATGTCAGTGTCTTGAGGACCAAGAAGTCAAATCGAGTGAGCGGCCCATATGGGGGGTGTACCCAAACATGGTCCGTAAAACACCACACTGAAAAACATATTGTCGTGAGGTCAAAGAGTTCATGTCTCTCAAATACGAATGCAAATTTTGCTTAGAAGACGCATTTTTATACCCTCCATCATAGGACGGAGGTATATTAACTTTGTCATTCCGTTTGTAACACATCGAAATATTCCTCTAAGACCCCATAAAGTATATATATTCTGGGTCGTGGTGAAATTCTGAGTCGATCTAAGCATGTCCGTCCGTCCGTCTGTTGAAATCACGCTAACTTCCGAACGAAACAAACTATCGACTTGAAACTTGGCACAAGTAGTTGTTATCGATGTAGGTCGGTTGGTATTGAAAATGGGCCATATCGGTCCACTTTTACGTATAGCCCCCATATAAAGGGACCCTCAGATTTGGCTTGTGGAGCCTCTAACAGAAGCATATTTCATCCGATCCGGCTGAAATTTGGTATATGGTGTTTGTATATGGTCTCTAACAACCATGCAAAAATTGGTCCACATCGGTCCATAATTATATATAGGCCCCAAATAAACCGATCTCCAGATTTGGCTTACGGAGCCTAAAAGAGAAGCAAATTTCATCCGATCCGGCTGAAATTTGGTACATGGTGTTGGTATATGGTCTCTAACAATCATGCAAAAATTGGTCCACATCGGTCCATAATTATATATAGCCCCCATATAAACCGATCCCCAGATTTGGCTTGCAGAGCCTCAAAGAGAAGAAAATTTCATCCGATCCGGCTGAAATTTGGTACATGATGTTGGTATATGGTATCTAACAACCATGCAAAAATTGGTCCATATCGGTCCTTAATTATATATAGCCCCCATATAAACCGATCCCAGATTTTGTCCGTCCGTCTGTTGAAATCACGCTAACTTCCGAACGAAACAAGCTATCGACTTGAAACTTGGCACAAGTAGTTGTTATCGATGTAGGTCGGTTGGTATTGAAAATGGGCCATATCGGTCCACTTTTACGTATAGCCCCCATATAAAGGGACCCTCAGATTTGGCTTGTGGAGCCTCAAACAGAAGCATATTTCATCCGATCCGGCTGAAATTTGGTATATGGTGTTGGTATATGGTCTCTAACAACCACGCAAAAATTGGTCCACATCGGTCCATAATTATATATAGGCCCCAAATAAACCGATCTCCAGATTTGGCTTACGGAGCCTAAAAGAGAAGCATATTTCATCCGATCCGGCTGAAATTTGGTACATGGTGTTGGTATATGGTCTCTAACAATCATGCGAAAATTGGCCCACATCGGTCCATAATTATATATAGCCCCCATATAAACCTATCCCCAGATTTGGTTTGCGGAGTCTCAAAGAGAAACAAATTTCATCCGATCCGGCTGAAATTTGGTACATGATGTTGGTATATGGTCTCTAACAACCATGCAAAAATTGGTCCACATCTGTCCATAATTATATATAGACCCCATATAAAACGTTCTCCAGATTTGACCTCCGGAGCCTCTTGGAGGAGCAAAATTCACCCGATCCGGTTCAAATTAGGAACGTGGTGTTAGTATATGGTCGCTAACAACCATACCAAAATTGGTCCAATCACACAAAAATTGGTCCATATCGGTTCATAATCATGGTTGCCACTAGAGCCAAAAATAATCTACCAAAATTTTATTTCTATAGAAAATTTTGTCAAAATTTTATTTCTAGAGAAAATTTTGTTAAAATTTTATTCGGTTCATAATAAAATTTTCATCATTGTCAAAATTTTATTTCTATAGAAAATTTTGTTCAAATTTTATTTCTGTAGAAATATTTGTCAAAATTTTCTTTCTATAGAAAACTTTGTCAAAATTTTTATTTCTATAGAAAATTTTGTGAAAATTTTATTTCTATAGAAAATTTTGTTAAAATTGTATTTCTGTAGAAAATTTTGTCAAAATTGTATGTCTACTTTGTCAAACTGAATTATATACGTATTGGATCGATCTTTTTTGATTTAATATATACCACGTATGGACTTACATACAATTTAGAAGATGGTGTTAGGAGGTTTTAAGATACCTTGCCATCGGCAAGCGTTACCGCAACTTAAGTAATTCGATGGCAGTGTTTAGAAGAAGTTTCTACGCAATCCATGATGGAGGGTACAAAAGCTTCGGCCTGGCCGAACTTACGGCCGTATATACTTGTTTTAATATAAGGCTTTTTATACCCACCACCATAGAATGGTGACGGGGGTATAATAAGTTTGTCATTCCGTTTGTAACACATCGAAATATCGATTTCCGACTATATAAAGTATATATATTCTTGATCAGGGAGAAATTCTAAGACGATATAAGCATGTCCGTCTGTCTGTCTGTTGTAATCACGCTACAGCCTTCAATAATGGCGATATCGTCCCCAAATTTGGCACAGATTAGTTTTTTGTTTGCAGGCAGGTCAAGTTCGAAGATGGGCTATATCGGTCCAAGTTTTGATATAGTCCCCATATAAACCGACCTCCCGATTTGGGGTCTTGGGCCTATAAAAACCGTAGTTTTTATCAGATTTGCATGAAATTGGAAATCCAGAGGTATTTTTGGGCCATAAAGAGGTGTGTCGAAAATGGTCTGTATCGGTCCATGTTTTGGTATAGCCCCCATATAGACCGATCTCCCGATTTTGCTTCTTAGGCGTCTAGAAACAGTATTTTCTGTCCGATTTGTCTGAAATTGAACATCTAGAGGTATTTTAGGACCATAAGGAGGTGTGTCGAAAATGGTCCGTATCGGTTCATGTTTTGATATAGCCCCCATATAGACCGATCTCCCGATTTTGCTTCTTGGGCGTCTAGAAACTATATTTACCATCCGATTTGTATGAAATTGAAAATCTAGAGGTATTTTGGGACCATAAAGAGGTGAGTCGAAAATGGTCCGTATCGGTCCATGTTTTGATATAGCCCCCATATAAACCAACCTCCCGATTTGGAGTCTTGGGCCTATAAAAACCGTAGTTTTTATCCAATTTACCTGAAATTGGAAATATAGAGGTATTTGAGGACCATAAAAAGGTGTGCCGAAAATGGTGCCCTTCGGTCCATGTTTTGGTATACCCCCCATATAGACCGATATACAGATTTTGCTTCTAGGGCTTCTAGAAACTATATTTACAATGCGATTTGCCTGAAATTGGAAATCTAGAGGTATTTCAGGATCATAAAAAGGTGTGCCGAAAATGGTGCTCATCGGTCCATGTTTGGTATAGGCCCCATAGAGACTGATCTCCCGATTTTGCTTATTGGGCTTCTAAAAACTATATTTTCTATCCGATTTTCCTGAAATTGAAAATCTAGAGTTCTTTTGGGACCATAAAAAGGTGTGCCGAAAATGGTGCCCATCGGTCCATTTTTTGGTATAGCCCCCATATAGACTGATCTCTCGATTTTTACTTCTTGGGCGTCTAGAGACTATGTTTTCTAGCCGATTTGTTTGAAATTCTGGAGGTATTTTAAGATCACAAATATGTGATTAGCAAATGGTACCTATAGGTCCATGTTTTGGCCTCCATATACACCGATCTCCCGATCTCTAGAGGTATTTTTAGACCACAAATAAGTGTGCCAAAATTGAGGTATATCGGTCCATTTTTTGGTATAACCCCCATATAGACTGATCTCTCGATTTTTACTTCTTGGGCGTCTAGAGACTATGTTTTCTAGCCAATTTGTTGGAAATTCTGGAGGTATTTTAAGATCACAAATATGTGAGTAGCAAATGGTACCTATCGGTCCATGTTTTGGCCTCCATATACACCGATCTCCCGGCTTTATTTCTTGGGCTTCTAGAATCCGTAGTTTTTATCCGATTTGCTGGAAATTAGTAATCTATAATGAAATTTTAGACAAACGAAATTTCCTTTTCTTATAAAGTATTTTCGTTTATTCAACTCTAAACTTCTCTAAAATAGCAGGCGCACTGATCATGAAAATTACTTCAAACTGAAAGTAAAATTTCCAGATTTTACTCATCGTATTTATTTAAATAATGGCGGAAAAAGTCTACAGATTTAAGATTTCAAATCAAGGCGTAATTTAATCATATACACGATATGTTTATAATTTCTCTAAAACTCAAACAAAATTGGTTCTCATAAATCTAGAATCTTATCTGGTCTTCATAGGTAGAATCTTTAATATTTGTCTTCGGGAGCTGACTGCCTTCGGAGAAGATTTGTCATCAAACCCCCTACAATTCTATATATTATCAAGTAACCCAATACGACGAAGAGTTTTCAAAGTAAACTATCATATTTGATTCATGGTGGTGGGTATTTAAAATTCGGCCCGGCCGAATTTACTGCTTTATATACTTGTTTCCTTGTCCAAAAGTAGATAAACATTTCAATGAAGTCGTATTGTCCTTATAATTAAGTGATTTCACTTATAAATGGGTATTATAACATGAAAAAAATTTTTGGGCTAAGGTCAACTTGATTTTAATAATTTAGAAAAATTCTTTAAAATTAATGAAATTATATTTAAATTTGTTGTCTTTTTGCATCTTGACTACAAAGCAAAAAATTGTTCAAAAAATAAAATTCAAAAATTGTTTTTAAACACTTTATTTTAAAGACATTTTTTACTTGAAACATACCATAATTTCTACTGGAAGTCGAGTCTGAATTTGGAAAATAAACTTGTCGTTACTCGTTTTTAAAGGTCTTTGATAGCATATGAAGAAAAAAAAAGCTGAAAAAAATAAAAATTAAAATTTGCTTCCTAGAAGCAAGTACAAAAAACCCAAATTTAAAAGAGAATTGTGTCTTAAAAGTATCCTTACTTGAATTCTCCGCTTCTTTGGCTCGCAATCAATACCAAAATTTTTAAAGTAAAGACAAAGTTTGTGGAACCAGACATGCGTTTTTTAGTGCATATTTGATACAGATAAAATACTTAAAAATTTTGAATTTCAAGCAAATCGGATAAAAACTGAGATATTCGGGAGATTGGTCTATATGGGGACTCCTATTTATGAACCTTATATCTCTAAAGTTCGATTTTCAGGAAAATTAGATAAAAATTGTGGTGTTTCCATGATCAAAGCTCCAAATCGGAGTGTCGGTTAGGTTAGATTAGGTTATGTGGCAGCCCGATGTATCAGGCTCACTTAGACTATTCAGTCCATTGTGATACCACAGTGGTTAACTTCTCTCTTATCACTGAGTGCTGCCCGATTCCATGTTAACCTTGTGTATGCAAGGCAGGCATGCTAACCATTGCACCACGGTGGCTCCGGTTTGTATGGGGGCTATATCAAAACCAGAACCGATATAGCTACTTTCGAACTAGACCCGCTTAAAGAGTAAAAATGAATCTGTGGCAAAATTCCGCACGATTGAATCATTATTGATGACTGTAGCGTGATAACAACAATCATACAGACGGACATAGTTATATCTTTTTGGAATTTCTACCTTAGAAGTCGAATTTAGAGACTGTTTATAATGAAACATAGACCGATGCAATTGACAATTTTTCTACAGTATGTCACGGTTGCCACAGTTAGTAGAATGCTACCAAAACTGGTAGGTTTTTTACTGTTTGGTAGATTGTTAGAATTCTTTATGTTTTGGTAGATTTTGCAAAATATTCCTCTCCAACTAAGACCTACAACATTTTCTATGAAAATAAATTTTGGCAAAAATTTCTATAATATTTTTATTCATTTTGACAAATTTTCTATACAAATAAAATTTTGACAACATTTTCTATACAAATAAAATCTTGACAAAATTTTCTATAAAATAAAAATCTTACAAAATTTTCTATATGTTAAAAAAAAATTTTTTATCTAATTACCCTTTGAAAAGATTTCTGTAGAAAAGAAAATTTTCTAAAGAAATAAAATTTTAACGAAATTTTATATAAAAAGAAATTAGTAAATTTTCTATGAA
This sequence comes from Haematobia irritans, assembly GCF_050003625.1. Taxonomy (NCBI): domain Eukaryota; kingdom Metazoa; phylum Arthropoda; class Insecta; order Diptera; family Muscidae; genus Haematobia; species Haematobia irritans. Next base: position 136,050,690 of record NC_134401.1, on the reverse strand, counting down.
GTCAATTTAAGTTGAAATTTTGTTTCTATAAACAATTTTGGCAAAACTTTATTTCTATGAACAATTTTGCCATAATTTTATTTCCATAGAAAATTTTGCAAAAATTTTACTTCTGGGCTTTGCCCAAATAAATTTGATAATTATTATTTTCCTCTATTGGTTAAGCTACACATGTAGTTTAGTCAATGCATGGTTTTAAGCTGAAATCAAAAACAACAATAATGATTGAAGAATAAACCAACAATAACAAAACAAAACGAAATTCGGCTAAAATTTTATTTCTATAGGAAATTTTGTCAAAATTTTGTTTCTATGTCAAAATTTTATTTCTATGGAAAATTTGGTAAAAAAATCATTTCTATAGAATTTTTTTTTAAATTTTATTTCTATAGAAAAATTTCTCAAAAATTGTATTTCTATAGAAAATTTTCTCAAAATTTTATTTCTACAGAAAATTTTTTCAGTGTATATAAATATTTTGGGTCTTAATTTCATTTCCTCTTTAAGGCTTTAATTCATTGTGTACTTTATTTCAGGGAGCCTAAAACACTTACATAAATATTAAAATAATAAAAAATAATATAAATAATAAAAAAAAAATTTTGAAAGAAACAATTAAAAAATTATAAAAATTTAAATCTGAAGCAATTTTAAGGAAACTTCGCAAAAGTTTATTTATGATATATCGCTCGATATATATTTATTAGAAGTTTAGGAAAATTAGAGTCATTTTTACAACTTTCGACTAAGCAGTGGCGATTTAACAAGGAAAATGTTGGTATTTTGACCATTTTTGTCGAAATCAGAAAAACATATATATGGGAGCTATATCTAAATCTGAACCGATTTCAATCAAATTTGGCACACATGACTATATTACTAATTGTACTCCTAGTGCAAAATTTCAACCAAATTGGGCCAAAATTCTGGCTTCTGGGGCCATATAAGTCCATATCGGGCGAAAAATATATATGGAAGCTATATCTAAATCTGAATCGATTTCAATAAAATTTGGCACACATGACTATACTACCAATTGTACTCCTTGTGCAAAATTTCAAGCTAATCGGGATAAAACTCTGGCTTCTGGGATCATATAAGTGCATATCGGGCGAAAGATATATATGTGAGCTATATCTAAATCTGAATCGATTTCAACCAAATTTAGCACGCATAGCTACAATGCTAAATCTACTTCCTGTGCAAAATTTCAACCAAATTGGGCCAAAACTCTGGCTTTTAGGACCATATTAGTCCATATCGGGCGAAAGATATATATGGGAGCTATATCTAAATCTGAACCGATTTCAATAAAATTTTGCAACCTTGACTATACTACCAATTGTACTCCTAGTGCAAAAATTCAACCAAATTCGGCCAAAAATCTGGCTTCTGGGGCCATATAAGTCCATATCGGGCGAAAGATATATATGGGAGGTATATCTAAATCTGAACCGATTTCAATCAAATTTTGCACACTTGACTATACGACTAAGTGTTATGTTTGTACAAAATTGCAAGCAAATCGGTATAAAACTCTGGCTGCTGGGTCCTTATTAATGCAAATCGGGCGAAAGATATACATGGGAGCTATATCGAAATGTGAACCGATATCTTCCAAAATCAATAGGGTTCTATTCTGACCCAAATTAGGAACATGTGCCAAATTTGAAGGCGATTGGACTTAAATTGCGACCTAGACTTTGATCACAAAAATGTGTTCACAGACAGACGGACGGACGGACGGACGGACAGACGGGCATGGTTATATCGACTCAGGGACCCACCCTGAACATTATTGCCAAAGACTCCATGTGTCTATCTCGTCTCCTTCTGGGTGTTGCAAACATATGCACTAACTTATAATACCCAGTTCCACAGTGTGGCGCAGGGTATAAAAAAACAAATTAGTATATTATATATATTAAAAAAAATAATTTCATAATAAACAAATTAATGAAAATAAACAAGTATATTCGGCCGTAAGTTCGGCCAGGCCGAAACTTACGTATCTTCCTCCATGGATTGCGTAGAAACATATTCTAAAGGCTTTCATCCACAATCGAATTACTTGGGTTGCGGTAACACTGGCCGATGGCAAGATATCTTAAAATCCATCTTCTAAATTGTAAGTTAGTCCACTCGTGGTATATATTAAATTAAAAAACAACCGACTTAATACATATATAAATCAGTTTGACAAAATTTTCTATAGAAATAAAATATTGACAAAATTTTCTATAGAAATAAAATTTTGACAAAATTTTCTATAGAAATAAAACTTCAACAATATTTTTTATAGTAATAACATTTTGATAAAATTTTCTATAGAATAAAATTTTGAAAAAATTTTTAATTGCAATAAACTTTTGACAAAATTTTTTTATAGAAATAGAATTTTTAACAATATTTTGACAAAATTTTCTATAAAAATAAAATTTTGTCAAAACTTTCCATAGAAATAAAATTTTGACAAAATTTTCTCTAAAAATAAAATTTTTACAAAACTTTCTATAGAAATAAAATTTTGACAAAATTTTCTATAGAAATAAAATTTTGAAAAACTTTTCTAAGAAATAAAATTTTTACAAAATTGTCTATAGAAATAAAATTTTGACAAAATTTTCTACAGTAATAAAATTTTGATAGATTATTTGTGGCTCCAGTGGCAACCATGATTATGGGCCGCTATGGACCAATTTGTGTGTGATTGGAGATCGGCTATGTATAACTATGTTATAGACCGATATGGACCAATGAAAACATGGTTATTAGAGACCATATACTAACACCACGTTTCAAAGTTCAACTGGATCGGATGAATTTTGCTCCTCCATGAGGCTCCGGAGGTCAAATCTGGGGATCGGTTATGGGGGCTATACGTAAAAGTGGCCCAATATGGCCCATTTGCAATACCATCCGACCTACTTCAATAACAACTACTTATGTCAAGTTTCAAGTCGATAGCTTGTTTCGTTCGGAAGTTAGCGTGATTTCAACAGACGCACGGACGGACGGATGTGTTATAAATGGAATGACAAAGTTAAGTAAAAACTAATATATGTTATATAATTGAATTTTAATGAATATTTAAAGCGACTAAACCACAACAATCCAATCCTTTAAAGCGTTTTAGTTTTATTATGCTTTTTTTTTTTAATATATTTGTAAAAGATTAGTGTTTATTTGTGTAGAAAAAAAAAATCATAATAAATTAAATAAATCCAAATAAAAATCTATTATATGTCATATAATTGAAGTTTTATGAATATTTAAAGCGAATAAACCATGCTAATCGTATTATCCTCTAAAGTGTTTGTTTTATTTTATGTTTTGTTTTTATACCCTCCACCATAGGATGGGGGGTATATTAATTTTGTCATTCCGTTTGGAACACATCGAAATATTGCTCTAAGACCCCATAAAGTATATATATTCTGGGTCGTGGTGAAATTCTGAGTCGATCTGAGCATGTCCGTCCGTCCGTCCGTCCGTCTGTTGAAATCACGCTAACTTCCGAACGAAACAAGCTATCGACTTGAAACTTGGCACAAGTAGTTGCTATTGATGTAGGTCGGATGGCATTGCAAATGGGCCATTGGTCCACTTTTACGTATAGCCCCCATATAAACGGACCCCCAAATTTGGCTTGCGAGGCCTCTAAGAAAAGCAAATTTCATCCGATCCGGCTGAAATTTGGTACATGGTGTCAGTATACGGTCTCTAACAACCATGCCAAAATTGATCCACATCGGTTCATAATTATATATAGCCCCCATATAAACCGATCCCCCGATTTGGCTTGCGAGGCCTCTAAGAGAAGCAAATTTCATCCGATCCGGCTAAAATTTGGTACATGGTGTTAGTATATAGTCTCTAACAAACATGCAAAAATTGGTTGACATCGGTCCATAATTATATATAGCCCCCATATAAATCGATCCCCCGATTTGGCTTGCAAGGCCCTAAGAGAAGCAAATTTCATACGATCCGGCTGAAATTTGGTACATAGTGTTAGTATATGGTCTCTAACAACCACGCAAAAATTTGTCCACATCGGTCCATAATTATATATCGCCCCCATATAAACCGACCCCCAGATTTGACGTCCAGAGCCCCTTGGAAGAGGAAAATTCTTTCCATTCGGTTGAAATTTGATACGTGATGTTAGTATATGGTATCCAACAACCATGCAGGAATTGGTTCCTATCAGCCCATAATTATATATAGCTCCCATATAAACCGATCCCCAGATTTGACCTCCGGTGCCTTTAGGAGAAGCAAAATTCATCCGATCTGCTTGAAATTTGGTACGTGGTGATCGTATATGATATTTAACAACCATGCCAAAAGTGGTCCATATCAGTCCATAATCATATATTGCCCCATATAAACCGATCCCGAGATTTGGTTTTGGAGCCTCTTGGAGGAGCAAATTTCATCCGAGTCAGTTGAAATTTGGTACATTGTGCTAGTATATGGTCGTTAACAACCATGCCATATCGGTCTATAGTTATATATATCCCTCAGATAAAGCGATTTCCAATCACACAAAAATTGGTCCATATCAAGTTCATAATTGTATATAGTCCCCATATAAGCGACCCCCATATTTCCATTCTGGCTCTCTACGTACCGTGCAAAAAGTCCATATCGATTCGTAATTATTTGTAGACTTAACTATACATAACTTTTTTGTCTAATATATACCACGTAGGGACTAACTCACAATTTAGAAAACGATGTTAAGAAGTTTTAAGATAACACAACCCAATTAATTCGATTGTGGATGACAGTCTTTCGTACAAGTTTCTACGCAATCCATGGTTGAGGGTACATACGATTCGGCCTGGCCGAACTTACGGCCGTATACACTTGTTTTTTTTTTTCGTTAGCAAAACAAAAAAAACGATGTAAGGAAATATTTGTGTAAAAAAAAATTTAAATCCATAATATTTAAAAATTTAAAGCCATGATAATCGAATTATCCGAATGGAAGTGTATGTTTCAATTTTTTTTTTTTGTAATATTTGTAAGTGTTTATTTTTGGCCAACAAAACAACAACAGCAACAATTTAAGATAATATTTAAACAAGTGCATATTTCAAAATATCACATAGTGTTCATATATAGCTATTAATTGTATATATGAGTTTGTGTGTGTGCGAGAATGTTGGTGATTGTGTTTTTATACCTATAAGGTAGTGATTATTCCAGTGTTCATCGATAAGAAAAACAAATAACAATAAGCAAATATTGTACATTTTGGCTATTATCTCGCAAAAAAAAATCTACTGAAAGCAAGAAGGCAATTTTTCCCAAAATCAACATCCCCATAGAATTGTTTAAAAATATAGTTGCGCAAATATAAGTGTTTGGGTGTATGTGTGTACTTTTTTTAAATAAACAATATGTCTTAATGTAAATAAATAAATATATAAAATAAAAAGCAAAAAACAAAAAAAAAAATAAATAAATACTGAAAATATTCAAATGCAAATGGCTTCTCGAAATATTTCGCAAACACATTCCTCATAATTACAACCGCAATGCTATTTCCTGAACTATTCGACAACGCTGTACAAAGTTTTTACAAAAACCACTCATCCACTAAAATTGTTATGAACTTTTGCGGAAAATGTAAGTGTTCCAGAAAACTCTACAAAAAAAAAGAAAACTTATTCGTATGATTAAAATTTCCAATGTTGTATTGCAATATGAAATGCAGAACTTGGAATGCAAAGAGGGCAGGGGAAAAAGGATATTGGTTTGGTCCATCATCATCATCATCATCATCATGGTAGCAAAATATTCACAAATATACAACATGCATCACCATCACTCTAGAATAGAAGCAGAATAAATTCATTGGCATTCGCAAAATTCAAAAGGGTGCGCTCTTGTATAAATTATGAAAATTCTATTTAAAGTCATGAAAATTTTATCACAAGTTAAACTAGAAGGTGATTTAATATCCCAGTGATGGAGGTCTATGTTCCTTTTTCATTCGGAAGTGGTGTAAAATCGGATTAAAAGCAAAGAATTTTACATCAGCTTGTCATAGGACGAAAGTGGCAAATTTTCAACTTTTCACTTTTGTGCCATTTTTTAGCACCACTAAATTCCATATTTATACCCTGCTCCACACTGTGGAACAGGGTATTAAAAGTTAGTGTATATGTTTGCAGAAGGAGACGAGATAGACAAATGGTGTCTTTGGCAATAACGCTCAGGGTGGGTCCCTGAGTTGATCTAACCATGTCCGTCTGTCTGTGAACACATTTTTGTGACCAAAGTCTAGGACGCAGTTTTAGTCCAATCGACTTCAAATTTGGCACAGGTTTCTGTTTTGGGTCAGAATAGAACCCTATTGATTTTGGAAGAAATCGGTTCAGATTTAGATATAGCTCCCATATATAACTTTCGGCCGATATGCACTTATATGGATCCAGAAGCCAGAGTTTTGCCCCAATTTGGATATAGCTCCCATATATACACGCAGAGAAGAAACATGATTGTCACAATCATATTCGAAGAGCAAAATAATATGATAGGAGCTATTTTTGCGGCGATCATGTAACATTTTAACCTGCAACCATGTTGGCTCAGTGAACATGGTTCCAAGAAAAATGTAATTGTCCTTATCTAAAATGTTATTATATTGATAAAAAGAATCTTGTTTGAATGAAAAGACAATGGTCACGATTTAAAATGTTATGGTATTCATTAAAAATGCTTTTCTCCTAGTTAAAAGAACATGGCCACAACATAAAATGTTTTGATCTTTATGAAAAAAACTTTTTTCATCGTCGAAAAAAGGACGTCACTTGAGAAAAAGAAAACACAAAATTAACTTTATTTATTTGTTTTTATTTATTTATAAACCAATTCATTGTTTATTTGTATTTATAATGCCGTACAAGCAAACATCATATAGTTTTACACACTCTATTTTGGTTCAATTTCAACAATAAGTAATTATTCCATATTTACATCGTGTCCATCAAATGTACAAACGCAGACATCATGTAACTGCAAATAAAAATAAATGATACCATATAGCAAAATGCAGAACAGAAAACAGGTACATTTTTATACCCTCCATCATAGGATGGGGGTATATTAACTTTGTCATTCCGTTTGTAACACATCGAAATATTGCTCTAAGACCCCATAAAGTATATATATTCTGGGTCGTGGTGAAATTCTGAGTCGATCTAAGCATGTCCGTCCGTCCGTCCGTCTGTTGAAATCACGCTAACTGCCGAACGAAACAAGCTATCGGCTTGAAACTTGGCACAAGTAGTTGTTATCGATGTAGGTCGGATGGTATTGAAAATGGGCCATATCGGTCCACTTTTACGTATAGCCCCCATATAAAGGGACCCTCATATTTGGCTTGTGGAGCCTCTAACAGAAGCATATTTCATCCGATCCGGCTGAAATTTGGTATATAGTATTGGTATATGGTCTCTAACAACCATGCAAAAATTGGTCCACATCGGTCCATAATTATATATAGCCCCCATATAAACCGATCTCCAGATTTGGCTTGCGGAGCCTAAAAGAGAAGCAAATTTCATCCGATCCGGCTGAAATTTGGTACATGGTGTTGGTATATGGTCCCTAACAACCATGCAAAAATTGGTTCACATCGGTCCATAATTATATATAGCCCCCATATAAACCGATCCCCAGATTTGGCTCGCGGAGCCTCAAAGAGAAGAAAATTTCATCCGATCCGGCTGAAATTTGGTACATGGTGTTGGTATATGGTCTCTAACAACCATGCAAAAATTGGTCCATATCGGTCCTTAATTATATATAGCCCCCATATAAACCGATCCCCAGATTTGGCTTGTGGAGCCTCTAAGAGAAGCATATTTCATCCGAACCGCCTGAAATTTGGTACATGATATTGGTATATGCACTGTTAGAAAAATATGTTTTTCATATGTTCCGATATAAACAAAATGTGTTTCGGGCACGATTTTAAACCACAATATATTTAAGTGCGAACATGTAATGTTCCTAAACTAACACTAAATGTTTGGGACATCTATGTTAATATGTTAGAATATATTATGTTTGGGGCATAAATGTTTCATAAAAATCATATGTGTGAATGCAAACATATATAAATTTACAAATTTCGACTAAACATACATATGTTGTGATATTTTATCCAAAGCGACAGAGAGAGTATAGAGAGAAATAGAGATGGAAACCGGGAGAGTTGACGAAAGATATCAATATAACACAGCAAAAGAGTCAAAAGAGAACAATTTCTGTGAAACCGCTTGTATGTTGTTTCGGAAAACTGTTTTATGATAAGGCCAAAAATTTGATATGCTTAAGTCTAAATATTATTTAATTTGAATAAAGAGAATGGACATTCCGAACCAAGAGAATAGACATTTGAAAAACAAACAGCATACATTTTCGCCTTGAGAGCGGCATTTTATGTATGTGTGGACATGTGTTTTGTTTATCATTTTGGCATTATGGGCACAATTTTTTTCTTGGTTCGTTAAAAGAAATCAGTGGTCTTCATAAAAATAACAAAAAGGGCACTATACTCTTTTTAGAGTTGGGACAGTAAAATAAAATAAGGAGGAAATAGTGAAAAATTACGCAGTAAAATGTAAAAAAAAAAACTTTAGTTCCTCTTTATTAAAAAGTAGTCCACGAGGAGTTGACGGACACCATCAAATATAAAAGCGGGCATTATGTTCGAGTTTTACAGCTAAAACAATTTAAAAAGTTTATTTTCTTTAAAATGAATTATTAAAGAAAAATAAAAGGAATTTTAGAGCGATGGTGTTAAATGCTAGTAAAAAACTGTTCACTCCTAAATAAATTTATGTTTATATTATAAAATTATGTATGTATGTTTATACTCGACTCCACGTTCTTCTTTTGTTAGTTTTTGAATACCTTCCAAATTTTAAAGTTTTGTACAAAAACAGTTTTTTATTACAAGATTGTTATTTTTGCAATAAAAAATAATATTTTATCCAAAAATCAGTCAATTTCGTTTATATCAAGCACTGTTACTGACTATAAATCTTTAATAACACACATTTCGAAGTTTCATTTAAAAAAAATTAATATAGTATAAATATAAATGTGTAAATTAAAAAAAAAAAAAAACAAAAAAAAATGTTCGGTCGGAGCAGGGATTGAACCCACGACCCTTTGCATGCAAGGCAGACATGCTAACCACTGCTCCACGTGGCAAACAAATGTATGTTTCTGTTAAATAATGTTATGTTTGCATGGGCTCGTGGGCGCTGCAAACTATGCTATATAAATGAAACTTAAAACGATAATTATCTACTGGTGACTACAACAGCTACGTAGCCCAGTGGATAGTGTGTTGGCTTACAAACTGTATGGTCCTCGGTTCGATTCTCCGTGCAGGCGAAAGGTAAAATTTAAAAAAATTTATAAAAGTGAATAATTTCTTCAACATTATTTGTATTACAGAGAAAGGTTCCAATAACTAAAAAATTTCGTGGAAGTGGAAATTACGAGTATGTTAGGGAATGAGCACAATCGTGTTTGGGAAAAATTCTTCCAAGCATATAATATTTTTGGCTCAAAATGCTTCCAAACATATAATATGTTCACATAAAACAAACATATTAATGTTTCGGCAGTATGCAATAATATATGTGCTTCCTGCAAAATATGTTTGGAACATATGTTAAAGAAGCGATTTTTTTTGAGGGTGTGGTCTCTAACAACCATGCAAAAATTGGTCCACATCGGTCCATAATTATATATAGCCCCATATAAACCGATCCCCAGATTTGGCTTGCGAAGTCTCCAAGAGAAGCAAATTTCATCCAATCCAGTTGTAATTTGGAACATGGTGTTAGTATATGATCTTTAACAACCGTGCCAGAATTGGTCCATATCGGTCCATAATTATATATAGCACCCATATAAAACGTTCTCCAGATTTGACCTCCGGAGCCTCTTGGAGGAGCAAAATTCATCCGATCCGGTTCAAATTAGGAACATGGTGTTCGTATATGGTCGCTAACAACCATACCAAAATTGGTCCAATCACACAAAAATTGGTCCATATCGGTTCATAATCATGGTTGCCACTAGAGCCAAAAATAATCTACCAAATTTTTTTTTTCTATAGAAAATTTTGTCAAAATTTTATTTCTAGAGAAAATTTTGTTAAAATTTTATTCGGTTCATAATAAAATTTTCATCATTGTCAAAATTTTATTTCTATAGAAAATTTTGTCAAAATTTTATTTCTATAGAAAATTTTGTTCAAATTTTATTCGGTTCATAATCATGGTTGCCACTCGAGCCAAAAATAATCTACCAAGATTTTATTTCTATAGAAAATTTTGTCAAAAGTTTATTTCTATAGAAAATTTTGTTAAAATTTTCTTTCTGTAGAAATTTTCTTTCTATAGAAAATTTTGTCAAAATTTTTATTTCTATAGAAAATTTTGTGAAAATTTTATGTCTATAGAAAATTTTGTTAAAATTTTATTTCTGTAGAAAATTTTGTCAACATTTTATGTCTACTTTGTCAAACTGAATTATATACGTATTGGATCGATCTTTTTTGATTTAATATATACCACGTATGGACTTACATACCATTTAGAAGATGGTGTTAGGAGGTTTTAAGATACCTTGCCATCGGCAAGCGTTACCGCAACTTAAGTAATTCGATGGCAGTGTTTAGAAGAAGTTTCTACGCAATCCATGATGGAGGGTACATAAGCTTCGGCCTGGCCGAACTTACGGCCGTACATACTTGTTTTCAATTAAACTTTCCTTTTTTGTATTCACATAAAACCACGTGCCTTTTCTGAATAAATAAATTAACACAAAACACAATAATTCCGTATTCTCCGTCCATTCCAAGAAACAATCAACACACGACTGACGCGCAAAATGAAAATCGTGTGTACCTGCTCAATGTTTTTGTAAAATTCTTTTCGCTGCAAAAAAGTTAAAAATGGTCACGAAAAAAATATAAATGGTATTTATGGCCATGTAATGGTTCTAGACATGTCTATACTTAACCTATAAAAATACTTTTTTCCCTGTAAAAAAGTAAGTAAGAATGGTCAGGTACATGATTTTTCCGACCATTTAATGGTCTCAAATTCTATCATTTAAATTATAGAACATGTTTGCGGTATTTGAGAACCATTCAAATGCTTATTGCCACCATACATTTTTCTCCGCTCGAAAATTATTTTTACAAAGACAAAATACATGGTTTTCGCGACAATTGCATACTCTAGATAAGCAATAAATGGATGTGGCAACCATGTCCAAACATGTTTTTTCTATGCGTGTATCTTTCGCCCGATATGGACTTATATGGCCCCATAAGCAAGAGTTTTACCCTAATTTGCTTAAAATTTTGCACAAGGAGAACAATTAGTACTATAGTCAAGTGTGCCAAATTTGATTGAAATCGGTTCAGATTTAAATATAGCTCCTACATATATCTTTCGCCCGATATGGACTTATATGGCCCAAGAAGCCAGAGTTTTATCCCAATTTGGTTGAAATTTTACACTAGGAATACAATTAGTTGTGTAATGAAATGTGCTAAATTTTATTGAAATCGGTTCAGATTTAGATATAGCTCCCATATATATCTTTCGTTCGATTATCCGTCATATGACCACAGAGGTCAAAGTTGTAGTCCAATTTACGTTATTAGTCCAATTATTTGGTTGAAAATCAGATTTCGATATAGCTTCCATATATATGTATTCCGATTTGGGCAAAAATGGCCCACAAAATACCCACATTTAGCTTATAAAATCGCTACTGCTAAGTCGAAAACTTGTAAAAGTGACTCAAATGTTCCCTTATTTCTAATACATATCTATCGACCGATAAATCATAAATACAGTTTTGCGAAGTAGCCCCCAAATTGGTTCAGATTTAAATGTTTCCCATATTTTTATACCCTCCACCATAGGATGGGGGTATATTAACTTTGTCATTCCGTTTGTAACACATCGAAATATTGCTCTAAGACCCCATAAAGTATATATATTCTGGGTCGTGGTGAAATTCTGAGTCGATCTGAGCATGTCCGTCCGTCCGTCTGTTGAAATCCGAACGAAAGTTAGCGTGATTTCCGATCCGGCTGAAATTTGGTACATGGTGTTAGTATATGGTCTTTAACAACCATGCAAAAATTGGTTCACATCGGTCCATAATTATATATAGCCCCATACAAACCGATCCCCCGATTTGGCTTGCGGAGCCTCAAAGAGAAGCAAATTTCATCCGATCCGGCTGAAATTTGATACATGGTGTTGGTATATGGCCTCTAACAACCATGCAAAAATTGGTCCACATCGGTCCATAAATATATAGTCCCCATATAAACCCATCCCCCGATTTGGCTTGCGGAGCCTCTAAAAAAAGAACATTTCATCCGATCCGGCTGAAATTAGGTACATGGTGTAAGTCAAGGCCGTATTCGAGGGGGGGGGGGGGGGGGTGAGGGGGAAAATACAATTTTTAAGAAAGTACAAAAAAGGTATTTTTTGAGCGGAAAGATTATTGTCGAGAGACTGAATTTTAAAGAAAATAAAATTTTGACAAAATTTTCTATAGAAATAAAATTTTGCAAAAATTTCCTATAGAAATAAAATTTTTACAAAATTTTCAATTGAAATAAAATTTTGACAAAATTTTCAATTGAAATAAAATTTTGACAAAATTTTCTATAACAATAAACTTTTGCAAAAATTCTATATAGAAATAAAATTTTGACAACATTTTCTACCGAATTAAAAAATCGATAATATAGAATCGCATTCTTTTTTCGACTAAAACTCTCTTGAAGTTCAATAAAATCCTGTTTTTGACTATATCTTACAAAATCGAGATTTTCTTCCCACATGAACATGTCTGTTTTGCCATATTTGTAAAAGACTATTAGCAAATAAAGTTGATAAAGACTTTCTCAAAATATTAAAATATTTTGTCAAAGCTATTGTACCATAAATCTGATATCGACTCAAAAATGTACTAAATCATTCGCGGCGGTACTACGGTACTGACCGGGGTGAAAAAGGTTTGAAAAAATTACTATAGTACTGCATTTTCCATCCCTGCAGTTACTACGTACTGATTCGAACGTTCATTTTCAACAATGACGAGATTAAAGACGTATCTAAGAAATTCGATAGCGAGAGTAGACTCAAAGGATTGGCATTAATGTCGGTTCATCGCCGAATAAATGTGCCGACTGAAGAAGTCATTGATTTATTTGCTGCCCAAAAAGCCCGTCGGCTCAATTTAATATTATAACCAGTGAGTAAAGTAGAAAGTCGGACGGGGCCGACTATATCATACCCTAAACCACCCCTACTGAATTAGTAAACATAAGCATTTGTGGGGTATCATTGGTATAGGTTTTGGAGAACATAAAGGGGGGTACATGTTTATGGGTGTCGTGTCACAATCTGAGCAGAAATGTCTAATATTAGGAGCTATAGTTTATTTTGCACCAAAAGAGTTAGTATGCCACTAATATTGAGTCCATTATTAAAAAAGAGGAAATCGGTCAATTAGTTGTGGGTAATAACTCCAAATTTGTAAAAATCGAGCAATATTCTTATGTAAGAGCTACAAGTACGTATAAATACGATCGGGTAGTACATCAAAATTTAAAATTTGAGTAACATTGGTTAATAAATAAGAGTACTATGGCCAAATTAGGGAAAATAGAGCGATGCATATATATGGAAGCTATATTTAAATCTGAACCAATTTGCATAATATTTTGCGGGTTTGATTAATATCACAAAAGGTTACCTTGTGCAAAATTTGAGAAAGATCAGTTAAGAAATGAGGGCTCTACGGTCAAAAATAAGGTTATTAGGGACGAATTTTTCAAAATCGGGCGATACATATATGGGAGCTATATCTACATCTGAACCGATTTTGATGAAATTTTGCACATACCGTTAGTACTATAGTGGACTGGATCTAGTCAACTTTGAGTAAGATCGGTTAGTAAATAAGGGTTCTATGGCCAAATTTGGGAAAATCGGGCTATACATATATATGCGAGCTATATCTAAATCTGAACCGATTTCGATGATATTTCGCACATATAGTTAGTGCTATAGAAGATTACATTTAGCCAACTTTGAGTAAGATCGGTTGATAAATAAGGGTTTTATGGCCGAATTTAGAAAAATCGGGTGGTACATATATATGGGAGCTATAGCTAAATCTGAACCGATTTCGATGATTTTTTACACATATAGTTAATGCTATGGAAGATTACATTTAGGTAACTTTTAGTAAGATCGGTTGATAAACCATTTGTCGAAATCGGGCGATACATATATGGGAGCTATATCTAAATTTGATCCGATTTCTTCCAAATTCAATAGCGTTCGTCCTTGTGCCAAAAAACTCCCTGTACCAAATTTCATCAAAATCGGTTAATAATTGCGACCGGAATCCTGTGAACAACAAATACATGGACATACGGACGGACACCAAGCGCTAGATCGACTCAGGAGGTGATTCTGAGTCGATCGGTATATATTTTATGGGGTCTAAAATCAATATTTCTGGTAGGCACATTTTTTGGCAGATCAAACTTATTATACCCTAACCACTATGTGGTTTAGGGTATAATAACCCCTATGTAGTTTAGGGTATAAAAATATTGTATACATACCTATGCATAAATAAAATTTTCTACACATGAGATTATATGAATATTTTTTTTTAAAGTTGTTTTTACTAACATTGTTTTCCACCCCTGGGCATTAGCCGACTTAAATTTAAAGTCTATAAATGTTTTAGAACTCTGACAAATTTTGTCCAGATCTGGTCAGATTTAAATATATATGTGTATACGAACATAAACCTATATATACTCGTATAGCAACCAACACTTTGGATATGCTATCGAGAATGTACATCTACAAAGTGGTGCTTGGTATAATATAGTCGGCCCCGGCCGACTTTAGACTTCCCTTACTAGTTTCATTTTAGTTTTTGTGCTACATTTTTCAATGAAGTGTCACTTTTTATTAAATTCCTTTGGCGTAGTATTATTTTTTCCAAAATTTTAAACCCTAATACGTCTCATATCATAGGGTTGTTAAACAGCCACATGTGCTTGAAAGTATGCAAATATCTCAACGAAAATTTTCTATAACTGGGATACTCCACTTGGTACTCCCCTGAACTTTAAATTTAAAAATTTTTTTTATATAGATTGAAGATCTAATATTCGCCCAATTCTAAAAAAAAAACATCATGTATATTCCTTATCAGAAAGAGTGTCATTTTTGCAACATTTTTTGTGTGCTGATGATATTTTTGTGCCACTGGTTTTTAGCACCACTAAATTCAATTTATTTTGTTTAATTTTCGTGATATCTTTTTTCAACGGAGTGCCACTTTTTAATTTATTCCTTTTTGCGTAGTATTATTTTTTTTTTTTAATTTTTAAACCCAAAACGTCTCATATCAGAGTGGTGCAAATATCTCAAAGAAAATTTTCCATAATAGGTAAACTGGGATACTCCACTTGATGCTACCCTGAAGTGTTAATTGAAAGAAATTTATTTGATGGATTGGAGATCTAATTTGCGCCCATAACAAAAAAATCATAATTCTTTCAAAAAATTCATATATACTCCTTATCAGTAAGAGTGTCAGTTTCGCTTTTTTTTTGATAAAAATACTTTTTTGTGATAATAATACTTTTGTGCCACTTTTTTTTTGTTGAATCACTAAACTCCATAGTTTTATGAATTTGTAAACCCTAATACGTCTTATATCATAGGGTTGTTAAACAGCCACATGTAGAGCCTGAAAGTATGCAAAAATCTCAACGAAAATTGTCTATAAAGATAAACTGGGATACACCTCTTGACACTCCCCTGAACTTTAAATTTAAAGAAGTTATTTTTTTTTTTTGATGGATTGGAGATCTAAATTCGCCCACAAATTTCTTATTTCTATGAAAAAAATCATATATATTCCTTATCATGAATAGAGACTTACTTAAAAAAATCGATTTTTCTACCCTTTCTGCTCAAATTCAGCCCTTCGTTAAATTTCGATTAATCGATTTTGTTACCAACATCAAAAGTCAATCTGTCGATTTGACTAGATTTTCAAAAAAATTCCAAAGATGGATAGTCCATTTCGACAATTACAAGTCGAAAGACAACTTTTACATTTTTTTTTAAGTTGAAATATTGAAAAATGGGGGTTCGACTTCGATTAGACGACTTTGACCATTATTTTTTTTGAAAAATCTAAATTTACCGATTTTAAGAAAGTCGAAAGAAAAGTGAACTTTTCGAAAAGACTTTTCTAAATTTTTGTAAACATTTTGAAAGTCCCAAGTCGACTTTTTAAATTAAAAAAGCAACAATCGATAAGTGGACTATTCAATTCTCATTAAAGTCCCTACCATCAGTGTTTTCAGTATTTATTAGGCTCTTGTCCGCATATTTGGACGCTTTAATCCCCAAAAATTCGCAATTTAAATAAAAATTCCTCACAAAAATTAAATATATACATGTAAAGGGTGGTTAAATTGTAAGGGCCGATGTTGAATGTGAACCACACCTAAACGCCATGTTTTTTTCCGAATTTTATTTCTCTATTTCAGACTTATTCAATTTGAACCATGGAGAGATACACAATCCAACAACGTGTTAAATGGTTCCAAGAAATGGCAACAGTGGATGATCAATTTTCGAAGAAAATCATCTTCAGTGATGAGGCACATTTTCACCTCAGTGGATTCGTCAATAAACAGAATTGCCGCATTTGGGCGAATGAGAATCCAAGATTGATTGTCGAAAAACCAATGCACCCACAAAGAGTGACTGTTTGGTGCGGTTTATGGGCTGGTGGCATCATCGGGCCGTATTTTTTTCCAAAATGAGGAAGTTACTGTGAATGGTGTTCGCTATCGTGAGATGATAACGAACTTTTTATGGCCCGAATTGGAAGATATGGATGTGGACGATATGTGGTTTCAGCAGGACGGTGCCACTTGCCACACAGCTAACGAAATAATGGCTCTTTTGCGCAACAAATTCAATGGCCGTGTTATCTCACGTAATGGCGATGTCAATTGGCCGCCAAGATCATGTGATTTGAAAGAAAAGGTGTACGTCGATAAGCCAGCAACTATTCAAGAGCTAAAGGATGCGATAATTCGGCACATTAACGGCATAGAACCTCCATTATGCCTCAGCGTCATCGAAAATTTGGACCATCGGATGAAAGTGTGCCACCGAGGTCGCGGCGCCCATTTGGCCGATATTTTGTTCCATACATAATTGAGTAATACCAATATATCATAATAAAATAAAATTACAATAATTTCCTAAATAGTTTGTGTTTTATTCAAAATCAACATCGGCCCTTGAAATTTTAACCACCCTGTACATACGGCCGTAAGTTCGGCCAGGCCGACTCTTATGTACCCTCCACCATGGATTGCGTAGAAACTTCTTCTAAACACTGCCATCCACAATCGAATTACTTAAGTTGCGGTAACGCTTGCCGACGGCAAGGTATCTTAAAACCTCCTAACACCGTCTTCTAAATTGTATGTAAGTCCATACGTGGTATATATTAAATCAAAAAATATCGATCAAATACGTATATAATTCAGTTTGACAAAATTTTCTATAGACATAAAATTTTGACAAAATTTTCTATAGAAATAAAATTTTAACAAAATTTTCCATAGAAATAAAATTTTAAAAAAAATTTTTATAGAAAAAAACAAAATTTTCTATAGAAATAAAAGTTTAACAAAATTATCTATAGAAATAAAATTTTCAAAAAATTTTTTATAGAAATAAAATGTTGACAAAATTTTCTATAGAAATAAAATTTTGGCAAAATTTTCTACAGAAATAAAATTTTAACAAAATTTTCTATAGAAATAAAATGTACAAAATTTTCTACAGAAATAAAATTTTAGCAAAATTTTGTATAGAAATAAAATTTTAACAAAATTTTCTATAGAAATAAAATGTTGGCAAAATTTTCTATAGAAATAAAATTTTGACAAAATTTTCGATATAAATAAAGTTTTGACAAAATCTTCTATAGAAATAAAATGTTGACAAAATTTTCTATAGAAATAAAATTTTGACAAAATTTTCTATAGAAATAAACTTTTAACAAAATTTTCTGTAGAAATAAAATTTGGTAGATTATTTTTGGCCCGAGTGACAACCATGATTATGAACCGATATGGGCCAATTTTTGTGTGATTGGAGATCGGCTATATATAACTATAGACCGATATGGACCAATTTTGGTATGGTTGTTAGCGGCCATATACTAACACGACGTTCCAAATTTGAACCGGATCGGATGAATTTTCTATAGAAATAAAATTTTAACAAAATTTTCCATAGAAATAAAATTTTGGTAGATTATTTTTGGCCCGAGTGGCAACCATGATTATGAACCGATATGGACCAATTTTTGTGTGATTGGAGATCGGCTATATATAACTATAGACGGATATGGACCAATTTTGGTATGGTTGTTAGCGGCCATATACTAACACGACGTTCCAAATTTGAACCGGATCGGATGTATTTTGCTCCTCCAAGAGGCTCCGGAGGACAAATCTGGGGATCGGTTTATATGGGGGCTATATATAATTACGATCCGATATGGACCAATTTTTGCATGGTTGTTAGAGATCATATACTAACACCACGTACCAAACTTCAGCAAGATCGGATGAAATTTGCTTCTCTTTGAGGCTCCGCAAGCCAAATCTGGGGATCGGTTTATATGGGGGTATATTTAATTATGAACCGATGTGGACCAATTTTTGCATGGTTGGAGACCATATACCAACACCATGTACCAAATTTCAGCCGGATCGGATGAAATATGCTTCTCTTAGAGCAATCTCAAGCCAAATTTGGGGGTCCGTTTATATGGGGGCTATACGTAAAAGTGGACCGATATGGCCCATTTGCAATACCATCCGACCTACATCAATAACAACTACTTGTGCCAAGTTTCAAGTCGATAGCTTGTTTCGTTCGGAAGTTCGCGTGATTTCAACAGATGGACGGACATGCTCAGATCAACTCAGAATTTCACCACGACCCAGAATATATATATACTTTATGGGGTCTTAGAGGAATATTTCGATGTGTTACAAAAGGAATGACAAAGTTAATATACCCCCATCCTATGGTGGAGGGTATACAAATAATTATACCCTGCTCCACACTGTGGAACAGGGTATTATAAGTTAGTGCATATGTTTGCAACACCCAGAAGGAGACGAGATAGACACATGGTGTCTTTGGCAAAAATGCTCAGGGTGGGCTCCTGAGTCGATATAGCGATGTCCGTCTGTCCGTGAACACATTTTTGTAATCAAAGTCTAGGTCGCAATTTTAGTCCAATCGACAAATTTGGCACAAGTATGTGTTTTGGCTCAGAATAGATCCCTATTGATTTTGGAAGAAATCGGTTCAGATTTAGATTTAGATTTCGCCCTATATGGACTTATATGGCCCAGAAGCCAGAGTTTTACCCTAATTTGCTTAAAATTTTGCACAAGAAGAACAATAAGTACTGTCGTCAAGTGTGCCAAATTTTATTGAAATCGGTTCAGATTTAGATATAGCTCCCATATATATCTTTCGCCCGATTTACACTCATATGACCACAGAGGCCAATTTGTTGCTCCGATTTAGTTGAAATTTTGCACAGGGAGTAGAATTAGAATTGTTGCTATGCGTGCCAAATTTGGTTGAAATCGGTTCAGATTTAGATATAGCTCCCATATATATGTTTTTCTGATTTCGACAAAAATGGTCAAAATACCAAAATTTTCCTTGTAAAATTACCACTGCTTAGTCGAAAAGTTGTAAAAATGACTCTAATTTTCCTAAACTTCTAATACATATATATCGAGCGATAAATCATAAATAAACTTTTTCGAAGTTTCCTTAAAATTGCATCAGATTTAAACGTTTCCCATATTTTTTACTAACATTGTGTTCCACCCTAGTGCATTAGCCGACTTAAATTTTGAGTCTATAGATTTTGTAGAAGTCTATCAAATTCTGTCCAGATCGAGTGATATTTAAATGTATGTATTTGGGACAAACCTTTATATATAGCACCCAACACATTTGACGGATGTGATATGGTATCGAAAATTTAGACCTACAAAGTGGTGCAGGGTATAATATAGTCGGCCCCGCCCGACTTTAGACCTTCCTTACTTGTTTAAAAATTTAAAAAGAGATCACATAAAGAAATAAGATCACGAACAACACCAAAACACAGGCCAGTGATTGTCGTCCATATTCTCGAAAATTAAAACTGGGACTTCGGTCACCATGTATATATGAACGAAAATTTACTTCAACATACTCAAATAATAAAATTAGGTGGTAGATCAATATGAAGGTGAACCATCTTCGTCATTTCTATGTTTATGCGATATATGGTCCAAATTAGCGATTAAAACATTATTATACACCAAATTAATTATGCTGAACTCATTTCGAAAAAATCCCCAAAAAAAAAAACCCAAACTCATGGAAATTTCCCACCAAATCAAAAATTCCGTCCCCATCCACGAAAAAAATATCCCCAATATGTTGTCAGTTGGGCATTTGATGGTGGGAGTCACCATGGTTACAATGAACTCCTTGCGTACAAAGTGTCATGGGTTGAGATTGATCAACGAAACAGCAAAAAGTCGAAACATTTGTTGCACATTAAATTCAAGCTAAATATTAATATTAAATGGGTGTCTGTCTCACTGTGCATCCCCAATGATGCCGCACGACTTAATATATTATATATTTGTATTTTTTCTTTGAATTATCTGTCCTCAAATGAGATTGGACTTCTTTGTTTTATTCATATTTCACTGAAGGAGACTTTATCCCAAAGTACTCATAATGATATTAAATAAAATAAAAAATTATATAAATATATTTCTTGTCTTAAGGGAAAAATTAATTAAAAAATAACTCAATAAAGGTTAAGGTCATCAAATGAAACAGCCTTGTGGCATATACATTTTTTTCATTTATATTTTTATTAGTACAAAAAAAAAATACAAAAATTTGATTAAATACATCAATAACCGCTACTACCGCAATATGGTTTCAACTCGAAAGCAATAACAGCTCATAATAGGCACATCGCAGGCTAGATTAAAATATCTACATTGACATTGGAGCAACGGGATAATATATCAAAGACAAATAAACGATATACACGGTGGCTGATATGTACTGAAACGCTGCCACACACTGTGGAACAGGATATTATAAGCGACAATTTATTTGGGTGTATTCCCTTAATTATAAATGTAATGAAGTATTAAATATGTTTAGCTTGCACTAACAAGCGAAAGTTACTACTTCTATAAAAGGAGAGAACTTACACACAATGGACTTTGATAGGAAGACCTAAAACGAAAATTAATATTTTTAAAAATATTGACTTTATATGTTAGCTAAATATTAACTCTAAAGTTTTATATCTATAGCAAGTTTTCTTTTCCACAGCCAACTTTTGAAAATTTTTATTTACATAACAATTTTTTTCCAAAATTTTAATTCTAAAGAAAATTTTTCAAAAATTTTAATTCTATAGAAAATTTTTACAAAATTTTATTTACATAGAAAAATTTTGCATGATTTTATTCCATGGAAAATTTTATTTCTATCGAAAATGTTCTCAAAATTTTATTTCTATAGAAAATTTAATTAAAATGTTATTTGCATAGAATTTTTTTTTTTTTGTAAATTTTATTTCTATAAAAAATTTTGTCAACATTTTATTTCTATGGCAAATTTTCGTTTCTACAGAAAATTTTATTTCTATTGAAAATTATGTCAAAATGTTATTTCATTTTACGATTTTAGCAAAATTTTATTTCTATAGAAAACTTAATTAAAATGTTAATGCTATAGAAAATTTTTTTAAATTTTATTTTTATAAAAATTTGCTCAATTGTATTTCTATAGAAAATTTTTAATCATTTTACTTCCATAGAAAATTTTCTCAAAATTTTGTTTCTATAGAAAATTTTGTCAAATTTTTATTTCTATAGATTTTTTTTTTTTAATTTTATTTCTTAGGAAATTGTCTCAAAATTTTATTCTATGGAAAATTTTATTTCTATTGAAAATTTTCTCAAAATTTTATTTGTATAGAAAATTTTTGCAAATATTTATTTCTATAGAAAATTTTGTCAACATTTTATTTCTACAGAAAATTTTATTTCTATTGAAAATTATGTCAAAAAGTTATTTCATTTTACGATTTTAACAACATTTTATTTCTATAGAACATTTAATTAAAATGTTATTTCTATAGAAAAAAATTTTTTAAATTTTATTTTTATAAAAATTTGTTCAAAAATGTATTTTTATAGAAAATTTTTAATCATTTTACTTCTATAGAAAATTTTCTCAAAATTTTATTTCTAGAGAAAGTTTTCTCAAAATTTTGTTTCTATAGAAAATTTGTCAAATTTTTTTTCTAAAGATTTTTTTTCAAAATTTTATTTCTTATGAAATTGTCTCAAAATTGTATTATGTGGAAAATTTTATTTCTATTGAAAATTTCCTCAAAATTTTATTTCTATAGAAAATTTTTGCAAAAATTTATTTCTATAAAAAATTTTGTCAACATTTTATTTCTACAGCAAATTTTCATTTCTACAGAAAATTTTATTTATGACAAAATGTTATTTCTTTTTACGATTTTAGCAAAATTTAATTTCTATAGAAAATTTAATTAAAATTTTATTTCTATAGAAATTTTTTTTAATTTTATTTTTATTAAAATTTTCCAAAATTTTATTTCTATAGATAATTTAATTAAAATGTTATTTCTATAGATTTTTTTTTTAATTTTATTTTTATAAAAATTTGCTTAAAATTTTATTTTATAGAAAATTTTTCATTATTTTACTTCTATAGAAGCCACCGTGGTGCAATGGTTAGCATGCCCGCCTTGCATACACAAGGTCGTGGGTTCGATTCCTGCTTCGACCGAACACCAAAAAGTTTTTCTGCGGTGGATTATCCCACCTCAGTAATACTGGTGACATTTCTGAGGGTTTCAAAACTTCTCTAAGGGGTTCCACTGCAATGTGGAACGCCGTTCGGACTCGGCTATAAAAAGGAGGTTCCTTGTCATTGAGCTTAACATGGAATCGGGCAGCACTCAGTGATAAGAGAGAAGTTCACCACTGTGTTATCATAATGGACTGAATGGGAGCCACAATGGTGC
Organism: Haematobia irritans; assembly: GCF_050003625.1. Classification (NCBI taxonomy): domain Eukaryota; kingdom Metazoa; phylum Arthropoda; class Insecta; order Diptera; family Muscidae; genus Haematobia; species Haematobia irritans. Next base: position 136,027,362 of record NC_134401.1, on the reverse strand, counting down.
ACCGTCTGTCTGTCTGTTCATGTATTTTTGTGCGCAAAGTACAGGACAAAGACAATCGATATTGATTTTGGAAAAAATCGATTCAGATTTAGAAATAGCTGGGGAGCCACCGTGGTCCAATGGTTAGCATGTCCGCCTTTCATACACAAGGTCGTGGGTTCGATTCTTGCTTCGACCGAACAAAAAAGTTTTCCAGATTATCCCACCTCAGTAATACTGGTGACATTTCTGAGGGTTTCAAAATTTCTCTAAGTGGTTTCACTGCAATGTGGAACGCCGTTCGGACTCGGCTATGGAAAGGAGGTCTCTTGTCATTGAGCTTAACATGGAATCGGGCAGTACTTAGTGGTAAGAGAGAAGTTCACCACTGTGGTATCACAATGGACTGAATAGTCTAAGTGAGCCTGATACATCGGCCTGCCACTTAACCTAACCTAACCTAACATGCTTCGCACCAATACCCAGCAAAAAAAGCGTCGTTAAAAAAGTTATTTATTTTATTTGCAAAATTTAATTTCTTTAGAAAATGTTGACAAAATTTGATCTCCCTAGAAAATTTTGGCAACATTTTATTTCTTTAGAAAATTTGGTAAAATTTTATTTATATAGAAATTTTATTTTTTAGAAAGTTTGCTCAAAATTTTATTTCTATAGAAAATTTTGCAAAACTTCATTTCTTTAGAAAATTTTGCCAAAATTTTATTTCTATAGAAAATTTTGCCTAAATTTTATTTCGATAGAAAATTTTGCCAACATTTTATTTCTTTAGAAAATTTTGTTAAAATTATATTTACAGAGTAATCTGATATTTTTGAAAGTTTGCCCAAAATGTCATTTCTATAGAAAATATTCCAACAACTTTCTTTCTGTAGAACATTTTTCAACATTATATTTCTTCAGCAAATTTTCTGTTCTACAGAAAATTTTATTTATATAGAAGATTTTCTTATTTCTATAGAAAATTTTCTCAAACTTTTATTTCTATAGAAAATTTTTGCAAAATTTTATTTACACAGAAAATATTGTCAAATTGTTTTTATATATAAATTTTTTTCAATATTTCTAGAGAAAATTTTGTCTCTTTAGAAAAATTTGTCAAATTTTTGTTTCTATAGAATTTTTTCTTAAAATTTTATTTCTATAGAATTTTTTCTTAAAATTTTATTTCTATAGGAAATTGTCTCAAAATTTTATTTCTACAGAAAATTTTCTCCATAAATTTTATTTCTATAGAAGATTTTGTCAAATTTTTATTTCTATAGAATATTGTGTCAAAATTTTATTTCTGTGTGCATTTTTTTTTTTTTAATTTTTGCAAATTTTTCTATAGAAAATTTGAACAAAATTTTATTACTATAGAAAATTTGAAAATTTAATTCTTAGAAAGCATCTTTGCAAAATTGTATTTCTGTGGAAAAATTGTGCAAACTTTTAATTCTACAGAAATTTTTTTTGCAAAATTTTATTTCTATAGAAAATTTTTGCAAAAGTGTATTTTTGTAGAAAATTATTTGCAAAATTTTATTTACGTAGAAAATTTTTTGCAAAATTTTATTTCTATTGAAAATTTTTGAAGTACCTCTTAGTTGGAGACGAATATATTGCAAAATTTACCAAACCATCAGATCTCTACCAATCTACCAAACAGTGAAAATTGTATCATTTATGGTACAATTCTAACAACTGTGGCAACCGTTCGCCCAAGTTTCCCTAACCATATCCGTCTGTCTGTGTACACATTTTTGTTATCAAAGCCTAGGTCGCACTTTTAGTCCAATCAACTTTAAATTTGGCTCACAGGACATAAATGTCCTACGGAAAAATTTTCATAAAATTTGAATTCCATTGTAAAACTTACAGGAATTTCATAGGAATTTTGCAATTCCCCTCCTTTTCACTTTTTGCAAAAAAAAAAAAATTAATAAATAAACAAATAAAACAAAAAAAAACCGAAAACAATTCCCATTTGATTGCAATAGCCATAAACAAAGGAACTCTATTAGAACTGTTTACCTTGCTTTTTATGGTTTTGATAAGTGAAGTTGGCTACGACAACCATTTAACTTGAAAATGTTTATTTTCTTTCTGTGTGGGTGTTGTGTGTGTGTTTTTTTCCAGCATTCTCCACAACACTCCCCAAATATTGGGATGTTGAATAAATATTCTTTGTTTATGGGTAATACAGAATTTTCTTTCTATTTACAATAAAACCGAATTACATTTTACAATGGAGCTTAGATTAAATATAGAAATTACGTGCCCCTCAAAATATTTATATTTTTTTCATTTAAATTTTACATTTATATTCTGAGAATATTCTAGGTTATTATTAGGTTCTTTTGTTAGAATCAATAACTGATATGAGGATAGTGTAAGAAAAGAACTCAAAACAAATATGAATCAAAAAAGTGTATTTATTTCGTATTTTAAAGAGAAAAAACAAGTATATACGGCCGTAAGTTCGGCCAGGCCGAATCTTATGTACCCTCCACCATGGATTGCGTAGCAACTTCTACGAAAGACTGTCATCCACAAATTTCAACTCACTCGGATGAAATTAGCTCCTCCAAGAGGCTCCAAAACCAAATCTCGGGATCGGTTTATATGGGGGCTATAAATGATTATGGACTGATATGGACCACTTTTGGCATGGTTGTTAAATATCGTATACTACCACCACGTACCGAATTTCAACCAGATCGGATGAATTTTGCTTCTCCAAAAGGCACCGGAGGTCAAATCTGGAGATCGGTTTATATGGGAGCTATATATAATTATTGACTGATTGGAACCAATTCCTGCATGTTTGTTGGATACCATATACTAACATCACGTACCAAATTTCAACCGAATGGGAAGAATTTTGCTCTTCCAAGTGCTCCGGAGGTCAAATCGGGGGATCGGTTTATATGGGGGCTATATATAATTATGAACCGATGTGAACCAATTTTTGCATGGTTGTTAGAGACCATATACTAACAACATGTACCAAATTTCAGCCGGATCGGATACCCTCCACCTTAGGATGGGGGGTATATTAACTTTGTCATTCCCTTTGTAACACATCGAAATATTGCTCTAAGACCCCATAAAGTATATATATTCTGGGTCGTGGTGAAATTCTGAATCGATCTGAGCATGTCCGTCCGTCCGTCCGTCCGTCCGTCCGTCTGTTGAAATCACGCTAACTTCCGAACGAAACAAGCTATCGACTTGAAACTTGGCACAAGTAGTTGTTATTGATGTTGGTCGGATGGTATTGAAAATGGGCTATATCGGACCACTTTTACGTATAGCCCCCATATAAACCGACGCTCAGATTTGGCTTGCGGAGTCTCTTGGAGGAGTAAAATTCATCCGATCCGGTTTAAATTTGGTACATGGTGTTTTTATATGGTTTCTCACAATCATGCAAAAAATGGTCCAAATCGGTCCACAATTATATATAGCCCCCATATAAACCGACGCTCAGATTTGGCTTGAGGAGCCTCTAAGAGAAGCAAATTTTATCCGATCCGATTGAAAATTGCTACATGGTGTTGGAATATGGTCTCTAACAAACATGCAAAAATTGGTCCACACCGGTCTTTTATATATATATATATATATATATATATATATATATATATATATATATATATATATATATATATATATATATATATATATATATATATATATATATATATATATATATATATATATATATATATATATATATATATATATATATATATATATATATATATATATATATATATATATATATATATATATATATATAGGGTGACGAATTTCCCTTTTTGGGGATTTTTCGAAATCTGTTCAGTATAATAAATAGGGGTTTAGAGTAACGGTTTAAATGAAATTTTTTTCCTTCATAAAATTTTGACAAACATTTCTATAGAAATAAAATTTTGACAAAATTTTCTATAGAAATAAAATTTTAACAAAATTTTCTATTGAAATAGAATTTTGACAAAATTTACTATAGAAATAAAATTTTGACAAAATTTACTATAGAAATAAAATTTTGACAACATTTGCTATAGAAATAAAATTTTGAAAAAATTTTGTATAGGAATAAAATTTTGAACAAAAAAAAAATTATAAAAATAAAATTTTGAAAAAAAATTTTTATCGAAATAAAATTTTGGCAAACTTTTGTATAGAAATAAAATTTTGACAAAATATTTTATCGATATAAAAGTTTGGCAAAATTTTCTATAGAAATAAAATTTTGAAAAAAATTTGTATAAGAATAAAATTTAAAAGAAAAAAAATTTATAGAAATAAAATTTTGACAAAATTTTTTATCGAAATAAAATTTTGGCAAAATTTTGTATAGAAATAAAATTTTGACAAAATTATTTATCGATATAAAAGTTTGGCAAAATTTTCTATTGAAAAAATTTTTTTATGAAAAAAAATTTTTAACAAAATTTACTAAAGAAATAAAATTTTGACAAAATTTTCTATAGAAATAAAATTTTGACAAAATTGTCTATAGAAATAAAATTTTGACAAAATTTTCGATAGAAGTAAAATTTTGAGAAAATTTTCTATAGAAATAAAATTTTGACAAAATTTTCTATAGAAATAAAATTTTGACAAAATTTTCTATAGAAATAAAATTTTGACAAAGTTTTCTGCAAACATAACATTTTTACAAGATTTTCTATAGCAATAAAATTTTGGAAAAATTTTCTACAGAAATAAAATTTTGACAAAATTTTGTATAGAAATAAAATTTTTCCAAAATTTTGTATAGAAATAAAATTTTGATAAAATTTTCTATAGAAATAGAATTTTGGCAAAATTTTCTCTAGAAATAAAATTTTGACAAAATTTTCTAAAGAAATAAAATTTTGACAACATTTTCTAAAGAAATAAAATTTTGACAAAATTTTCTAAAGAAGTAAAATTTTGACAGAATTTTCTATAGAAATAAAATGTTGACAAAATTTTCTATAGAAATAAATTGTTGACAAAATTTTCTATAGAAATAAAATTTTGACAAAATATTCTATAGAAGTAGAATTTTTACAAAATTTTGTATAGAAATAATATTTTGACAAAATTTTCTATAGAAATAGAATTTTGGCAAAATTTTCTATAGAAATAAAATTTTGACAAAATTTTCTAAAGAAATAAAATTTTGACAACATTTTCTAAAGAAATAAAATTTTGACAAAATTTTCTAAAGAAGTAAAATTTTGACAGAATTTTCTATAGAAATAAAATGTTGACAAAATTTTCTATAGAAATAAAATTTTGACAAAATTTTCTATAGAAATAAAATTTTGACAAAATTTTCTATAGAAGTAGAATTTTGACAAAATTTTCTATAGAAATAAAATTTTGACCAAATTTTCTTAAGAAATAAAATTTTGACAAAATTTTCTAAAGAAGTAAAATTTTGACAGAATTTTCTATAGAAATAAAATTTTGACAAAATTTTCAATAGAAATAAAATGTTGACAAAATTTTTTATAGAAATAAAATTTTGACAAAATTTTCTATAGAAGTAGAATTTTGACAAAATTTGCTATAGAAATAAAATTTTGACAAAATTTTCTATAGAAATAAAATTTTGACAAAATTTTCTAAAGAAGTAAAATTTTGACAGAATTTTCTATAGAAATAAAATTTTGACAAAATTTTCAATAGAAATAAAATGTTGACAAAATTTTCTATAGAAATAAAATTTTGACAAAATTTTCTATAGAAATAAAATTTTGACAAAATTTTCTATGGAAGTAGAATTTTGAGAACATTTTCTATAGAAATAAAATTTTGAAAAAATTTTCTATAGAAATAAAATGTTGACAAAATTTGCTATAAAAATAAAATTTTGACAAAGTTTTCTGTAAAAATAAAATTTTTACAAAATTTTCTATAGAAATAGAATTTTGACAAAATTTTCAATAGAAATAAAATTTTGAGAAAATTTTTTATAGAACTTAAATCTTGAAAAATTTTTCTATAGAAATAAAATCTTGGAAAAATTTTCTATAGAAATAAAATTTTGACAATATTTTCTATAGAAATAAAATTTTGACAAAAATTTTTATAGAATAAAATCTTGACAACATTTTCAATAGAAAAAAAAAATTGACAAAATTTTCTATAGAAATAAAATTTTGAAAAAAAATCTACAGAAATAAAATCTACAGAAATAAAAATTAATTATAAATTATAATTTTTGGCTCAAGTGAAACCGTTGTAGTAACACGATTTAGCTACTCTTGATAACTTCCGTTGCATAGTTTTAGGCGGTACATGTGTCCGCTTAAAAACATAACTGGCCACAAATAAATATAGGTATTGGTAGCATAAACTTCATGAACCCACTACCCACATACTTTGGTATCAACATGTACAGAATAGAAAAGGAATTGAATAAAAAGTGGCATAACGTATTAAACAGATGGCTCAAAAATATAAAAATTATGGCATTTAATGGTCCAAAATGTACAGGGCCATGAAAAAAACTGGTAAATTTTACACTGGTTGCATACAATACAGTATTGATGAAAAATTTAAGCTATATCCTTTCGTTGAAAATGCCAAAGGATTTTAAAATATGGCCAAAAAAATCTCATTTGTATTTAGCGAAACGTTAAAAATTGAATTATATCTGTTTGCTTATTAATAAAGTAATAACATAAGTTTGCTATCAACCCAAATTAAATTGCAAATTTCAAAGATGTTTCATTTTTCGTTTACTCTTTACATTTCTTTCTCCCCACAGATTAAACTAAAGACCAAAAACTTGAAAATTTGCCTGAACACCAAAGTTGGTAAGTAATAGAATTCCTTTTATTATATACTCTCCTAATACTAACGCTATTCCAAGTACCCTATAAAGAATGATCTTTTTTTTTTGGTTCGAAAAAATTAAAAATCAACATCGTTTCTTTTGTGTGGCATACACAAGCAGCCAACCAAGCACTTTGGCAAGTGGTTGGCCATGAATAACTTTCACGTCAATGGACATTCTTCACAAAATTTCTTTCATCCAGCACACCATCCTTAAGCAACACTTGGCTTTTTCGCGGTTTTTCTTGGTTCTTCGCATCTTTTGAGTGTTGAGTGTGCTGTTGGTATTTGGTATTTGATGCCAGGAGATAACCTTGCTCAAGTAGGAGAATGGGGGAGGGATGGGACCTTTCATTTTTGAAAAACAAAAAAAAAAAACAAACTAAACTGGCATATGAGTAACACTCAGCAAGAATGAACCGTAACACACTAAGTAGGCAAGCATTACTCGTATGTCACAGATCCTGTATCGGGCATCTCATATACACACATACTCGTATGTGTGCTAAAGACACTTGGGAATATGTTATGCAGTGGTTTTGATGTTTCATGAAATCCACACCGGAAAATTTGAATTGAATAATTTCTCTGAAATAAATTTAATAAAGTTAATTATTGTAATTATTTTTAATTTCGATTTGAATTTTAGTTTAAGTGTAAAATTTAATTTTATTAATAATTATAATTAAAGTTAAAATTAAATTTTAAATTTAAACTAAAAATCAAATTGAAATTTAAATTAAAATAACTATTATTAAAACTCTAACTATAATGTCAATTTAAATTTAAATTCGATTTTAATTTTAAATTGCATTTACATTCAATTTTAATTTTATTTTTAAATTCGATTTTAATTTTAATTTTACTGCTAATTTAAAATTAAAATTCGATTTTTATTTAATTGAAAAATTTACTCTTAATTTCGATTTTAATAATAATTTTAATTATGACTTAAATTTTTACCCTTCGTTGCATGATTTTATTTTCGCATCGATAAAATTTTTTTTGGAATGTTACAACCGTTTTTTTTTTTTTTGAATCATAAATATATACCAAAACCCTATTTCATAGAGGGATTAACGTGAAAAGAATGAATGAGAAAGACAAAAAACTAACGGTAAAATGTTCAAAATAATAGAGTCATATAGGCAAAAAAGTAACATATCAGGTCATGCAACGAAGTGTTAATTTTTATTTGAATTTTATTTTAAATTTTAAATTTAATTACATACAAAGAAAATTTCATTAAAATTGAGCCAATGAAATTTTTCATTGATATTCATTAATACAATGAAATAAATCTTAATAGTACGAAACGTTACGTTGATTAACAGAAAATTCGTTATAATAACGAAAAAATTTCATTGTATTAACGAATTTGTTTCATTGGCTCACTTTTAATGAAACATTTCGTTAAAATAACGAAACTTTTTTTATCGGTGTGTGTAATTATATTTTTAAGTTTTATTTAAAGTTCAGTTTAAATTCAAAATTTAATTTTAACTTTAATTAAAATTTTAATTTTGGAATTTTAGTTTTTAGTTTAATTCTTATTTGAAATTTAGTTTAAATTTAAATTTTGATATTAATTTTAATAATAAATTCGATTTATAATAATAAATTTATTTGAAATTTAGTTTAAATTTTAATATTAATTTTAATGATAAATTCGATTTGAATATTAATTTCAGCGCTATTTTATATGAAATTTAGTTAAATTTAAATTTTAATATTAATTTTAATGATAAAATCGATTTGAATATTAATTTCAGCGCTATTTTATATGAAATTTAGTTAAAATTTAAAATTTATTTTTAATAATATTTAGCTTAAATTAAAAAATTAATTTTAATTTTAATTTTAACTTTAATTATAATTTTAATTTTAATTTTTATTGGAATTTTAGTTTAAATTTAAAATTTCATTTTAATTGTAATTTTTATTTGAATATTAGTATAAATTAATTACAATTTTATTTTCAATTTTTATTTGAATTTTAGTCTAAATTTAAAAATTGATTATATTTTTATTTTTTATTTGAATTGTAGTTTACATTCAAAATATAATTTTTAGTACAATTTTAAGTTTTAATTACTTTTTTGGAAACTTAGTTTAAGTTTTAATATTCATTTTAATTTAAAATTTTAAGTTTTATTTAAATATAGGTTTAAATTTAAAGTTTAATTTTAATCATTTTTTAAATTTTATTTGAATATTAGTTTAAATTTAAAAATTATTTTATTTTTTTTAAATTTCAATTAAATTTAAATTAAGTTTAAATTTAAAATTTAAGTTTAATTTTTAATTTAATTTTAGTTTTAGATTAAATTTAAAATTTAGTTTTAATAGTAGTTTTAATAGTAGTTTTAATATTAATTTATATTTGAATTTTTGTTTAAATTTAAAATTTTTTTTAATAACAATTTTATTTGTAATTTTTATTTGAATTTTAGTCTGAATTGAAAAATTTAGTTTAAATTTAAAATTTAATTTTAATAATATTTTCAAATTTTATTTGAATTTTAGTTTAAATTTAAAAATTAATTTTAACTTTAACTTTAATTATAATTATAATTACAATTTTTTATTGGAATTTTAGTTTAAATTTAAAATTTAATTTTAATTGTATTTTTAATTTTAATTTTTATTTGAATATTAATATAAATTTAAAATTATTATTAATTACAATTTTATTTTCAATTTTTATCTGAATTTTAGTCTAAATTTAAAAATTGATTATATTTTTATTTTTTATTTGAATTGTAGTTTACATTCAAAATATAATTTTTAGTACAATTTTAAGTTTTAATTACTTTTTTGGAAATTTAGTTTAAGTTTTAATATTAATTTTAATTTAAAATTGTAAGTTTTATTTAAATATAGGTTTAAATTTAAAGTTTAATTTTCATTATTTTTTAAATTTTATTTGAATATTAGTTTAAATTTAAAAATTATTTTATTTTTTTTTTAAATTTCAATTAAATTTAAATTAACTTTAAATTTAAAATTTAAGTTTAATTTTTAATTTAATTTTAGTTTTAGACTAAATTTAAAATTTAGTTTTAATAGTATTTTTAATATTAATTTGTATTTGAATTTTTGTCTAAATTAAAAATTATTTTTAATTACTATTTTATTTGTAAGTTTTATTTGAATTTTAGTCTAAATTGAAAAATTTAGTTTAAATTTAAAATTTAATTTTAATTTTTTAATATTTTCAAATTTTATTTGAATTTTAGTTTAAATTTAAAAATTAATTTTAATTTTAACTTTAATGGCTTTCGCTTTTCCAAATCCGAATTGCCGGGCTTCACGCTTGACACCTGCCATCAGATTTTGTACAGCCACCTTGTCCACCTTCTTCGCCGCAGAAAGCCAGTTTGCCTTGAACTGCTGCTCGTCCTTAGCAGTTTTTTTTTTGATCTTCTTTAGGTTCCGCTTGGCAATAGCCCAGTATTTCTCAATTGGGCGGAGCTCTGGCGTGTTGGGAGGGTTCTTGTCCTTGGGAACCATCTGCACATTGTTGGCGGCGTACCACTCCATGGCCTTTTTCCCGTAATGGCAAGATGCCAAATCCGGCCAAAACAGTACGGAACAACCGTGTTTCTTCAGGAAAGGCAGCAGACGTTTATTCAAACACTCTTTCACGTAAATTTCTTGGTTGACAGTCCCGGAAGCTATGAAAATGCTGCTTTTCAAGCCACAGGTACAGATGGCTTGCCAAACCAGATATTTCTTTGCGAACTTTGACAGTTTTATGTGCTTGAAAATATCTGCTACCTTTCCCCTTCCTTTTGCCGTATAAAACTCCTGTCCCGGAAGCTGCTTGTAGTCGGCTTTGACGTAGGTTTCGTCGTCTATTACCACGCAGTCAAACTTCGTCAGCATCGTCGTGTACAGCCTCCGGGATCGCGCTTTGGCCGTCGTATTTTGTTTATCATCGCGATTTGGAGTCACTACCTTCTTGTAAGTTGATAGTCCGCCTCGTTTTGTGGCTCGATGCACGGTTGTAGACGATACACCCAGCTTATTTGCGGCATCTAAGAGAGAGAGGTTAGGGTTTCGCTTGAAACTACCGGCAACTCTCTTTGTCGTCTCAGCGGCTTCCGGTTTTCGATTTCGCCCCGATCCAGACTTCCTGGCTGTCGACAAACGTTCCCCAAACACTTTAATTACATTTGTAACGGTTGATTTGGTAACTTTTAGCGATTTTGTCAGCTTTGCGTGCGAGTAGCTCGGATTGTCGCGATGCGCGAGCAAAATTTTGATACGCTGCTCTTCTTGCTTGGACGGCATTTTGACAACTGAAGAGTGAATTCCAAAATCGAAATAGGAGCAACATTCTACACACACACACCTTCAAAATGAGGGGTGTTCAGGTTTTTTAAATGCAAAATTGTAAGAAATACGTCAAGTTTATATTGATCAAATTTTGACCGTATCACCCTTTAGTAGAATTATTGACCTCGAAGCGTGTTGTGTCGACTGACGGCATCTGATATTTCCTTAAGAATTTTTTTTGATAACTATTTTAATTTTTATTTTAATTTTAGTTATAATTTTAATCTTAACTTTAATTATAATTTTACTAAACTTATTTTTAATTTTAATTGTATTTTTAATTTTTATTTGAATGTTAGTTTTAATTTAAAATTATTTTTAATTAAAATTGTATTTTTAATTTTTAGTTGAGTTTTAGTTTTTTGTTTTAAATTATTATTTAACCTGTTATTTGAATTTTTGTTTAAATTGAAATTTAATTTAATTTGGATTAAATTTAAGTAAAATTAGTTTATTAAAAAAATAAAAATAATTTAGGCTGATAACTAAATACACAGTTTCATGAAGCCTTATTTAGCTGTAAATTTTTATCGGAATTTTAGTTTAAATTTAAAATTTAATTTAATTTGAATTAAATTAAATTAATAAATTAAATTTAAATTAGTTAGAAAAAACAAGTAAGGAAAGTCTAAAGTCGGGCGGGACCGACTATATTATACCCTGCACCACTTTGTAGATCTAAATTTTCGATACCATATCACATCCGTCAAATGTGTTGGGTGCTATATAAAGGTTCGTCCCAAATACATACATTTAAATATCACTTGATTTGGACAGAATTTGATAGACTTTTACAAAACCTATAGACTCAAAATTTAAGTTGGCTAATGCACTAGGGTGGAACACAATTTTAGTAAAAAACAAGTAAGGAAAGTCTAAAGTCGGGCGGGACCGACTATATTATACCCTGCACCACTTTGTAGATCTAAATTTTCGATACCATATCACATCCGTCAAATGTGTTGGGTGCTATATAAAGGTTCGTCCCAAATACATACATTTAAATATCACTTGATTTGGACAGAATTTGATAGACTTTTACAAAACCTATAGACTCAAAATTTAAGTTGGCTAATGCACTAGGGTGGAACACAATTTTAGTAAAAAAATATGGGAAACATTTAAATCTGAAGCAATTTTAAGGAAACTTCGCAAAAGTTTATTTATGATTTATCGCTCGATATATATGTATTACAAGTTTAGGAAAATTAGAGTCAGTTTTACAGCTTTTCGACTAAGCAGTGGTGATTTTACAAGGAAAATGTTGGTATTTTGACCATTTTTGTCGAAATCAGAAAAACATATATATGGGAGCTATATCTAAATCTTAACCGATTTCAACCAAATTTGGCAGGCATAGCTAGAATGCTAAATCTACTCCCTGTGCAAAATTTCAACCAAATTGGGCCAAAACTCGGGCTTCTGGGGCCATATAAGTCCATATCGGGCGAAAAATATATATGGAAGCTATATCTAAATCTGAATCGATTTCAACCAAATTTGGCACACATAGCTACAATGCTAAATCTACTTCTTGTGCAAAATTTCAACTAAATCGGAGCAAAAAATTGGCCTCTGTGGTCATATGAGTGTAAATCGGGCGAAAGCTATATATGGGAGCTATATATAAATCTGAACCGATTTCAATCAAATTTGGCACGCATAGCTAGAATGCTAAATCTACTCCCTGTGCAAAATTTCAACCAAATTGGGTCAAAACTCTAGCTTTTAGGACCATATTAGTCCATATCGGGCGAAAGATATATATGGGAGCTATATCTAAATCTGAACCGATTTCAATCAAATTTTGCACACTTGACTACACTACTAATTGTACTCCTAATGCAAAATTTCAACCAAATTCGGCCAAAAATCTGGCTTCTGGGGCCATATAAGTCCATATCGGGCGAAAAATATATATGGGAGCTATATCTAAATCTGAACCGATTTCAATCAAATTTTGCACACTTGACTATACGACTAAGTGTTATGCTAATACAAAATTTCAAGCAAATCGGTATAAAACTCTGGCTGCTGGGTCCATATTAGTGCATATCGGGCGAAAGATATATATGGGAGCTATATCTTAATCTAAACCGATTTCAATAAAATTTGGCATACTTGACTATAGTACTAATTGTTCTTCTTGTGCAAAATTTTAAGCAAATTAGGGTAAAACTCTGGATTCTGGGGCCATATAAGTCCATATCGGGCGAAATATATATATGGGAGCTATATCTAAATCTGAACCGATTTCTTCCAAAATCAATAGGGATCTATTCTGAGCCAAAACACATACTTGTGCCAAATTTGAAGTCGATTGGACTAAAACTGCGACCTAGACTTTGATTACAAAAATGTGTTCACGGACAGACGGACAGACGGACAGACGGACAGACGGACAGACGGACATCGCTATATCGACTCAGGAACCCACCCTGAGCATTTTTGCCAAAGACACCATGTGTCTATCTCGTCTCCTTCTGGGTGTTGCAAACATATGCACTAACTTATAATACCCTGTTCCACAGTGTGGAGCAGGGTATAAATATGGGAAACATTTAAATCTGAAGCAATTTTAAGGAAACTTCGCAAAAGTTTATTTATGATTTATCGCTCGATATATATGTATTACAAGTTTAGGAAAATTAGAGTCAGTTTTACAGCTTTTCGACTAAGCAGTGGTGATTTTACAAGGAAAATGTTGGTATTTTGACCATTTTTGTCGAAATCAGAAAAACATATATATGGGAGCTATATCTAAATCTTAACCGATTTCAACCAAATTTGGCAGGCATAGCTACAATGCTAATTCTATTCCATGTGCAAAATTTCAACTAAATCGGAGCAAAAAATTGGCCTCTGTGGTCATATGAGTGTAAATCGGGCGAAAGCTATATATGGGAGCTATATATAAATCTGAACCGATTTCAATCAAATTTGGCAGGCATAGCTAGAATGCTAAATCTACTCCCTGTGCAAAATTTCAACCAAATTGGGCCAAAACTCGGGCTTCTGGGGCCATATAAGTCCATATCGGGCGAAAAATATATATGGAAGCTATATCTAAATCTGAATCGATTTCAACCAAATTTGGCACACATAGCTACAATGCTAAATCTACTTCTTGTGCAAAATTTCAACTAAATCGGAGCAAAAAATTGGCCTCTGTGGTCATATGAGTGTAAATCGGGCGAAAGCTATATATGGGAGCTATATATAAATCTGAACCGATTTCAATCAAATTTGGCACGCATAGCTAGAATGCTAAATCTACTCCCTGTGCAAAATTTCAACCAAATTGGGTCAAAACTCTAGCTTTTAGGACCATATTAGTCCATATCGGGCGAAAGATATATATGGGAGCTATATCTAAATCTGAACCGATTTCAATCAAATTTTGCACACTTGACTACACTACTAATTGTACTCCTAATGCAAAATTTCAACCAAATTCGGCCAAAAATCTGGCTTCTGGGGCCATATAAGTCCATATCGGGCGAAAAATATATATGGGAGCTATATCTAAATCTGAACCGATTTCAATCAAATTTTGCACACTTGACTATACGACTAAGTGTTATGCTAATACAAAATTTCAAGCAAATCGGTATAAAACTCTGGCTGCTGGGTCCATATTAGTGCATATCGGGCGAAAGATATATATGGGAGCTATATCTTAATCTAAACCGATTTCAATAAAATTTGGCATACTTGACTATAGTACTAATTGTTCTTCTTGTGCAAAATTTTAAGCAAATTAGGGTAAAACTCTGGATTCTGGGGCCATATAAGTCCATATCGGGCGAAATATATATATGGGAGCTATATCTAAATCTGAACCGATTTCTTCCAAAATCAATAGGGATCTATTCTGAGCCAAAACACATACTTGTGCCAAATTTGAAGTCGATTGGACTAAAACTGCGACCTAGACTTTGATTACAAAAATGTGTTCACGGACAGACGGACAGACGGACAGACGGACAGACGGACATCGCTATATCGACTCAGGAACCCACCCTGAGCATTTTTGCCAAAGACACCATGTGTCTATCTCGTCTCCTTCTGGGTGTTGCAAACATATGCACTAACTTATAATACCCTGTTCCACAGTGTGGAGCAGGGTATAAAAACAACAAAATGATAGTCGTTAAAGTAAATGCACAGTTTCACTGTGCATTATTTAGCTGTTGTTGTTATGGAAATGTGATCATCCTAGCTGGATGGCATTGAGAAATTTCCCCTTTCTGGGAAATATGGAAATGTATATTTTCATTAGCTCAAAAGGACTCCCATCACGTTATACCTTTTCTATCCCAAGATATTCCTCATAAAAGAAACGCTTAAAAACTATGGAAATAAGTTGCGCCGTTTTTTAAATTCACCGTCACAAAGATGATGATGATAAAATGCAGATTCACATAAGCTCATCGTTGAATTCTGAGATCTACCTCTTGTAAATGCTTCTACGAAATTGATTCTAAATGAGATTTCCAGGGAATTTTCGTTTTTTAATTTTTTCAATTTAGCTTTTTTTATTGGAGAGTCTCCATAAAAACTGTTGACATATGAATGTTAACATATTCGAAGGCTATAACATTTAAAAATTACAGATTTATACAAGAAAAACAAAACAATGCGAAACCCATTCAACCGTGAATGTCAAGGTTAAATGGCTCTGAAGTCTGCCACCAACGCGATTGAAGAGAATAATGACAAGCCTTTGTTCGGGTTCGCAATTGGAAGAGACATCATTGCCATAAATGCCAATGACATTTGAACAACCAAGAATCTCATAAACCACCATAAAAGTCCAACATATACCACTAACCACATATGTACCTTCATAAATTTTCCACAGGATCAACAAATTCAATTATCACTCTGACATATTTAACAAATTGCCTGTCATGTTTCGATTTTGAGATTATGATTGCACTTTGCCACGAAAAGCTACAGTCTCCGCACCATTCAACATCCAAAAATATTTACAATTGATGTGTCGTGAGTGCATGAATAAATTCCATTTTCATGTGAAAATTTCATTTGGTGAAAATTTTTCAGAGAGAGCAAAATCAATCTCATGTTCCACACTCAACCATCAAAAATGGCATGGAGCAGGTATCAAATAAAAACAAGTAAGGAAAGTCTAAAGTCGGGCGGGACCGACTATATTATACCCTGCACCACTTTGTAGATCTAAATTTTCGATACCATATCACATCCGTCAAATGTGTTGGGTGCTATATAAAGGTTCGTCCCAAATACATACATTTAAATATCACTTGATTTGGACAGAATTTGATAGACTTTTACAAAACCTATAGACTCAAAATTTAAGTTGGCTAATGCACTAGGGTGGAACACAATTTTAGTAAAAAAATATGGGAAACATTTAAATCTGAAGCAATTTTAAGGAAACTTCGCAAAAGTTTATTTATGATTTATCGCTCGATATATATGTATTACAAGTTTAGGAAAATTAGAGTCAGTTTTACAGCTTTTCGACTAAGCAGTGGTGATTTTACAAGGAAAATGTTGGTATTTTGACCATTTTTGTCGAAATCAGAAAAACATATATATGGGAGCTATATCTAAATCTTAACCGATTTCAACCAAATTTGGCAGGCATAGCTACAATGCTAATTCTATTCCATGTGCAAAATTTCAACTAAATCGGAGCAAAAAATTGGCCTCTGTGGTCATATGAGTGTAAATCGGGCGAAAGCTATATATGGGAGCTATATATAAATCTGAACCGATTTCAATCAAATTTGGCAGGCATAGCTAGAATGCTAAATCTACTCCCTGTGCAAAATTTCAACCAAATTGGGCCAAAACTCGGGCTTCTGGGGCCATATAAGTCCATATCGGGCGAAAAATATATATGGAAGCTATATCTAAATCTGAATCGATTTCAACCAAATTTGGCACACATAGCTACAATGCTAAATCTACTTCTTGTGCAAAATTTCAACTAAATCGGAGCAAAAAATTGGCCTCTGTGGTCATATGAGTGTAAATCGGGCGAAAGCTATATATGGGAGCTATATATAAATCTGAACCGATTTCAATCAAATTTGGCACGCATAGCTAGAATGCTAAATCTACTCCCTGTGCAAAATTTCAACCAAATTGGGTCAAAACTCTAGCTTTTAGGACCATATTAGTCCATATCGGGCGAAAGATATATATGGGAGCTATATCTAAATCTGAACCGATTTCAATCAAATTTTGCACACTTGACTACACTACTAATTGTACTCCTAATGCAAAATTTCAACCAAATTCGGCCAAAAATCTGGCTTCTGGGGCCATATAAGTCCATATCGGGCGAAAAATATATATGGGAGCTATATCTAAATCTGAACCGATTTCAATCAAATTTTGCACACTTGACTATACGACTAAGTGTTATGCTAATACAAAATTTCAAGCAAATCGGTATAAAACTCTGGCTGCTGGGTCCATATTAGTGCATATCGGGCGAAAGATATATATGGGAGCTATATCTTAATCTAAACCGATTTCAATAAAATTTGGCATACTTGACTATAGTACTAATTGTTCTTCTTGTGCAAATTTTTAAGCAAATTAGGGTAAAACTCTGGATTCTGGGGCCATATAAGTCCATATCGGGCGAAATATATATATGGGAGCTATATCTAAATCTGAACCGATTTCTTCCAAAATCAATAGGGATCTATTCTGAGCCAAAACACATACTTGTGCCAAATTTGAAGTCGATTGGACTAAAACTGCGACCTAGACTTTGATTACAAAAATGTGTTCACGGACAGACGGACAGACGGACAGACGGACAGACGGACAGACGGACATCGCTATATCGACTCAGGAACCCACCCTGAGCATTTTTGCCAAAGACACCATGTGTCTATCTCGTCTCCTTCTGGGTGTTGCAAACATATGCACTAACTTATAATACCCTGTTCCACAGTGTGGAGCAGGGTATAAATATGGGAAACATTTAAATCTGAAGCAATTTTAAGGAAACTTCGCAAAAGTTTATTTATGATTTATCGCTCGATATATATGTATTACAAGTTTAGGAAAATTAGAGTCAGTTTTACAGCTTTTCGACTAAGCAGTGGTGATTTTACAAGGAAAATGTTGGTATTTTGACCATTTTTGTCGAAATCAGAAAAACATATATATGGGAGCTATATCTAAATCTTAACCGATTTCAACCAAATTTGGCAGGCATAGCTACAATGCTAATTCTATTCCATGTGCAAAATTTCAACTAAATCGGAGCAAAAAATTGGCCTCTGTGGTCATATGAGTGTAAATCGGGCGAAAGCTATATATGGGAGCTATATATAAATCTGAACCGATTTCAATCAAATTTGGCAGGCATAGCTAGAATGCTAAATCTACTCCCTGTGCAAAATTTCAACCAAATTGGGCCAAAACTCGGGCTTCTGGGGCCATATAAGTCCATATCGGGCGAAAAATATATATGGAAGCTATATCTAAATCTGAATCGATTTCAACCAAATTTGGCACACATAGCTACAATGCTAAATCTACTTCTTGTGCAAAATTTCAACTAAATCGGAGCAAAAAATTGGCCTCTGTGGTCATATGAGTGTAAATCGGGCGAAAGCTATATATGGGAGCTATATATAAATCTGAACCGATTTCAATCAAATTTGGCACGCATAGCTAGAATGCTAAATCTACTCCCTGTGCAAAATTTCAACCAAATTGGGTCAAAACTCTAGCTTTTAGGACCATATTAGTCCATATCGGGCGAAAGATATATATGGGAGCTATATCTAAATCTGAACCGATTTCAATCAAATTTTGCACACTTGACTACACTACTAATTGTACTCCTAATGCAAAATTTCAACCAAATTCGGCCAAAAATCTGGCTTCTGGGGCCATATAAGTCCATATCGGGCGAAAAATATATATGGGAGCTATATCTAAATCTGAACCGATTTCAATCAAATTTTGCACACTTGACTATACGACTAAGTGTTATGCTAATACAAAATTTCAAGCAAATCGGTATAAAACTCTGGCTGCTGGGTCCATATTAGTGCATATCGGGCGAAAGATATATATGGGAGCTATATCTTAATCTAAACCGATTTCAATAAAATTTGGCATACTTGACTATAGTACTAATTGTTCTTCTTGTGCAAAATTTTAAGCAAATTAGGGTAAAACTCTGGATTCTGGGGCCATATAAGTCCATATCGGGCGAAATATATATATGGGAGCTATATCTAAATCTGAACCGATTTCTTCCAAAATCAATAGGGATCTATTCTGAGCCAAAACACATACTTGTGCCAAATTTGAAGTCGATTGGACTAAAACTGCGACCTAGACTTTGATTACAAAAATGTGTTCACGAACAGACGGACAGACGGACATCGCTATATCGACTCAGGAACCCACCCTGAGCATTTTTGCCAAAGACACCATGTGTCTATCTCGTCTCCTTCTGGGTGTTGCAAACATATGCACTAACTTATAATACCCTGTTCCACAGTGTGGAGCAGGGTATAAAAAACGAATTTGAAATACGTGTCATTACCAAATTAAATAAGATAATGCATTCGACTCATGTTTCGATATGTAAGACATTTAGATAATTTTATAAATATACTAGCGTAACCCGGCCCGCTTCGCTGCGCCTTCCGAAGCGTATTTGGAGGAACATTTTGCATTAACTTAGTCAACTATATTCTTCGTGCTGAAAACAAATTCGAAAAGATTTCAATTCTTTTAAACAAATCGGACTACTTGATTTTTCGTTTATAGGTACAAATACGGCGGGAGAGGGTGTACCCTTTCCTCCAGATTTTTTTAATAATGTTCTGTATTCAAGTAGTTCGACAATATTCTATATTTCTTGTGAATTTTAAGTGGGGTTTGTCAAGGAAAGGTATCCTTCTCCTCAACATATCTGAAAATTAAGCACTATATTATAATAACATACAAAGAATTACTGTTTCCCATCCAATAAATCGGAAAAAGCAAAAGTAGTAAAAAAATGTACCACATTAAAATTTGCTAAAATGTTGGAAAATGATGCACCCTCTACGTTGGCTGCCAATTTCATGTAAATTTAAGTTCTTTACTAAAAAGAAGTCTGGCAGAGGTCTGTGCAAAAATCATAAAATTATGTAGCGAGTTCCCATTTACGGACAACCCTCAACTTTCAATTTAAGAAAAAAAAAAAAAAAAACGTAAAAAAGGGAACCCTCTCCCCACCTTCGCTCCACTCCGACCTGATATCGGACTTCACGTACCCTATATTAATTTCGCAACTACTCAATGGTCGCTATAAATTCTATCGAAGTAAATCGATAAAGTTTATTTCAATTTTCCCCTTCCCCAACCAGATATCGAAAAATCATATACTAATTTAAAAATTATGTATAAATTTAATCACCTCCTGCCACGTCCCTGTAAATTTCAAGTAGATCGGAGATGTTTAAATGTTGCTCTATTGTCAGGGACGTCACTTTCCCCGATACAATATCGACACCCCTAACCTTCCCTGAAAATTCTTGAAACTTTCCTTCAAGTGTGGGGCAAGGAAGGTTGCCTCTTCGTTCATAACCTTCCCCCACTGCCTTTGTAAATTTTAAGAAAACTTAATTTTTTTTTGTAGTTTTAGAGGAGGACCTCCTCCCCGACCAAATGTCGAAAATCGTATCTTTTGTAAACGTCCCAGAAAATGTCAAGCAAATTATAAGCCTAAAGGGGCGGCCTCTCTTCCGTCCAAATATCACAAAATCAGGTATCAACTATTACGGTTGACGGAGGTTACGATCTCTCCCCAGTCCACTGTAAATTTCAAGTAACTCGGTAAAGTTTAATTGTTTCTCTGTATGTACTTAAGAGAAGCGGATGTCTCCCTATGCCTTTTTATTTTTATTAAAAAATCAGGAACCTGATATAAATTTCGTAACCCATTTTTTCTGTAAAATTTCATTCGGGTGAGATTAGTTTTGTTTGAACTTTCAAAAAAAAAAAAACAAAATTTGGGCAAAGGGGTGGTCCCCCTCCCCGACCAAATATCGAAAAATAATTTAGCGGATTTTTGTCTACATGCCAACCCCAACATTCAATGAAAATTTCAAGCAAATCGCATAACTTTGTTCCAAGTTTCAAAAAGTAAGGCAAGGGGGAGGTCCTCTCCCCCATCCACATATGAAATCATCGGGTACCCCATATTAATTCCATAACCTCACCACATGTTCTCTGTAAATCTCAGATAATTTAGAGAATTTTAGTTTTTTCACTGTACTTTAAAAAAAGTCGAACAAAGGAGAGGCCCCTCCGCCACCAAATATCGAAATAAAAAGTAGCGGATCTTTGTCTAGATGCCAACCCCAATCTTCAACGAAAATTTCAACCAAATCGGTCAACTTTGGTCCAATTTTCAAAAAGTCCGACAAAGGGGAGGTCCCCATCCGCGACCAGGTGTCAAAAAATGAGGTACCCTATTTTCACCACATGAACGCCCCCTACGATCTCTGAAAGTTTCAAGTAAATCGGTTCAGCCGTTTCGGAGCCAACTCGGTACATACAAACAAACAAACAAACAAACAAACAAGTAAACAAACATAAATTGAATTTTATATATATAGATATATACACCCAAATACAATTCAATTTAATTTAATTTAATTTTTTTTGGGGATGAAGGTAGGAAACTGCCTGACAGTTTGGTCCGTCACCATTTCCTTTTAGTCCATATTGAGACTAAAACTTATATTAGTCATGTTGTCGTATGCATGTCAACCTTTTTCTTGCGGAGAACTTGTTCTATAAAACGCCTTGCAGGCTTCCAGTTCCTCTCTCTTTGTATCATTTTCTGGTTTATACTTCTCGGAGAGACATGCCCAACTTCATTTTCAAGGGCTGTCTGTTGTTCTGCCTACCGGCTACATCTAAAGAATGCATGCTCGGCATCATCCGATAATTCTTCTTCTAACCTGCATTTGACCATACTGTACAGATACTTTCAAAAGTATCCGTTACGAGAGAGCTTCTGAGTCATCTAATAAGTCACTTCCCTATATCTTCTCTCATACCATAGTTGCATGTCGCTTATAAGTTGGTGTGTCCATCTGTCCTTTGTCTCGCTCCATCATCGTTCCTGTCATTTGTCTCTGGTCTTTTGTCGGATATTCAGTATCAAATCTGGATCGCCTAGCTTTTTTGACCTCGAAAACCTTTTGCTGCTAAATCGCCTGGAGGTCTGTTGGGATCATATCAGGCTTTCCCCGATACTGTGAGCTATCTATGTTGAAGTGATACACAGAGCCGCCGTTCTCAGTAAGGTCTACATCCAGATCTCTATTAGTAACCTTCTTCTAATTGAAAGAGGACCTTCGATGTTTGTCATCATCCTGCTGAGACGTGGCGTTATCATAGCAGCTTTTTCTGTTCTGCTTGGAGTACGTTAGTTTTGAGTCCAGTCTTAATCCCAAGTACTTGATTGACTGATTTGTTCGGATTATCATGTCGACAATGGGCATAGCTGCCCTGCCCTACGCAAGCAGAGAGGTCCTCGTGAGGGTTGATACAAGACCTTATGGGTACTTGAATTCAGAGCCAGGTTGGGCACTAATCTGGATGTCGTCAGACGCGTCATTTGCAATACGTCCTCGGATATACTTGGTTGGGGGCTGCTTATTACTATCACAGCTGACTTTAGAAGTCATCCTGAGATCCACCACCTGCTGTCCCCTTCATTTAAATAAGTTAGCTAAATGCACATTTTCACTTTCTGCAATAGCTGTTGGGAAATATGGAGATTTTTTCTGGGAAATATAGTAGTGTATATTCTCACTATTCTGTCTAAAGTATTCCCATCACGTTATAGCATTTTCATACCACACTATTCTTTTTAAAAAAGAAACAATTTTTTCATGGTTGAATACTATGGAAATTAGCTGCATCGTTCCAATTCACCATCACAAATATGTTAATAAAACGCAGCTTTACATAAGTTCTTCGTTTAATTCTGAGAATTCAACGATGAACTTAAATGCTTTTACGCATTTGACATAGAAACTGATTCCCAAATGAGATTTCTAGGGATTTTTCTTGTAAATTGTCCCTTTCTCCATTAAACTCCATAAAAACTTTTGACACATGAATGTAATCGTATTCGAAGACAATAACATTTGAAATGTACAACCTTTGATTTGATTTAAGCAAGAAAAACAAAACCAGACCAAAAGAACCATTCAACCTTTAACGACTAGGTTAAATCAATCTGAAGTCTATCATCAGCTCAATCGAAGTGAAAATTTTGTTGGGGTATGCATTTTGAACAGCCGTCATTTCTTTTGTTGGAGTTCATAAATGCCAATGACATTTAAAGATTCACGAATCTCATAATATGTCCATAAAGGTTCTACAGATATAACAAGCTCAATTATCATTCTGACATATCCAAATTGCCTGTCATGCGTCGTTTTAAAGATAGGGACTGCACTTTGCCACCAAAAGCTACGTCCCCAGTCCCATTTCCCACCCAACATATTCACAATTGATGGGCCATGAGCACGGTTGCCACTTGAGCCAAAAATAATCTACCAAAATTTCGAAAATATTTTACCAAAAATCTTCTAAACAAAAAAAAAATATTTCTATAGAATATTTTCTCAAAATTTTATATCTATAGAAAATTTTCTAAAAGTTTTATTTATATAGAAAAATTTCCCAAAATTTTAATTCTATAGAAAATTTTGGTAAAAATTTATTTCTATAGAAATTTTGGCAAAATTTTACTTCTATAGAAAATTTTCTCAATTTTGTCAAAATTTTATTTCTATAAAAAATTTTCTCAAAATTTTATTTCTATAGAAAATTTTGTCAAAAGTTTATTTCTATATAAAATTTTGTCAAATTTTATTTGTATATAAAAAATTATGTCGAAATTTTATATTTATAAAAAGTCTTCTCAAAATTTTATTTTATAGAAAATTTTCTCAAAATTTTATTTCTGTAGAAAATTTTCTCAAAATATTATTTCTATATAAAATTTTGTCACATTTTTATTTCTATAAAAAATTATGTAAAAATTTTATATCTATAATATTTTCCCAAAATTTTATTTCTATAGAAAGTTTTCTCAAAATTTTATTTCTGTAGAAAATTTTCTCAAAATTTTATTTCTGCAGAAAATTTTCCCAAAATTTTATTTCTATAGAAAATTTTATTTCTTTAAAAAAATTTCTCAAAATTTTATTTCTATATAAAATTTTCTCAAAATTTTATTTCTATAGAAAATTTTCTCAAAATTTTATTTCTATAAAAAATTTTCTCAATTTTGTCAAAATTTTATTTCTATAAAAAATTTTCTCAAAATTTTATTGCTATAGAAAATTTTGCCAAAATTTTAATTCTATATAAAATTTTGTCAAATTTTATTTTTATAAAAAATTATGTCAAAATTTTATATCTATAAAAATTGTTCTCAAAAATTTTATTTCTTAAGAAAGTTTTCTCAAAATTTTATTTCTGTAGAAAATTTTCTCAAAATTTTATTTCTGTAGAAAATTTTCCCAAAATTTTATTTCTATAGAAAATTTTCTCAAACTTTAATTTCTATAGAAAATTTTCTCAAAATGTTATTTCTATAGAAAATTTTCTCAAAATATTATTTCTATAGAAAATTTTGTCAAAATTTTATTTCTACAGTAAATGGTGGCAAAAATATATTTCTATAGAAAATTTTCTCAATTTTGTCACAATTTTATTTCTATAAAATATTTACTCAAAATTTTATTTCTATAGAAAATTTTGTCAAAATTTTATTTCTATATAAAATTTTGTAAAATTTTTATTTCTATAAAAAATTATGTCAAATTTTTATTTATATAAAAAATTATGTCAAAATTTTATATCTATAAAATTTTCCCAAAATTTTAATTCTATAAAAAGTTTTTTAAAAATGTTATTTCTGTAGAAAATTTTCCCAACATTTTATTTCTATAAAAATTTTCTCAAACTTCAATTTCTATAGAAAATTTTCTCAAAATTTCATTTCTATATAAAATTTTCTCAAAATTTTATTTCTAGAGAAAATTTTCTCAATATTTTATTTCTATAGAATATTTTGTCAAAATTTTATTTTTATAGAAAATATTGTCAAAATTTTATTTCTATAGAAAATTTTGTCAAAATTTTATTTCTATAGAAAATTTTGTCAAAATTTTATTTGTATAAAAAAAATTCTCAAAATTTTATTTCTATAGAAAATTTTTAAAAAATTTTATTTTTATAGAAAATTTTGTCAAAATCTTATTTTTATAGAAAATGTTGTTAAACTTTGATTTTTATAGCAAATTTTGTCAAAATTTCATTTCTATAGTAAATGTTGCCAAAATTATATTTCTATAGAAAATTATATTTCTATAGAAAATTTCTATAGAAAATTTTGTCAAAGTGTTATTTCTATAGAAAATTTTGTCAAAATTTTTTTTATAGAACATGTTGTCAAAATTATATTTTTATAGAAAATTTTGTTAAAATTTCGTTTCTATAGTAAATGTTGCCAAAATTATATTTCTATAGAAAATTTTCTCAATTTTGTCAAAATTTTATTTCTATAAAAAACTTTCTCAAAATTTTATTTCTGTAGAAAATTTTCTCAAAATTTTATTTCTGTAGAAAATTTTCCAAAAATTTTATTTCTATAGAAATTTTCTCAAACTTTATTTTCTATAGAAAATTTTCTAAAAATTTTATTTCTTTAAAAAAATTTTCTCAAAATTTTATGTCTATATAAAATTTTTCTCATAATTTTATTTCTATTGAAAATTTTGTCAAATTGTATTTCTATAGAAAAATTTCTCAAAATTGTATTTCTATAGAAAATTTTCTCAAAATTTTCCAAAAATTTTATTTCTATAGAAATTTTTTTCAAAATTTAATTTCTTTAAAAAATTTTCTCAAAATTTTATCTCTATAGAAAATTTTCTCAAAATTTTATTTCTATAGAAAATTTTCTCAACATTTTATTTCTATAGAAATTTTTTCAAACTTTGTTTTCTGTAGAAAATTTTCTCAAAATTTTATTTCTATAGAAATTTTCTCAAACTTTGTTTTCTATAGAAAATTTTCTCAAAATTTTATTTCTTTAAAAAGTTTTCTCAAAATTTTATTTCTATATAAAATTTTTCTCATAATTTTATTTCTATAGAAAATTTTGTCAAAATTGTATTTCTATAGAAAAATTTCTCAAAATTGTATTTCTATAGAAAATTTTCTCAAAATTTTATTTTTGTAGAAAATTTTCCTAAAATTTTATTTCTATAGAAAATTTTCTTAAAATTTAATTTCTATAAAACATTTTCTCAAAATTTTATTTCTATATAAAATTTTCACAAAATTTTATTTCTATATAAAATTTTATCACTTTTGTCAAAATTTTATTTCTATAGAAAATTTTCTCAAATTTTAATTTCTATAGAAAAATTTCTCAACATTTTATTTCTGTAGAAAATTTTCCCAAAATTTTATTTCTAAAGAAATTTTCTCAAATTTATTTTCTATAGAAAATTTTCTCAATTTTTTATTTCTATATAAAATTTTTCTCATAATTGTATTTCTATAGAAAATTTTGTCAAAATTTTATTTCTGTAGAAAATTTTGTCAAAATTGTATTTCTATAGAAAAATTTCCCAAATTTTTATTTCTATAGAAAATTTTCTCAAAATTTTATTCCTGTCGAAAAATTTCCCAAAAATTTATTTCTATAGCAAATTTTCTCAAAATTTAATGACTTTAAAAAATTTTCTCAAAATTTGATTTTTATAGCAAATTTTCTCAAAATTTTATTTCTATAGAAAATTTTCTCAAAATTTTATTTCTATAGAAAATTTTTTCAAAATTTTATTTCTATAGAAAATTTTGTAAAAGTTTTATTTCTAGAAAATTTTGTCAAAATTTTATTTCTATAGAAAATTTTGTCAAAATTTTATTTCAATAGAAATTGTGTCAAAATTTTATTTCTATAGAAAATTTTGTCAAAATTTTATTACAATAGAAAATTTTATCTCTATTTATGAAGTACATCTTAGTTGGAGAGGAATATTTTGTAAAATCTACCAAAACATCAATCTATCAAACAGTAAAAAATCTACCATTTTTGATAGAATACTACCAATTGTGGCAACAGTGGTCATGAGTACATGAATATTTTTCATTTTAATGGAATAATCATCCCATTAAGAGAATATTTTTTGAAAGACGACAAGATCTATCTAATGTCTCATACCTAACCATTAAAAATGGCATGGAATAGATAACAAAGAAAAATTTGAAGTGCATGTCGTTACCAAAGTAAATGAGATAATGCATTTGTCTCATATTACCAAAAAAAACGACAAAAAAAAAATATTCGAGTGAATGCCATTTGTCTGTGATGATATTATGTATATGTAAAATTTTATGGAAAATGTATTTGCATTGAAAATTTTCTTTCAGCATAAATATTACAAAAAAATGTATTTCGATAACTGACTTCACATATGTTACCAGTATTGGGGATATTCTATCCTAAATGAAATGGGGCAATTTGTGTTTTAGTAAAAGAAAGATCCCCTATTTGGGAATTTTCTATCGTAAATTAGGGCGAACTTTTTTAGATGGGGTTTAAAGGGAGAATTTCTAGAAGTTTTGGAAACTTTGTGGGTATTTTTTGGAATTGGTTTAGTATAATGAATCCCAAATTTCGGAATTTTCTATCCTAAATAGGAACGAAATTTCAGATAATGATTTAATGGGGGAATTTCATGAACCTTTTTAGTATTACAAAATGCCCAATTTTAGAATTTTCTATCGTAAATGGGGACAACATTTTTCAGATGATGATTTAATGGGGTGATTTCTAGAAATGTGGGAATCTTTGTGGGGAATTTTCGGAATCTGTTTAGTATAACAAAATTGGAGATTTTCTATCGTAAATGATGACGAAATTTTTTTAGTTGTGGTTGGAAGGGGGATTTGCTAGAAATTTGGAGATCTTAGTAGAGATTTTTCGGAATCTATTTAGTATAATAAATTAGATTTAGAATAAATATGAATTATGAATTAAATACTGTTGGCTTAATTCATAAAAAATACTTATACAGTGAATTCTCAAAAAAAAAAAAAAAATGAAATGAAAAATGAATACGGACATAGGATCGATGTTTATTTTAATAACACCCCTCAAATGTTTAGGTTTATTAATTCCATAGGTATGGTTTAGGGCATAATATAGTCGGTCCCTCCCGACTTTTTACTTTACTCACTAGTTTTTATTTAACCTCAAATGCAACAAAAAACCACACAGATTATTTAGTGAAAAATAAAATTCAAGAATAAGAACTAAGAATTTCCTCAGTTCTTATGAAACACAAACAGAATCACTTTAAATTTCTAAACTTGAGCTTATAAATTCTAGATGTAATAAATTTTTCTTAAAGTTTTATTCATAATTTCTTCAATTTTGTGTGTGGGTGTGTTTATTTTTTCATAGTAAAACCTTCCACATATTAAGTTTATAAAGCTCTCCGTGGGAATATTTCCATCGGTTATTCACATTAAACATAAAACTAATATCGACAAAATGCTAGGTAACTCTACCATTCATGCAAATCCTCACATTGAACAAATGATACCACATAAAAGTTCGTGTTTTTAGTTACGTAGCCACATAGTATAGGACCATAGGGCTAAGGACGTCGGCAAAATAATTTCGTTCCCATATACAACGATTTTTTTAAGCCAACAGAAAATCTTAATTTTCCTAATTCAATCACGAAACTAATAGTTCCAATAATTTTTTAAAATTGAAAATGTATCAATCACGACAAAGATATTATCAATCACATTCTATAGAAATAAAATGTTGAGAAAATTCGCTATAGAAATAAAATTTGAAGAAAATTTTCTATAGAAATGAAATTTACAGGAAATTTTCAATAGAAATAAAATTTTCAGAATATTTTCTATAGAATTAAAATTTTTAGAAAATTTTCTATACAAATAAAATCTTGACAAAAATTTTTATTGAAATTAATTTTTGACAAAAATTTCTATAGAAATAAAATTGTGAAAAAAATGTTGAGAAAATTCTCTATAGAAATACAATTTTAAGAAAATTTTCTTTAGAAATAAAATTTTCAGGAAAATTTCAATAGAAATAAAAT